>NW_026931856.1:80000-500576 GCF_032062105.1 Saccostrea cuccullata
TTCACAGAATGTTACATCATAATGTTTAGACTTTTCATGTACATATACCTGCATACAACTAGATCATATATACTTGAGAAAATAAAAGCTACCAATGTGTCAGGAAAAATGTGCGAATGGCTATTCCTTCTAACTTAGTCTTATCTTTACCTTTATTTGTTTTATCAGATGCAAAAACAGTGACTGAGATATTCCCTTTTATCTGTTCCTCTTTGATTCCAGCATATGATAGAATCCTTTCTACCATCTCCTTCAAACACTTCCCTTCTTCATCTAAAAATCGGTGGCAAGCATCATCGGTCAGTGTAATCAAATGAAGTACAACAGACCCCATTTCTGCCCTGTCAACCTTCATGTGGGATGTCTCTGTGACCCTGGCCTTTAGCTGAGGGTCATTGTTTATTCTGTCTACAGTTCGCTGGATAACTTCTCTTTCTCCAACCACAGGAATGGACACAATCATCTCCACATTGGAGGACATTGCAAGGTCTGAAAAATATGGTATTAATTATACATGTATATATCTTTACTAAGAAAATTTTAACATAGGTAATCAGAGATTACAGAGCTCACCTCAACGAATGTTGTCTTTAAGTAAGGCAAAGTCACACAATTAACCAACAAAAAGTGTACATTCCAAATATGAAAATATTTAAGCAATTTTGATCTGATACTTTGAAATAGACCTACATAAAAAATTTAATCTAGTTCTTCTTCATGAAAATGTAATCAAAATCCAGCATCTGAAGCAAATTTGAGAATTTTCATCTCTTTATGCAACATTTGTGCAAGTTTGGTTTATACAATGTTATATAAGCCTTATAGTTTTTTGGAAATAGACCTGCAACCATAACTTTTACCTGGTCTCTTATCTGAAAAATGTATGTCGAATTCAGCATCTGAAGCAAGTCCTTTAGTGTGCATCCTAAGATGTATCGTCCATGCAAGTTTGCTCATTATAGGGCTCATAGTTAATTGGAAATGAAACATGCAGCAAAAACTAACATTTTCACTCATCCACAAAAAGTAGGCCAGATTCAGCAACCGAAGCAAGCCTGGTAGTATGCATCCTTAGATGTATCATCCATGCAAGATTGGTCATTAAAGAACTCATAAAAAGAAAACTGCTCCAAAAAACTTAACCTTAACCTGGGACACCGACGCCGACACCGACGCCGAGGGTATCACATAAGCTCCCCCAACTTCGTTGAGGTGAGCTGAAAATCATACAATTATTTTTATTAATTATTGCAGCTTTCTTCATGCATGTTCACAGATCTCTGTTTTTAGGCCTTATCAGAGACCAGAGGTGTTGTCCACCATCTGTTAAGCTGTTTGTCTTAATTTTTTGTTTTAATGAACTCTTCCTACAGTTTTGGTCTAAGTATACTTTTAGTTCAGCTTTGATGAACATAGCTCGATGGCTACTTAAATAGAAATCTTTCTGTAAAATACTTTTAGATTTTAATGAAACATTTTATATGTTTTCATAGCTACCAAGAATCAAAATTACTGTAATTTTTTTTTCAAAAATGCTACTCCTTTTACATTTTCATCTAATGAATACTGTTTGAATTTTTTTTTAATCCAATTCTTAGTAACATAGCAACATCTTTCACAAAACAAGAGATGTTTGTAAAACACTTATGCCCCCCTCCCCCCCAAATTGGATTTTTCCTAAGTCCAAAAGTGCATAACTCTGTCTAAAATGGTGCAATCGCACCCAAAACAAAGCTTGACTTAGATATTCAGCTGAAAAATCTGTATACTAAATTTTATTTCATTATGTGCAACCTCTGCAAAGAAAATGACCGGAAACTGCAAATAATTGGAATTTTTCTAAGTCAAAGGGGCATAACTCTGACAAAAAGGTTGTGATCGAACCCAAAACAGAACTTGTCCTAGATATTCAGCTGAAACATCCGTATACTAAATTTCATTTGAATATGTGCAACCTCTGCAAAGAAAATGAATGGAAACGGCAAATAAGTGGAATTTTCATAAGTCCAAGGGGCATAACTCTATCAAAAAAGGTGCGATCAAACCCAAAATAGAACTTGACCTAGATATTCAGCTGAAACATCTGTATACTAAATTTCATTTCAATATGTGCAACCTCTGCAAAGAAAATGAACGGAAACTGCAAATAAATGGAATTTTTCTAAGTCCAAGGGGCATAACTCTGTCAAAAATGGTGTGATCGTACCCCAAACAGAACTTGACCTAGATATGTACCTGATAAACCTGTATACCAAATTTCATGTAAGTATATGCAGCGGTTGTAAAGAAAATGAACGGAAACTAAATGGACCGACAGACCGACCGACAGACCGACCGACAGACCGACGGACAGCAGCAAAGCAATATGCCCTCCCTTCTTCGAAGGGGGGCATAAAAAGTCCATGAGAATTATGTATTTTTTGTATCTAATTATACATTGATGCAATGTCCTCATAATATAAATGCATAGATTCTATTATATTCACCATCAGGCAGCTGCATACCACCATCAACACGTACAATCTGGAAGTCAGGGAGGTGACCATCATCATCATCATCATCTTCAAAACAAAATTTATCATAATACTTCCATGAAACCATAATTCAAAATAACGTAAAAATTCATTTGAAACCTATACTGAGAACTAACCTAAGTTTCTTTGCTCTGTATGGGGAACCTGTCCATCTGTTGGCCTTCTGAATGTATTTAAGATATGTTCCAACTTGTTTTCTCTAAGTGCAAACAAGAAACTTTCCAAGGTCAGCTCCGACCTGTCCATTAAAAGTCCGTTATAGACCGCCTCTGATCGTTGACGTCTCCCTTTTTGCTCCTCTATAGTGTCATGGACGTCTAATGAGAATGCTCGCTCTTCCAACATAACATCGGATACAGGCATTGGTTCTAATTCCTCTAGAAGATAATCTTTCAGAGTTCTCAGTCTTTTATAGGAGATGGAATGTTCCCTGTGTAGTGTTCCTCTTCCTAAAAATAAGCAACATGTAGATACTCAGAAGAAAATTATCTGTTAATTGCAAATAAAGATTTAAAATATCTTATTCAACAAGATGAATTTTCATTTTCATATTTACATTTGCAAATGTTTTCCTTTATATAACACTATTTAAAGCAATGCATAATATCTATATCCGAATAGATACAGGTTCCTCACGTCATAAACGTTTGACGTAATTTTTCCATGACATCAAAAAGTGTTGACGCACATCCAATGCATTACATACATGCCATTGAGTTTGAAATATAAAGCATTTCACGCTTATAAGGTCATTATCAGGCAAATGTAAAATATGAATAAGTCACAAATGTAAAGATACGAGGGTTGTCCCGTAAAATCGTGAACAAAATGTTTTTCACGAAAAGTAATGGGCGCACTTAGCTGAAAGCTGAAAATTTCAGTAAATGTTTATTTATCATTTTAAAGTGCATGATAATTTTTTTGATAAAATATAGGCAAAAATAAAGATTTTATTATGCTTGAATGTGCACGGGGTATTGTCCTACGGTGCACGGTCAAAAAACCAAGGTCCTATTAAAGAATACAAAAGTTTGAATTCAAAATAAAAGTTTTAAATACATAAGATTTAAATTAAAATTATCCTAATTAAATTTCACAATCAATTTTCTAGTCTTTGTAAAAATTTTAAGGCATTTGGTTATTTTTTTGGCAGTTTCTCGAGAATTCGAAATGGGAAAGTGGTAAACACAACACACGAAAAATGGCGACGTTTTATGACGTTACAGCGCACCGGAGAACAGTTCAGTTTTATTTCGATGTTGTAATGACACCTTTAGAAACTTGAAATGACCATAGAAGAAAAAAGATTATAAAGATTTTACCATATCTTAAGTATACAAATGAAATAGGAGTTTTCTTAGTGAATTTTTTTATCGAGTCCCTGGGGAGTACAAAACATACGGACAAACTCCTAATGTAATAGCAAAAGACACTGTCACAGTAGACAGCAGATATGATATTTTCTATTAGTTGAATGATGGTGAGAATATTGTCCGTAACTTACTAATAAATCTTCAGAAGATTGCAAAAGGGTGCCAATTGGTTCTTCGGCTGTTTATGGAGACTAAAGAATGTGTATCAATGAAATTCCTAAATTTAAGTCAGACTCATCCAACTTCAGTTTCAGCAAAGATAAAACATGACGCTGTTTTAGACACTTTGACGTTATAATCCATGTGCCGTAAGGTGATACAATACATGGCATAAAATCTCATAATTTGTTTATTTATGCATATATTCATCTGAAATTTGCTGTGTATATTACTAAAATATGTACTAAACAATAGTGAAAATTTCAGAATGCAGTGATGTTTATTTTTCACACTACACAACTTGTCCATGATTTTACGGGACAACCCTCGTAAGTAATAAGGTTTCATTTTAAAACATCTATCGGGCTATAAATACGGGTTGGTACGAGATCAAACTTACCATAAAGCCCTTTGAGCTAATGGAATTTGTTCTCTGACCAACCCGTATTTACATCCCTGGCCAATAGATGTTTAAAAACGACACCATATTTCTTAAATAAATTCTTTAATATTTCCTTCATAAAAATGGTAGGCTAACTTTGGTCCAGCTGTTCTTCACCAAATTTGGTTAAAATTGGCCCAGTGGTTCTTGAGATGAAGTTGAAAATGTGTAAAGTTTACAGGCAGACAGATAGATGGATGGGCAATTCACAATGGGTGGTCAGAAAAGCTCACTTTTAAAAGCTTTTATCTCAGGTGAAGTAAAAAGGATATTATTATGAATGAGATATTTGTTCCACAAATTATTGCACCAGCTAGTTCTAGTTAATTGATAATTGTTACAGTCAGGTATCCGTAGACAACTTTGCACTTTGACAATTACCCTGTAATAAAAGTCATTTCATACAAAACAAGAGGCCCAGGGACCACATCGCTCACCTGAGCATTTGGCTAGGAAAAAAAACTGAAAGTTTACTGGGGGGGGGGGTCATGATTTGAACAAACTAGAATCCACTCTACCTGAGGATGATTCCCTATGAATATCACAAGCATGGCTTTGAAGTACTTGAAAAGAAGATTTTAAAAAGGTTTCCCCATATATTCCTATGTAAAACTTTTATCGGCCATTTGGCCCCACCCTCCCCCCAGGGGTCATGATTTGAACAAACTTGAATCTACACTACCTGAGGATTATTCCACATGAGTTTCATCTTTCCTGTCTCAATGGTTCTTGAGAAGAAGACTTTTCCTATATATTCCTATGTAAAACTTTTATCGGCCATTTGGCCCCACCCTCCCCCCAGGGGTCATGATTTGAACAAACTTGAATCTACACTACCTGAGGATTATTCCACATGAGTTTCATCTTTCCTGTCTCAATGGTTCTTGAGAAGAAGACTTTTCCTATATATTCCTATGTAAAACTTTGATCGGCCATTTTGGCCCCACCCTACCCCCAGGGGTCATGATTTGAACAAATTTGAATCTACACTACCTGAGGATGATTCCACATGAGTTTCATCTTTCCTGTCTCAATGGTTCTTGAGAAGAAGACTTTTCCTATATATTCCTATGTAAAACTTTGATCGGCCATTTTGGCCCCACCCTACCCCCAGGGGTCATGATTTGAACAAACTTGAATCTACACTACCTGAGGATGATTCCACATGAGTTTCATCTTTCCTGGCCCGGTGGTTCTTGAGAAGATTTTTTTAAAAATGCGATTAATTTTTCTCTAATTCATAATTATCTCCCCTTGGAAAAGGGCATGGCCCTTTATTTGAACAAACTTGAATCCCCTTTACCCAAGGATACTCTGTAGCAAGTTTGGTTGAAATTGGCCCAGTGGTTCTTGAGAAGAAGATGAAAATATGAAAAGTTTACAACGATGACGACAAAGACGACGATGAAGACAACAACAGACAATGGGCAAATTTTGATCAGAAAAGCTCACTTGAGCCTTTGGCTCAGGTGAGCTAATAAAAGTAAAATTAGTGGAGATTGAGCACATTAAAGCTTGAGCTACATCAAATTTTACAGTGCTATGACTATCTTACTTAGAACATCTACATCTTCTGTGCTAGAATTCCAGATCCTTAGATAGGTACACATGCACTACATGCAGTACATGTACCATCACAAACAATTTTCAAATTATATGTGCCCTTTTTTTGACTAAAGTGTATTTTAGAAATAAGGTATCATTTTTAAACATCTAGCGGGATATAAATATGGGTTGGTCACAAGATTAAATTCCATAAAGCATGAAGGGCTTTATGATGAATTTAATCTCGTACCAACCCTAATTTATAGCCCGATAGATGTTTTAAAATGATACCTTTTTACTTATATTTACATTTGTGACTTATTCATACTTTATATTTGCCTGATTGTGAATTTTAGCGTGTGAAATGCATTATTTTTCAAACTCAACAGCAAGTATGTAATCCACTGAAGGCGCGTTGATCCTTTATGACGTCACTGAGAAATTACGTCAAATGATTATCCATACCCACATCTATGACCTCTTGACCCGGTACCTGTATTTATATAGTTATAGATACACATTCCTTTCAGTAGTGTTATATAATGGAAAACATTTGCAAATGTCAATATTTTAATATACACTATCATGTATTTAATCCTATATTACATGAATATTATTTCATATAGGAACATTTTCAATGATACGTTTTGAAATTAACAATTATCAGTTATAAAGAATCTAAACCTTGTCATGATACCCATGCAGGGTCTACTGTTATAAAGTGAATTTTACCGTTTCTTCTTCTTTCATCAAGCCTTGTTGTCATTTTTCTTAAAAATCCATTGTTTACTTCACGAAGAAATGTAAGAAGACTTTCACACCCTCTTCTCTCTTTACGTAGACCGTTTTTGATCAGATGGTTCACCTTTGGCAATGCATTAAGATGATGAAAAATGTCTTCTCTTAAAGAGTCAAATACAATTTGTCGTCTCTCCTCAGTTTTAAATTCTGTTAAGAGATTCCTGTAGTTGAATCTTACACAGCTCACCGAGTCACCTGTAAGGATAATAAGATCATTAAAAAATACTTAAAATTGAATATAAATTACAATGTAAAGAAATGAGCTTTTACTCACTAGGAAGCAAACCATGCCGATTGCACACATTCTCTCTGATGTGTTCAATAGCTTTTTTGCACTTGGTAGTTTCTAGTGCACGCCAAAGTACAGGTATTTTGTCTCTTTGTCTCATTTTTACAATCACTGCCTTTGCTTTCTTTTTTCTTCCATGATGCTTCTCAATTTCATCATGTTCGGCAACACTTAGTTCACACTGACTGAAAAGAAGATCTGAGATACGACTTGGTTCCATTTCTTCTATCAAGGTATCTTCATGGTAACTCCACTGGTCTTGTGTTAGATCAGGTGGTGATTCAGCATCCTCTTCAATTAAAAAACAAGAATTCAAATTCTTTAATTGACAAAAAGAATTGAAAACAATTTGAGGGAGACCCACAGTCTGATTCTTCACAAATTTGTATAATTTTGCTTTTTTTTTTTTTTTTTTTGAGAATGATCGTTGTTATCATCACCTTTTTTTCTTGTTTCAAAATGCAATAAATTACCACCATATTCAACAGCTTTATGTTAAATGTTTACATAATATACAAGAACTAAATTGAAATTTTACCATTTCTGATCTCATTCGCCAAAGTTTGACACAACTCGTTGTACAAGAAGGGGAAATGTCTCAATTTTTCCAGGAATGCTTTGCATGTCTCTTCTCCTTTCTTAATAACTTGTTTCAATAGTTCTTGTTTAAGACGACACCCCCCTCCTTTTCTCAGTTCTAGTTTATCTTCATCCGACAGCTGTGGCATCTCACAAACAACGCAGAGGTAGCCTATCAGCTGTTCCTCTTGTATTCTGTCTCGCAAAAATGTGTAGCCTCTCTGTACGGCCTTACAAGGACAATCTGTCATCAGATTCACAAAGAATTAACAGAATACATAACTAGAGCGCAAACTAGAATTTTTGTTTGCATTTTTTCATAGATTTAAATTGCATACACAATTTTATACTTGCTTTGAATGAAGTTAAAAATGATGTAACTATGATTCTCCTGTCACTAAGGGCGAAACGATTACACGTTTAAACGGCGACGTTTCGATTAGATGCTCTAAACGTTTACGAATTGAGTAAACGTTTACACGAAGGTTAATATCAATGTCTATCAGAAAAAACCTTTCATCCAAACAAGTTGTTTTACTTCATATTTACCAAAGAAAACACACTTCGTGTCTGTTACAAACATTTTTTTTATCTGTTATAATCGATACCAGTAACGTTATGAACGAATGTTAATATTAAACAAAACTTTCTAGAAACCAATAGGCCTATGGTCTAACATATTTAATTCCGATTTCCGAGTAGTGAAAACTAGCGATGTGTTATGTTATTTTTCCAAGTATATGTTCAAAAATAAATAACCCCTGTTGTTGCTTTTTATTGATTAGAAAATAAAAAGTATCATGCTTATAATGGCATAAGAGCTTTGAAAAATTGAACGTAAACCGAAACCTTCAATGTTATCGTATTATATTTTTCTATTACTATTTCTATTAGTGTTTCTTGAGTAAGTAGCCATAAAAATTCAACACACAAAATTCTCTCGTTTAAACGGCACCGTTTCGTTTACTGCTGTTCGTTTAAACGTTTACAAAATTTAGTAAACATTTCACCCTTACCTGTCACATCAAGACTTACCCTCAATGAGAGACATTTGTGGTGATAAACTGGATGCCGAACTTATTCCAGAATCTGAAACTAAAGATAATATAGAAGTCAAATATCATAGTGCTTTGTTCTAGTTATTGTATTTAAAAATCTTGAAACAAAAAATATCTGCATAACTTTATGACATAATATCTAAAATACATGTCTCCTCCTATTTAGTGATAGCTTGATTCATGCTCGAGCCAAACTGTACTAAGGAATAACAATTCAAAATAATGTTTGACCTTTCAGATAACTTCACTTATTTACAAGCTCAATATGTAGTGGCTCTCTGCCATGAAAATAAGAAAGAACTACAGTCCATTCATCTGAATCTTTAATCTATACTTTGTCAGAAAATGAAATCATTTTTGGCTCCAGTGGTTCTAGAAAAGCAGATCAATTTTTCAATGACATGCTTTGTGGTTTATAAAGTGTAAACTGCCCAAAATTATCTTCATATCATAATTAACTTAAGTTGAAAGAAGCAGCTTCATTCCTTTAAAAAAGAACAAAAAAAATTACAATTTGAGCTTAATATTAAAATATTTGACTCCGTTGAAAATAAATATTTGCCATTGAAGAAAAAGCATAAACAGAATACTGATAGTATATATACTGATGCATGTAGTATCTTATACCTGGGCTACTTGGTTCTTGATCTCCCATCGATCCACTCCCTGAAACTGGTAGTTGGCCTAAAACACCCATTTTAAAAATGGTGAAGGGTGAATCTTGTTCATGGCTAGAAAACAACCAAAAAAAGGAATGATTACACTGTAGTCTATTTCAAATAATTATATTATACATCCAGATGATAATTAATTGTTAGAACCACAATTAAACAAACTTGAATCTTCACTACACTGGGAATTTGGCAAACTGTGTCATACATGTATGCATGTACCCCCAACAGGTCCGGCACAATCTCTTGATTTAGCTATATAGCTTTATTAAGCTATTCAGAATAGCTTGATTAAGCTATTTTCTCAGACATTTTTCTCAAATATGTTATTTTTTCAACATGTGCATAAAGTCGCACCTTGGTGCAGTGGAAATATTAAACTTTGTACTCTTCTGAATACAATGCATGTAAAAATCACTCACCATGCAAATTGCGTCTCCTTGAGAGACTTTGTACTCAAAGCTTTAAAAGTTTTGGGGCTATTGATGAGTGACCACAGTTATTTCTTGAATGGAATTATAAAGGAGGCCAGTTATGGCCAACAGGATAATTGATTACCCAGCAGGCATTTCAACGTTGATTCAACGTTGAATCAACGTTGCACTTCAACGTTGAATCAACGTTGAATTTTGGTTGCATATGAAAGTTGAGGCAACGTTGAGACATAACGTTGTTTCAACGTCAATTTTCAACGTTGAATAAACGTTGAAAATGGGTTGAATTTTTGGTTGATTTATGGTTGATTTTGGGTTGCAAATGAAAGTTGAGGCAACGTTGAAGCTTCAACGTTGTTTCAACGTCAAATATCAACATTGAACAAAAGTGAACATTGGTTGAAATTAGGTTGAGATTTGGTTGAAATTTTTCGGATGTACAAACGTTGATATTTGGTTGAAATCACGTTGAATTCATATAACATTTTGCTTTAAAAACAAATACATTTCAAATTTTAAAAAAAAAAAAAATTATTCAAGTTGCGTAATATTTAGATTAGTTGTAATCCAGTATTATGATTGTGAGAGAATTTATTTTACATGTATTTTTAAGACAAAAACAAATTCGGATTCAATCACTGAACCTCACTGAACCTCAAAAATCACTGCTTGACAAAATTTATATTCCTTGGGAAAAGTGGTTCACAATAATCACATCCAGGTCCTTCAAAGTACGCGTATGCCTTACACTTCTAAGTTCCAGAAAGTGGCAGATCCATTGATTTTAATCATGCATATAGTTAAGTCCCACGAATGAAAGAAAATAACAGGAGAATCCACCCTCTAAAGCAAAAGCCTATTGATAAAAGAAATAAAGATGTTAAAGCCATTTGTTCGATAAAATGTACGTACACATGTAACACGTTATTCAAACGATAAAAATAAATATACATGAATGATTTAAAAAAAATCAGACAAAGGAATATATTCCGGTGCTTGGATTTAATTAACATGATTAAAAGAATTAATATTGACTTTATGTTTAAAATGCTTATTATATAAATAATTATTACTAAAGAAAAATGTTATAGACATACATATACATAGCGTACTTACAAAATGTTGCATTCCTTTGTATAATTTTCACGGGAGAAGAATCTGATGCAATCAAGGCTGACTAATTCCTATACAATCAATTCCCTGCATAACTCATGTAACTGGTTGATTGAACCTTGCGACGTACTACAATTAGTTAAATTGTATAATATATTAGTATACTAGCTTATATTTCACAACCAAATGAATAATTATCAACAAAACACATAACACGAACCAAGGATTTGCATTTCACGCAGATTTCAAATATACTTATAAAACAAGAATTAAATGATTAACAGATACTAAAAAACTGAATTTCTTAAATTCATGAAAAGGAAATAATACTTACTGAGCAGAAGTTGATATTCAAGCCTTAATCCTTGTGTAAATAGCTTGAAAAACACATGAAATATGAACAACAAAGAAACGCGCACTTCTTGTCCATCAGTTGAATTCAAATTTTGACCTAGATAAGCTGCAAACAGCTATACTCTGCCCAGCAAGAAAATTGCATAACAAGGTTATCCTGACACTGAAACTGACCAACTAAGCGAGAGGCACTCCTTATCTGATATCTCGAAGGTTTTTGGGGAGTGGATCTTAAACAATGCAACTTGACCGGGGTTAATTGTCAGTGTGAAAATTATTATGTGTTTATTTGAATTTTTTTATATTTTGTGTAAAGAAAGATTATAGAATTAATACTCACAGAAAACACAATCTAATAAAATAAGCTTTAAGACTTCTTAGATTCGCTCTGTATACGTATAATCTGTGCAAGAGTATACGGCACGGATCCATATGAGTCTTATTTTAAGAACATTAATGCGAAATAATTATTTTTTTTAATTCTATAGTAACATGGAATTACAGTGAGGTGTTGGATAAAGATGTTGAATTATTTATTAAAAGCTTATATTTGACATATTTTATGAATATATGACCAAAAAAAATAGCATTCACAATTTATTGGAAAAAAAAACTTTTTTTGAAACATAATTATAATAAAGTGTTAAATGTATATGCCATGCTTCATATAAACTCATATTTAAAATTTTATAATGGTACTAGCTATATGCACAACTCTTTTGAGTAAATCATTTATAATGCAAGCGTTTCATTTATTAAGCATAATTATTATACAGGCACGTAGCATCGTTTTTGAAAGTGGGGGGGCCAACCTGAGAAAAAAATTTTTTTACTTACCTGAAGAAGTTGACAAGCAAAAAAAAAAAAAAAAAAAAAAAACGAATTAAAAGTTATTATGTTGCCCAAACTCGAAAATCCTATTTCGTGGGGGGGGGGTAGTGGCCAACTTTTTTAAAGCCGACTTACTACCACTTCAATTTTTTTCCTTCAATCCTTGCTATCACTATACTATGTTTATAAAGTGGGGGGGCCAACCATCCCATCAATGAACATTTCCTATAGTAAAGGTTATGTTGGGGAAAAAAGTGGGGGGGCCTGGCCCCCCCGGATGCTACGTCCCTGTTATATATATAAAATTTTCTAACAATGCATGCAGCTTTGTGTATATTGCGAAAAATCGCATGGATTAGAGTTAAATTAGACACCTTTATATTTTGAACTTAAAAACTAAAGTGCTCAATACTCGTTACCCCTTGTTTCAACGTTAAATTTTCCTTACTTTCCTAAAGTTGAAAATATGTTGCATCTTGCACGTTGTTTCAACGTTGAAATCAAGTCAGTCAACTTTGCATTTTTAAACCTTGTTTAAACTCTACAATATCAGAAAATACTCTACGTTGAAAACATGTTGAATCTTCAACGTTGTTTCAACGTTGAAATATCGACAAACATTCAACGTTGAAAATATGTTGCAGCCTCAACTTTTTTTTAACGTTGAAATATCGACGAACATTCAACGTTGAAACTATGTTGCAGCTTCAACGTTGTTTCAACGTTGAAATATCGACGAACATTCAACGTTGAAAATATGTTGCAGCCTCAACGTTGTTTCAACGTTGAAATATCGACGAACATTCAACGTTGAAAATATGTTGCAGCTTCAACGTTGTTTCAACGTTGAAAATAGGTTGAGGATTCAACGTTGAAACCTCAACGTTGAAACAACGTTGAAATATAGTTGATCAACGTTGCAACCTATATTCCACCTCCTTTCAACGTTGAAACAACGTTGCGTGCCTGCTGGGTATATATTAGCAGTTCAGCACAATGATAAGCAATCATACTTACGCACGCCTCACCACACACACAGTTACTCAAACAATGGAAATTCAAATTTTGCTTAAAGCCATATATGGAGTAACTGATCAAAAAAATATATTTTTGAAAAATACAAAATTAAGTAAAGAAATATAGTTAATACATTTAATAAATTAAAACTTTTCATACAATTCTGAACACGGAGAACACCTCGTTTAATCTAATAATACGATTATATTTTCTCTGTATTGTGTTATTTAAATCTTTTGTATTTTCTTCCGAGTCGGAGAAAATTCCGAGAACCCAAATTAAATTGTGATATCTTTATAACGCAATTGACTTAGATTTTGTAATTTACGGAAAAGTTCTATTTTTATATAAAGTAATGATACAAATAATAAGTTCTTATAATTTTAGTCTAATAATTTTCATTGTACATATGCCATACTTATGGCTTTAAAAGTATTCAACAGCAGAAATGTTAGAACTTTCTATGATTTAGGTTGTGTTTTTTTTGATAATCCGTACATATATGAATAGTCAAATATTTGCAACTTTTTGTTTATTTCTTTCAAAAAACGTTTTTGTAAAAAATTGCATATAAATAGCTTTATCAAGCTATTTTGAATAGCTTAATAAAGCTATATACCTCAATTTTAAAGCTTTTAATCAAGAGATTGTGCTGGACCTGCCCAATGTTTCAGTATAAATATGAAATGGCAGATTCTACTTTAATCTTTACAAAAGTTTCAATGAACCTCTCATCCATTATCACAGCCTGTGATGCTACAATTCTAAATGATTTCTTTAATTTTTGTTTTTATTCTTTAATCAAAATGTCAAGTTTTCTACTTTCGTTTTGACTTCATAGCAATAAATATCGAGATACGACTTGTGATTATGTTATAAATTGAAAACAAAAAAATTAAATGTAGATACATATTTTGTACGGAGGTATATTTGTGAATAACACAATAAAATACCTGAAATCCCTCAGATTACGTCTTCGTAATTTTCAACGATAACATGTAACATGGCAGACCCAACGAATCTAAACACACTATCGGGAAAGTCCGCGTGACTTCCGAAGTGATTCGTTAAATCCCGTGGTTTTCATAGAATCAAAGTACTAAAAGTATTGAATCGAATTCACTATAAAATACAACGCGGTGTACCGACTCTGGTAATGTTAAAAGCTACGGATTTTTAAGAATGCCATAGCTCTTAAAATTAATAATCGAATATTGTCATACACTGGAGAGTTGCAATTTTCACATCAAAGGAACCTGATAGGGCATACCATGCCAAGAAATCTCGTCCGGTTTTCCACAGCAATGGAGTCAATAAAAGTGTAATTGACAAAACGCAAATCGGCAATCCTCTGCTGACTCCGCTACGCTCCATTCAAACCTCGGATGTGATTAGTGGAGGAATATGCATCAGATCCTTACATTTCTCCGCTGGAAACTGCCTTATCACTCATTTCATATTTCGCTCTGCATAACGTTTTTCGAAAATGTTTCTTAATTTGTGCAATTCTTTATCGTAAACAGGTTTTGATTACAATCTCATGTTAGTAGGCTTTGAAAGCAAGAAAAAACTTTTGAGTGTACCACAAAATAACTTCGATTTCAAATGTATGACATTTCAAAGAAATTCAAATAAGATCACATGACTGAATCAGCAAGATGGTAGCTCACCGTTGACGTCCGAGGTTGTGTGCGAGGTACGAGTCATCCGAGGAACTCCGAGTGACAAAACACTGGCAAGACAATTTACGGCAGCAGACTTCTGGGGGTGGATCCTAGGTTTTTAGCTTTCTTAGTTAAAGAAAAAAAATAAACTTATACCCCAGGAAGTAGTCCCCTATGCCCTAAAAAGTTCCTGTCAAAAATCTTTATTTACAAAATACGTAAATTGCCAGAGGCACTGGTATCAAAATTTATATTTAAAAAAAGTTGGACTGAATTAAGAAAATAAGAAAAAAAATCAAAAGAAAATATTCACTTTAAAATGAAAATGTTTACATAGCCAATGGGGTAACGTCTACCCATTCAGTACTCGTCTCCATCTTGTTCAACCAGGAAATGATGTAAACTTCCGGGAATTTGGTACCCTTTTCTCTATATTTCGACGCGGTACTTCTACAACTACCCGATATCAATTAATTTGTACTAAGAAAAAAAGATATTTTGAAATTGAATTACGTAAAAAATTGAAAGGCAGCTTACTTTATTGAAGAATTACTTTAATTTAATTAATTCATTTTCTTTTTTTTTTTACCCCCCCCCCCCCCTAAAAAGGCAAGGGGCGGGGGGGGGGGGGGGGGGAGCAAAGGCTTCTAAATAATTAGTATTCTACCTGTAATTTTAACCCAGTAAATTTTAAGATCCCTCCCTGAAAACTGCAGACATTAATTGTTCCGCAGGTCTCCCATGGGAAGAATCACAGATTAACGTTAATTCGGCTTTTATTGAGTTCGCTATACGGAGAGAATGCTAAGGTTTTCTTGGCATGAACTGCAAAGAAAGGGCACTGATGCTATAGATGGGACACTCAGTAGGGCATTGGCTTCATAGTGTACCTGTTTGAGCATTTATTTAGGCTCCAAAGATAGCTATAGAGTACCTGTTAAGGCATTGACTCCATAGATAAGTCAACTGTTACGGTATTGGCCAATTAGTTATATATTTAGGCTCCTGAAAGGGCATTTATGATGCTGCATAAACAAGGCACCTGATAAGGATTTAAATACCCGTTAACCTGTTAGGACATTGGCTCCATAGTAAGGGCATTGGTTCCATAGTCTGTACATCTGATAGGACATTAGGCTGTATAGTTAGGGCAACTACTAGGACACTAGTTCTATAGAAAGAGCACCTGTTAGGGCATCAGACTCCTTGGTTAAGTCACGTGTTTTGGCCAGACTGCATAGTTAGGACCCCTATAAGGGCACAAAACACCGTCACAAGATGAATATCAATACACCTTATATACTAGTATTTTGAGTATCTGTTAGACGTACTCCATAATTAGGACACTCTTTTTATAAGGCTTAAAGATTAGAGTACTAATCAGGCTTCATGGTTAGGGCCTATCATATCACAAAAATTCTATTTATCTTTAATCATTTATGTTTACATTTAATAACAAACATTACAATGTATTCAGTTTCACTAATCTTGAAATGGTGGCTGCATGAGGTGCAGCCAGCCTCCTTCTCCAATTTAAAAGAATAAACAATTATCATAGAAAATTAACGCCCTCCATCAACAGCTATTTATAATTTCAAACCTTAACTTTGTACATAATCATAATTTTTCTGAGACTCTTTCCCTTTCAAGGAAATAAGACATCAATTTAAGCACAATGAAGTCTTTTTTTGGAAATTCGGGAAACACAGTAGATGTTCAGAATTCAGGAGTACAGATTGCTGTATAAATGGGACACCTGCAAGGTTAGGGCATTTAATTATTTGACACTCATGAGCAAGCCCTGAAAAGGACTAATTTTTAAACTAAAGTTGATGTTATGGGGTCTTCAACAACCTTGTTTAAAGTTAACATTTCATATATTCGCTATATTTGCTATAGTTGTTATAATGACTTCAAGTTCCAAATACAATGTAGTCATATTTTGGCTGATGTTTTAAGTTTTTATATTAATTTAGACTACAGAATATTGTGTCTACCTGATCAATACAAAGGGTTCATGGCAGATGGGACTGGTCATCAGGTGGATGCTCACTCCTTCTTTGCACCTGATACAACCTCAGGAATTTCCAGGTTCCATGTTCAATGCCCTCTTCACAGAATTTGTTATTCATATGGATTTTTTCAGATTGACCACTGTTTGTTATTTTTACCTTTCACATTTGAAGACATTAGACTTTCTAGAAAACAAGAGGCCCATGGGCCACATCACTCACCTGAGTAGCTTTGACCATGCTCTTCTTTACTAGATTTCCCCCTTGTAATACATATTGTGGCCCCATCCTACCCAATGGGTTCACAGGGGTCATGATTTGATGCTTCAATTCCACATAAGTTTCAGTTTTTCTGGCCCATTTGATCTTAAGAAGAAGATTTTTAAAAAAAATTTCTTCCAATATACATGTATTTCTATGTAAAACTTTGATTCCCTATTGTGACCCTGTCCATCTCCCGGGATTCATGATTTGAACAATTTAGAATTTACACTACCCAAGGATGCTTGGAAAACATAATTAAGTTTCAGCTTTTCTGGCCCAGTAGTTCTTCATCAGATTTTTTAATGACCCCACCCTATTTTTTTTCTTTTCATGATTATCTCTTCTTGTAAGGGGGGACTTGGCCCTTGATTTTAGTATAAATTTTAATATTGGCCAAGTGGTTCTTCAGAAAAAGTCAAAAATGTGAAAAGTTTAGACAAACGGACAGACAGACAAAATGTGATCAGAGAAGCTCACTTGAGCCTTTGGCTCAGGTGAGCTAAAAAGGGGTGGAGGTCTACAGGAGGTGGACTGAAATAATATTTAATCTTTATTCCTTGTCCAAATCATCGTCGCAAACCATGGCCAAAATGTACGCTCCTCTCCCATTCTGGCTGTGATTCAACGAGGAGAGAATTCTTTGTAGCTCATTAAAATTTTGACCAATGCGAGTAACGCATAGTCGGATGATGAGCTTTATCGCAACCTTTCAATATCCAATCGCTGTAAAGGAAATATTTCTTGTATACTGTTGACGTCAGTTATTGATTTCGATTGCGATGGAAACAAAACTTGCCACTGACTGAATATGACGTCACAATAGAGAGACGTGAATATTCAAGATTACGACACTTTTTGTGATCAAGAAGCCACGAGTAGGAGAGAGCTATATAAACAGACTCCGTACAGTGGCTTGAGACGATGTGTCCAAATGTGTGCATTAAGACATATAACAGTTAATGGAGAAAAAGGAGATGCTTTACCACCGAATACATTTAGTGGCCCACAGCCTAAGAATCACTCTTCTGATAAATTGTACAACCTTTCACTTCTATTTTAAGCCTCTTCACTCTTTAGTAACCAATATACTTATGATAAATCTTCAAAATTCCAAATTAAGGTCAGCATGACCTACATTTTGGTTAAACACTCTGAGAACCCAGAATTCATCAATTTACATATAGTTTGATGATTCTTAACCCTTCTTGATCTTAGATATTCAGATATAACCATGCACAGAGCACTTGTTCTGTGATTGGCAGGTCATGACTCCAAATTTTCAGCCACAACTGACCTAAGTCGATAAAAATGGGTTGCACCTGTTCCTTTACCATGTACTCAGCACTTTGAAGTGAAAGTTGCAGGTCTTTTGGAAGAGACCTTAAAAACACAGGCCCTGTGTCCCAGCAGACTTGGCACGATAAAGATCACTCACTGCTCAAAATGGTCTTGAGTACCAAGTAAAGGTCAAAATTCGAAGCCTTTCACAGGTAAATGGTGATGCCTCTATATGAGTGAAACAGTTTGAATGGGACATAGAAGAGTCATTATCAAAAATCGCCAAAATTTTGGTCACAAGCCAATAAAAAAGTATATGAAGTAAAAATTATATAAATTTTCACATCACTATTTAGAATGCATTACATGTATTCTGTAGTTGGCAGAATATTAATTTTATAGCTGTGTGATATATTTAAAGAAAAAATGCATTGATAATAGCTCAAATTAGCACATTTTGTGATGTCCTACACTCCTTTCCATTGAATTAACAAGTGTTTTATGGCATATGTTGTTCATTTTCTTTTCATTTTTTTCCTTGTATGCCTTAAACTATTCATAATAAATGCCATAAAAACACTAAAATTGTCTTAAACAAGCTCATCTTGTAAATATGAAGACTAAAAGGTGTGTCCCACGAGTTTTTGTCTCTCCTGTTACGCCAATGAAAATCAAGAAAATAGAAATATTTAGAATAAACTTTTCTGGGTTTCATACTTACCATCAGCCTTGGTTACATTTGCATGATACTAGGCTGTTTATGTAATTTTTTTAAATTTGATAAGTTTGAATAAAATGTCCAAAATAGAACTACGATTTACGCAGTAGAAAAAAATGACGTCCGTACTGTTACATTGAAATAAAGCTTAAACAATGGAGTGAAACAATTTTAACTTCTTTTACAAAATAACTTAAACATTTTGCTTCAAACCTACTGCATCATCAGCTTGTATGGTAAGCAATAAGGAAAAAAATGACCAAATATAGAGCAATTGTCTACCCTGTTATCTGTCCATCCTGTTACGTGTTAATTTGTAACAGTAAAGACAATTTTTGTAACAGGAAAGACTAACATTAAATAAAATGTGGATTTTAGACCTATCTCATCATTAACCAAGAAATTTATTGCATGATTTTTATTAAAATTGAAGTAAGTAACACAAATACACCTTGAGTAAGGATTCATTGTTTCTAATTGTTAATTGAAACATAAAAAGTGATTTTGTAACAGGAAAGACATAGCATATTGTAACAGTACGGACAAATTTTGCTTAAATCAGAAAAAAATGTGGACTTTTATTAATTTGTCAGATGTAATATTATTTTCATTTTATTACTTTGTAGTAATTATTTTATTTTTTATTCTTTTTTCAACTATGAAAAGATAATTTTTGATATTAAAGGACTTCTAAATATGATTCTGTAACAGGAAAGACGGGCATTGCTATAAAATAAACAATTTTTGAGAACTTTTTTTCTTATAAGCACAGTATAATATAAATTCAATATATGATTTTTTATTTATTAATTCAGTTTAACAGGAAGGACACAATAAATTATGGTTCTTAGCTATAGGCAGTATATATTTTTCCATCTTTAAAAAAAAAGTTTCACTCAGGTTAAGGGATTTGTTACTGCCCTTTTAGGTTGGAATTTAGGCCCAATTCCTGAGGGTCATTCGTCTAGTGAGGTTAAACCCAGGGTCATGAAACCCAAACCATGGTATAATTTATAATACACCACAAAACAGTCAAAATTGTATGGTTTATCTAATATTACTGATCATGGCTTTGCTACATGTAATGAGAAGATTTTTAAAGATTTTTCATAATTTCTTGTACTCCAAATATAACTCTAAATTAACCAATAGATGCCAAACCCTACACCAGTGATCATGATTTGAACAAATTAGAATGTACACTAAGTATAAATGCCTTTATTTAGATTTGACTGATCGATTGATTGATTGATTATATACTGTTTAACGTCCTTATCAAGGGTTTGCTGTTCCTGAAAAGAGATTTGTTGATATGTGTCTCAACTTACGCCAGTAATATTTTGATCATTCATAATGCCATACCCTACCCTAAGGGTTCAAGATTTGAACAAACTTTAATCTACACTATGTCATGAAGCTTTATATTTAAATTTTATCTTTTCTGGTCTTTTCTAAATGACCTGTCAAAGAATTTCATTCTTTCTTAATTATCTATTGGAAGAGGGTGTGACCCTTCATTTGAACAATTTCAATTTCCTTTTCATAAGATATTCTGTACTAAATATAGTTAAAATGACCAAGATAAAAAAAATGTGAGAAGTTTAAGAAAACAATAACAATTAAGTTAACACCAACAAACAAAACACAAATCTCAGTCAGAAAAGCTCATCTGAGCATTTGGCTCAAATACGGTAAGCTATACTAAACATCATGAGTGGTTTTTTTTCTTTCTTTTTGTTTGTTTGTTTTTGTTTTGTTGAAAATTGCCATGTGATTTAATTTCCCAATCAGTGATAAAATGAAATTAAATTCCCAATTTTGATGACCTAGCTAGGACCCATTTCCAAATTGCAGTGGAAAATTCTTAAGTTAATCAAACAACTTGCCAGAAACATACACTTTTTTGAACTACCAGGTAATATTTTATGTTTCTATATTTAGAAAAACAGTGAAAAAAGAAAGTTTTCCTCTAAAGAAAGGTAAAAGAAAATTATACAGGCAAAAGGAGGATGGCTCTCTAAATCCATGTTTTTCTTTTAAATGGAGGTTAAATATTTTTTTCAGACTCTAGTGTCTTTCAGTGTCCTTCCTTTACGTTGTACATGCCAATGTTTGCATAGGCAAGCAATTTTCTTAATGTAAATCCTATTTTGTTTTACATTTTACTTGTAATTCAGCAATTTGAATTATTCTATGTTATATCTAATTAACATGTAACATTGTTTTGTACTATTACAATACTGTGTATTTTGGAAAAGTCTCTCCTGTAACAGTCATACATATTCATTATTTTCATACTCTATTTGTTCCTATCTTAACTTTAACGTAAAGTTTAATCATTATTTGGGAACACCAGCGTAAATTTTTAGGATTAATTAAATTATGTGTTTAACAAAATAAAGAATTTGATGTAGATACACAGAAATTTCTCTCCTGTTGCATGTTCTGTTCTTTCCTGTTACACTTTTTAACTGAGAGACCAAAAAACCTTTCAAAGTCATATTTTTCTGGAATTGCTTTAGTTACTCTATATCTTTATAATATATTAACAGATTTCAGACTGAAACTGATTAAATATTTACTTTCCAATCATTTCTAAACTAGAATTTAGGATTCTGTTACAGGAGAGACATGTCTATTGCAAAGTACTGTCTTTCCTGTTACGGGCCTGTCTTTCCTGTTACATGCACTATAATTATGAAAATATGTGGTTTATATGTAATTGTAACAAGATTGGATCTACATGCATGCATAAAATGCCATTTCTTATCAAATGTGTGAATGTGGTTTTTTATACTAACTTTTACGACTGTAAAATGGTGAAAATATTGACCAAAATGATGTTCAGATTTGAAAATTGTCTCTAAAATCATTGAAAAAATTATTTTGCTCCTGTTTCATTGAAAAATTATAACTGATTTTTTATTTGCCATGCTTTCACAAACTAGGCTTAACTAATTTTATAATTATTTTTCCACCTCTTAATAGTAAAACTTGCATTATTGTGTCTGTAACAGGAAGGACAAAATTTTAGGTGAACCAGTATTTTGATTTCTTCTTACTCTGAAATCAAATAATTTCCAGGTGGGAGTTTAGTGTTTTTGTGTTCTTCAGATATGTGTTTTATAGTAACGATTAAAAAAATTTAATTCTAAATGCAAGAAATTTGTTGATTTTTCGAATATTTTTTTCTGCGGTTTTTGATAATGACTCATAACACATACAATCAATCAAATATTATTTTATAGCTATGAAATGCCTCAAGATTTTTTTAAAAGCTCATATTTCATCTAAAAAAAACAAAACAATGGCTACATTATTGCAGATTTAGATATGGCTCAAATTCAGAAATTAAAAGTTAACACACTAAAAAATCCAATTGTAGCTCTTTGAGCCTTTGGCTGAGAAAAGCTAGTAAAATTGCCACATATAACATATACACTTCTTTTAAATTTATTTTTTCAATCATTTAATATCAGCAGTCGTATGTCAAAAAAAAAACAACCCACAAAATATTTTTTTGCATGATATTAATTGGCTTTCAATTGTCCACTTGCATATAAAAATGTTGCACATAAAAGTTGGTTTACAATATCAAACTTATGATGATTGTATAGTTTTGTAGCTTCTGAATTGAATATTTTTAATTGTGTATTAATGTAAAAGCAAAAACAAGGCGAAAATAAAACGGCGGCAAAATTTCTTCCCTGTACACAGTACTAGTACCAGTAAGTGTTCTGAGAATTGTACAGTATTGAAAAACAAGTTTGTATCACACAGTCATAAGTAGATACACATGTAATACACTGTACTTATTGTTCTGAAAGGTTTACTATTTTCATCATCCAGTTACTCAGGAATTAAGGATTTGATGAAAAGACATAAAACATACGTAGAGACAATAAGCAAAATTAAATATTTAAGAAAAAAATCTTAATTTGACACATTTGAGGCTAAGATGGGTTAAAACAAGAGGCCCAGGGGCCACAGCGCTCACCTGAGCACACCAGGCTTGAATTTACTCCACCACCCCCCTCCAGGCATTCATCATTTGAACAAACTAGAATCTACACTACCTGAGGATGATTCCATATAAATATCACAAATCATAGCTTTGAAGTACTTGAAAAGAAGATTTTAAAAGGTTTCCCTATATATCCCTATGTAAAACTTGGGTCGGCCATTTTGGGCCCACCCTAGCCCCGGGGGTCATGATTTGAACAAACTTGAATCTACACTACCTGAGGATGATTCCACATGAGTTTCATCTCTCCTGGCCCAGTGGTTCTTGAGAAGAAGATTTTTAAAGATTTTTCTTATATATTCCTCTGTAAAACTTGGGTCGGCCATTTTGGCCCCATCCTTGCCCCAGGGGTCATGATTTGAACAAACTTGAATCTACACTACCTGAGGATGATTCCATGAGTTTCATCTCTCCTGGCCCAGTGGTTCTTGAGAAGAAGATTTTTAAAGATTTTTCTTGTATATTCCTATGTAAAACTTGGGTCGGCCATTTTGGCCCCACCCTAGCCCCGGGGGTCATGATTTGAACAAACTTGAATCCACACTACCTGAGGATGATTCCACATGAGTTTCATCTCTCCTGGCCCAGTGGTTCTGGAGAAAAAGATTTTTAAAGATTTTTCCTATATATTCCTATGTAAAACTTGGGTCGGCCATTTTGGCCCCACCCTAGCCCCGGGGGTCATGATTTGAACAAACTTGAATCCACACTACCTGAGGATGATTCCACATGAGTTTCATCTTTCCTGGCCCAGTTGTACTGGAGAAGACGATTTTTAAAGATTTTTCCTATATATTCCTATGTAAAACTTGGGTCAGCCATTTTGGCCCCACCCTTGCCCCGGCGGTCATGATTTGAACAAACTTGAATCTACACTACCTGAGGATGCTTCCACATGAGTTTCATCTTTCCTGGCCCAGCGGTTCTGGAGAAGAAGATTTTTTAAAAATGCCATAAATTTTTCATAAATTCATAATTATCTCCCCTTGGAAGGGGGCGTGGCCCTTCATTTGATCAAACTTGATTCCCCTTCACCCAAGGATACTTTGTGCCAAGTTTGGTTGAAATTGGCCCAGTGGTTCTTGAGAAGAAGATGAAAATGTGAAAAGTTTACGCCGACGCCGACAACGACGACGACAGACAACGGACAAATTTTGATCAGAAAAGCTCACTTGAGCCTTTAGCTCAGGTGAGCTAAAAACAAATGAAAGTACAACGAATCTAGGGACTGAGGCATGAGTGAGCTTTAGTATACAGCTGCCCAATTCTGTTTTAGTGCACTGTGTATATACAAGTAATGTATGAAGTTGGATTTTAAAAAAATGAAAACAGTTTAAAATCATTTTAAATTACACACAGGGTTTCAAAAGCTGCACATTCAAGTATATCTAATATTATAATTCAAAATGGAATGAATTTTATACAACTTTCATTTTTAAATATAAAATGCAAACATTCTATAAAATGTAAAATTGATTGTCATTTTTATGTGAATTATTTTTTGAAGGATGACTTTTGCAACTACATATAAATGGTACTATTCAAATGACTTAAATTAACCAATTTTGTACAAAAATTCTTTAATATAATTGCTAAAATTACATTCATCTAAATTAATACATGATTCCTTAAATTCTTTACAACTCGCCGAGTAGGTCCAGCTCAGCTATAACATTTTCCCCCGTGACTGTGTTTACCGCGGTAACAGTGATCTGAGTTAGTCCAAATGACAGAGAAATCTTCACACTCCTCCTCACTCCCTTCACAGTTAATTTCCCAACTACACAGCAGGACTTGTCTACATATCGTGGATTCTCTTCAGTAGATCTATAAATTTTGAATGACATTTGAGTGGCACTTCTTTCCACTGGTTCAATGTCCTCATCTAATTCATATGTGTCTCCAATGCCAACCTCTTCCCCAATGGTAACTAACTTCACAAACACACATACGTTGTTCTCACCTCCAATGTAACATTTAAGATGTTCAGGGTCGTGACCTTTTAAGAAAAACCTGTAAAGCCCCACCCCATAGGTGAAGGCACACCTCCTAGATGATATTACACTTGGGGTGTGGCCATAAAGTACTGCCCCCTTTAGTACGGCCAACCCAGCCTCACTGGCCCTCAAAATGTTTAGCCTTGGGAAAGTTTCTTTGATCGTTTCGTAGACAAATTTTGACTCTGAGAACCCTCCCACCATCATGATGTCCTCAATTTGTCCTCCCAGTTCCTTCATGATGATTTCAGCTTCTTGTTTGATTCTATTTAGCACAGGATTGAATAAGATAGTCTCAACACACTCTGCAGTCAACTCGAGTTTGTTTCCATGATGCACAGAAATCTTGCCATTAAAGCTGGACCTGACCACTATTTCTTTTAAATTCATTTCATGATGCTTTTCAATTATTTCTACAAAGGAGTATGGAATTTCGAACCTTAAGGGTTTGTAGCTATCTCTCCTGCTGAATTTCCTTTTCTTCACTTCAATATCATGCTGAACTTCCAGGAAGTCAGATCTGTGTTCCTGTTTGCATATGTCAATGACAGAATGCCCAAATAATTCTCCGAGGAGTTTTACAAAGTTGTCATTGACCTTATTTCCTCCCCAGTCCCCGCCACAAGCGCGGAAGAGCTGCTTTAAGGAACCGTCCAATGCGACCTCCATTGCTGTTAAATCAGCTGTCCCACCTTTCAATATAAACCTCTTAAAATTAGTTATTGGCACTTTTAATCTTCAAATACAATTTCATGAATTTTTCAAAGACAATAATTTCTATCAATTAAAAGTATAATATGATATAAAAGTAATTTGTGGAACACAAAAATGTTTTATCAGTTAACTTACTTAAACTGAATCAAATTGATGTCTTGAGTGCTGCATAAAAACATTAACCTAAGCAAACTGATCACAACTTTAAAATACTGTAGACATACTTTTATCTTTATGGAATTAATTTATTCCATGATTTTTTTGTTAAAAATTTGGCGAAGGTTTATACAATTTAACTTCGTTTTATTCATCTCAAAATAAATCTTCAAGAAGATTTTTAAAATCCCCCCCCCCCCCAAATAATATCTGCAAAGATGTTTTGACAGAGCTTCTATTCTGATCTTTGTAGAAAACTTTACCTCCGAGATCCATAACAAGAAACTTTTTGCCAGGTCTGTACTTGGATAACTCGTCTGCTTGCCTCTCTATCTGGATTTCTTTAACATACACAGAAGCTACCTCCGGCTCCAATGCCAGCATCACATTATAGGGTTGAATTCCAGCCTGTGAATAAAGGTGCCTGAGTCATATTTCAAACTTATATCTCTTTGTAAAGCAATAGACTTAATGGGTGCATCAATGCCTTGTGTGGCATGCAGTCTTTTGTAAATGTTTTCTTCACTAATGAACAAAAGTTTTCATCTCAGATAACTGATTTCTGAGAAAAGTCACATTTGTCTTGGATGATGAGAAAAATTGTACACAGAATCGTATTAATTTAAATGCTGCCTTTAACAAAAACATAAATGGATAGCATGAATATTAACCTTGTAGGCGCTTTCTTGCATCATCTGCTTTGCCTGCTCCCCCCAGATAGCTGGAACTGTTAGTACCCAGCGAATGTCATCAGCAGAACAAGGTGCCCTTGAAAGGTCAAGGTCACGCAATAATTTGTCCTTGAAATGCTGAATGGACATAGCAAAAATCTTCACTGCAAAGCACTCTTTTCCTTTATCATCTTGAATTACTGTTCCCCTATTTAGGCTCTGTATGAAGGGAAAACAAAAGTAAACTCATGTAAAATGCAGCATAAAGAGAATGTCGTGTTAAACATTAATGTCAAAGTTAAGAATGTATGTATTTCAATTACATTATACCTCATCTCTGTGAAGATTCATTTTAAAATGGCTGAAGTAGAAATAATCATGATGATGGCCTTCCTCACAAAGTTCCTTGTACTTCAACATGGCTTCTTGTCCAAATGCCACAATTTGCTCAGACTTGTCTAACAGCAGAACAGTTGGCTCTTTCTCAGAAAGCTTCTCTGGACTTTTGTATGTCTGGGTGTAAATCTTCTGTGGCTTTTCTTTCCATGAAAATGCATAGCCAGAATAAGTTGTTCCAAAGTCAATCGCAGCAACAAGCAAATAGGAATGGGGTAGCTCTGAAAATTACAGGTAAATCATCATTAAATCATAGATTAAATGTTGGTAATAGCATTGCTAGCCCATTACAAATTTTGTTGTTAACATTCATGCAAGTTACAAATATTCTTATAACAAGAGGCCCAGGGGCCACAGCGTTCACCTGAGCACATCAGGCTTGAATTTACTCCAGCCCCCCCCCCCCCCCCCCAGGCGTTCATCATTTGAACAAACTAGAATCTACACTACCTGAGGATTATTCCATATAAATATCACTAATCATAGCTTTGAAGTACTTGAAAAGAAGATTTTAAAAGGTTTCCCTATATATCCCTATGTAAAACTTGGGTCGGCCATTTTGGCCCCACCCTAGCCCCGGGGGGTCATGATTTGAACAAACTTGAATCTACACTACCTGAGGATAATTCCACATGAGTTTCATCTTTCCTGGCCCAGTGGTTCTTGAGAAGAAGATTTTTAAAGATTTTTCCTATATATTCCTATGTAAAACTTGGGTCGACCATTTTGGCCCCACCCTTGCTCCGGGGGTCATGATTTGAACAAACTTGAATCTACACTACCTAAGGATGCTTCCACATGAGTTTCATCTTTCCTGGCCCAGCGGTTCTGGAGAAGAAGATTTTTTAAAAATGCCATTAATTTTTAATAAATTCATGATTATCTCCCCTTGGAAAAGGGCGTGGCCCTTCATTTGAACAAACTTGAATTCCCTTCACCCAAGGATACTTTGTGCCAAGTTTGGTTGAAATTGGCCCAGTGGTTCTTGAGAAGATGAAAATGTGAAAAGTTTACAACGACAACGACAACGACTATGACAACGACAGACAACGGACAAATTTTGATCAGAAAAGCTCACTTGAGCCTTCGGCTCAGGTGAGCTAAAAAGGCTATTTGAGTATTTAACATTTCAGTTTTCAAGTTTTCATACTGTATGTTTACTAAGCTACAATAAATTATTATGATCAGTGATGGTTGCAAAGAGATTTTAAAATATTAATTTTTTTTTTTCATCAGGTAAGCTACAGAATCAAAAGATATAAATAGATTTTAGTCCTAGTTACCTTTGTAAGAGGCTGATTTAAATGGAGGTGGAAATTCTTGAGCCTTCTCCACAGGAAGTTGTTTTTTACTATAGGGCCCAGGTGGGGATTCAAGGTAAAATGAGGACACTGGCTTTGATGGAGAGGGTTCTTTTTCTTTCTTCATAAACTTTGGTAATTTTTTTGTAAATTTACTCTGTTTATTTTTTTCTTCCTCCACTTCAGGTGATATGATGGAGTGAAGAGAGGATGAAGATGAAGTAGAGCTGATGCTTTCATTTCCCTTGAGCGGTCTCTCAGGGGTTCTGGGAATGTCCTCTTGTGGTGGTCCGCCTGTCACCTCCTCCAGATGTAGTCTCTCAAAGTCTTCTGGTGATCTCGGACTTGGTATTTCTTCCTGCAACCTTTTTATTTTTTGATCTTCCATCTCCAGCATTGCAGGGTCTAAGCCTTTCGTCTCAGTTTCTCTGTCATTTGTTACTGTCACCAAAAGAAATCAGGCTGGAAATATGAAACAGCTGATGTTTGTTCAGCTGTACATGATTTTAGCTGGTACAAACAACAGTTTAGGCCATGCAAAATTAATTCCTTGGTTCTCAGGCCTTTTTTCAAGAAATATGATGAGGGAGGGAGGCATTTTTTTTTTACTTTTTATTGCCCCCAAAACATGATGAGGCAGCTTTTTACATTGTACAAAACCTCAAAAAATGATGAGGGAGGTGATTTGTTGTTTTTATTTTATTGATTTAGCAATAAAAAGGGTCAATGAGGCACCCTTGGAAGAGATGAGGGAGGGCCTGAGAACCAAGAAATTAATTTTTTTTGGCCTTATATAGGAATTATTTTTTTAAAAAATAAAATGTTTTACATGTACATGTATCTCTCAAGACTAAAGTAGTCTTTTCCAATTTTTATAACTATGAAGGAATTATATGCTAATTACAATAACTAAATCAAGCATTTTAAACTGTTCTTTTCTGCAACCGAATATCATGTTTAGGTAATTTAATTTTTTTTTCTAGAAATCCTTTAACTGAAAGGAAAAATATTTACTTGTGTATAAGCAAAATTTGTACTTATGAAATTATATTGTCAGCAGCAGTGGCAATAGGACATTTTGTGATATATTGTTTTGGTCACAAAGAGGGAGCAAAAGGATTTTTTAATTTCTCCTAGAGGTAAAAGAGTTCTACTCATTGAAGACCTGTAAACAAGTCTCCTCTATGAAAACTTGTTGTTACCGCCTCTGTTTTCAGAGTTTCCGAAAACCAAATATTTCTATCAGTCATTCGGACTGATGACTTAATGCGTTCTACCGGTTCGAAGCATATTCTATCAGTCCGAATAAGTTTTAGAATATACAGTGTACATTTCTTAATTATCGGATGTAATTTTTTAAAAATGGCATTGAATATATAAAAATTTCCATGGCTCACCAACACTGATTGTGATACCAAGGTTATGCAACTTATAAATTAATTCAAGCATGGCACCAGCCCACACCAGGTTTGTGGCAGCTTATCAGCCCCAAGTAAATGTTGGGGGAAAGAAACAACTAATTATTTTTAAAAAAGTTAATTCTTGAAAAAGAAAATTTTATTAAGGTTTCTACTTTCTAGAATTCTTTTTAAAATTAAAAGTTCAATTCTCACTTGTAAAATTGAATTATATATAAATAGCAGTTGTGATAGAAATTCAAAATAGACATAAATTTTAAATTATCTGTACGTTTTCTCAGTGGACATTGCACTTCATGACCTATAACTTCATGTGTTTACCATTAACAGAGGAATGGAGGAAATTCGGATTAGGAAAAAAAACGATCGTTTTTGGAAGTAAACAAGTCAAGTAGAACTGCAAAATGGATAAGATTATGGATATTTACAAAGATTAGGAGCTTGCTGCATTGAAAATTTTCATTTATGAAGGCATTGCAATAGATCAGAGTACAATAAATTAATCAGGACAAGCCCTCAACACAATCTGACAATCGGTCACACGGACCGATACTATAGCGAATTTCATCGGACATTTTGATTTTCTATCGGTTTTGCCGGTAGGACCGATAGTTTTCGGAAACTCTGTGTTTTATGACTTACCGGTAGGAGTCAGGGTGAGCAGGGATTCAAACAGAACCCCCTCTGATGACGGTACCTGGTCCTCCCCAATGAACATCTCTGTAATCAGAAGAAAAACACACTGTGTGTAAACATGACAGAAGGGTAAATCATATTAGCTATACTGGTAATTCAGTCCTGCCTTACCTATGTCTTCTGTGGCTATATGCTCTCCATGTATGTTGTCATTTATTCTCAGTAAGTCCTCTAATCCATTATTTTTCAGCATTTTCTCAAATTGAATTACATTGTGATCCTCCTGAAGAATGAACTGTAAGAAATTTGCCATTCGCTGCCTGCGTTTTCCATTCTTTGGTAAGATTTTCTCTTGAATACTATCAACATCTCCAATGCACTTGGATAATGTTTCTCTTGCTAATGTAATCTGCATTTCATCCAGGATATTTTTATAATTAGAAGTTATCATCCTCCTGATATTTTCTATAAAAAAAGCAAGTAAAAATATCCATCAAACTTAAAATATGAAGACTTGTGTTCTAAACAGGAGATTTTGAAAGAAAATGTTCATATACATCAATCGTAACCCATTAAAATAAATTGACCCTCTTGTAGCTATTTGTAAATCTCGATATTTTGGGATCCTGACATGAGAAAATTGGCTCTGCTCTACCTGCACTAATGTTATAAATTGTCACCAAACATTTCTCTCTACACAGAAAACTTTGACCTGCTTTTGTTCATGGTCAGCTAAATACTGTAGATGTACTTTTTTCCACAGAGTCATAATTCCGCGGAATCTCAATTTCTGTTTAATCTGGGGGTTGAAAATTACGCAGATTGATTTCTCATACTGTCATTACTCGTATATGCCTTACATTTATATCAATTATGCTTGAACAAATTTCCGCGGAAAATTGATGACCGTATACATTGCGTAAATTAATACCACGAGGTAAAAAGTAATTCTACAGTACCATAGACACTCACCTGCTCTATTATGAATATCTGCAGGATCAATTAAAGCCACAACCTCAGAATACCCTTTATTCTTTAATGCATTTATAAAAGCCTCCACAGCCCTTGAATCCCCATTCTCAATCAATGTTAAAAGTTTTTCTGTCCGTTCATGAGAAGTTGGAGCATTTTTTACAGAGTCCAACACATTTTGTTCAAAGCAGATTGAATTTGAAAGCACAGAAGTTAGAGCTCTGGGTTCTATCTCTGAGATCAACTCATTCCTGTGCACCTTTATTTTCTTCTTGATAAGTTCTATCTTAGAAATATCTGAAAGACAACAGCAAGAGAAAATTATTTATCAATGTTTAAATGCTTCCAGATAATGCACAAAAGACTTTACCAGTAACATATAAGAAGAATTCGCACCAATTAATTTGATGTTTGCAACTGTTAAATCAGCACCTGTACATTTCATTATGAAGCCTTTTTTGGCTTATTGATTTACCTGGCTTGGCTGCTGCTGACTGAGAATAAGAAACTTGTACCCTGACCTCGAGCGGCTCCATACCCTGAACACTGGGTACATTGACCCTCTTTATCATTCCTAGTACCAGCTCCACCAGCCGGTTGTTTTCTCTGGCATTGAGTAATGTCTGTACAGCTTGGTCTGTGACGGGCCGTAACTGAATGACCACAGAACCAGAGGACACGTCTTCAATGTCCATCTGACCATGTGTAATGGCCTCCTCGAGAATGGCCGTGTCTGTAGAGAGGACCTGCTGAAGGAGAGCTTGTTCTACCTGCCCTCCTGTGGCGCCTTCTACTGCTAGCCTTAGATTTAAAGATCTATTCTCTACACATTCTAAACGAAATATGCAATGTGTTCTATACCATTTATCAAGAACTGATATATGATTTTCATGGATTTTTTAATATCATGCTAAAGTTAATATATCATTATCATCAAGTACATCGAAATTATACCTGAAGCTACTGTGGAAAAACTGTGTGATGCTTTCCATTCTATATTTGATTCTGTAAATAAAAAATATCAGAAAATCTTTCTTAAAAATTTAATCATGATAAAAATACAATGCACATAAAAAATTGCACAGGAAATACTTGTCATACTGTTCAGCCATATTGAATGGTATCTAACAGAATGACTACAGTTTTGGTATTTCCATGATTAAGATACTTACCAGCTCCTACAGCCCCTGATTCTGATTTTTGGAGCTCCGTAAGAACTGCACAATATTCATTACTTTTGAGAATGTGTAAAAAATAATGAAAGCAGTTATTTTCATTTTTCTTGACTGTCTCCAGCAAATGTTGGCTTTGTTTAGAATGTTTTGATGTCTCTGTTATTCTGTCATGATTATAAATGTCTATTGCACTTTCCTCAAACAAAAGGTCACAGAGTTCAAGAGGCTCCAGTTCGTCCAATAGAAAATCATTAGGATCCTCCAGGCATGTAATCTTAAGGCTCCTCAACGTAGGGTCCAATTCTGGCACACCTATAATTGAAGATTCTGAGAATTATATTTGTGGTACAATAACATCATATTCTTAGAGGTAACAATTTATTTATTTATTTTTTTTTTTTGCATGAATTAGCACTTTGATCAGAAAAACAAGAGGTGTTTGTGAAACACTATGCACCTGGCGGCAACAAAGTTTGAAAAGGTTGTCTTTAGCATATTGGTCAAAGTCAAGGTCACAAGGTCATTGATCTTGGTGCCATTTAAAAGAACTTAATATATCAAATATGAAGTCTCTATCTTTTATGGTTCAAAAGTTATGGCGAAGGTTCAAAAAGGCTATTTTTTGCATATAGGTCGAAGTCAAGGTCATAAAGTCATTGACTTTGGTGCCATTTGAAGGAGTAAGTATACCAAATATGAAGTCTTTATCTTTCAAGGTTCAAAAGTTATGGTAAAGGTTCAAAAAGGCTATTTTTAGCATATACCTAATAGTCAAGGTCACAGTCATTGACCTTGGTGCCATTTGATAGTTTAATTAGTGGAGTAAGTATACCAAATATGAAGTCTCTATGTTTCATGGTTCACAAGTTATGGCAATGGTTAAAGTTGACAACAGACAGACAGACAAGACAGAAACAATATGTGCCCCCAATCTATTGATACAGGCACATAGAAAGTTAATTATATCACAAAGCTTGTATTAAACAAAAGAAAAAAAAATATTAATTCAAATAGAGAAAATATACATGTAGTATACCTCTTTTTTTCAATTCAGCACTCTTCTCCCTCATTTTGGTGACCAGGTCCATTCTATTTAATTCTACCTCCACAACTCTGAAGATTTCCTTGCATGCAGGTTTCCCTTTCATCAGAAGTACTTTTAGCAGTTTGGATTTCTGTTTTCTTGCACTGGTAAAACTATTAATTTCAGAAATGTTTGTTTGGTCCAGGAATCCAAACATCTGATCCACCATTATTTTGGCATCTTTACTGTCTGGAAGTTCCTCTTTGAGAAGACAGAAGTTTTGTTGTATGCACACAGCATAGTCAGCTACAAACAGAGTTATCAAGGCATTAGTAAAATATTCCAACTCAACTGAATAAATTTTAGAATTAGCCCTCTTTTTTATGCCCTACCGTAAATATGGCCGGGGCATATATACATGACATATAATGTATAGTGTTTCTCATGTCTGTCTTCCATCTCTCCGTTCTTATGTCTGTCCTTCTGTCACACTTTGCATTTAGCCCATTTTTGAAATTTTTCCAAGATATTTCATCAAACTTTATATGCTATACATATTAATGAAACCTATTCAAATACATAAACATTTTTTTACCTTCATTTTTCCTTTGGCCTTGACCTAATTTTTCCTTAAATTTTCTTAAATTTGTATTTAGATCAATTTCAAAAAAAAAATTCACTTTTCTTAAATATTTAAAAAATTTGACCATGACGATTGACCTTACTCACTTAAATTATTATTTATATCAATTACAAAGAAATCCAAGTTATTTTTATCAAACCTTATGCTAGTATTTTATTTATATTGATAAGCTGTTTAACTACATAACCTTTTTTGACCTTGCCTTTCCTTTGACCTTGACTTCAAACAAATTAAGAAATTGAAATGATCCATCAATCTCTTTCAATTCTGTGTTTAGCGTAAAGACATAGGATCAGTCATGCGAGGGCACTGTAAATATGTTGTGACTTTTCTTGATAATAAATGTACCTCTAAAACTTTTTATTGATAGCTTAGAGATTTCCATGAGTGATTTGCAATCCAAATTGCCCAAAATGCATATTTATGATAGTTTTAAGATTAAAGAAGTTACAAAGCACATGCTTTTAATGTATCAGTTTGAAACATTCTTGCTTTAAGTAGGTCATGAAATTATAATACTTATTTTTTTTTTTAAAAATCATCCTTTAAATACATATTTATGGAGAAGTACTTACAAGGCTTCTTTGTCATTTTTCTATCCTTTTCTAGTGTATCTAGCACCTGGAGATACTTTAAAGACTGCAGGATAAACACAAAGTGAGAATACAGTTTCTTGTTCTTTAAGATTTGGAGAAGCTCTGTTACACGTTTATATTTGCGGTTAGGATCAGTCACAGTGTCGTGGTCTTTATCAGTGATGTCACCGGACTGAAACATCTCATCAGCGATTTCACGGGGTTCCAGTTGTGTATGCAGGCATGATATATGTTTCTGTAGGAGATCATCTGTGACTAAAAAGGGTGGATTTCTCTGTGTGACACCTAAAATAGAGAGACATTCCATGTTTTGAGACTACTATTATTAAATATAAATTTCTTTCTTTTGAGTGACTCCATTCCTTTCCAAGAATTAATATATTAACCAAACAGTGAAACTTGAGTATACTCACAGCAAAAGGATGTTTTATATATACAAGACAAACATGGACAAGATTTTTCAATGATATTTTTTGTAAATTTGTTTTGTAAAATCCTGTTTGTGATAAATGTACCATTTCCCTAACTCATAAGTTTAACTATTCTAAATCACCATTTCAGTTTTATTTTTTAAAGAATGAGAAATGTTCCTGCCTTCCATTTGAATGATTTTATCAAATTCTCTTAATGAAAGGATTCTCTGTAAAATTGTTAAAATTGAACCTGTAATTCTAAAAAAGACTTCAAAAGGAATGTAAATTAAAGCTAAACTGAACATAAAGCTGATTAGATGGAGGAAGGGATGTATGGAAATGGAAGATCAGAATATCTCACTGAAGCTATTAGCTAAGTGAACATGTTTGAACAAGTGAGACTTACATTTCCTAGCCTCTGCTTCCACCTGTTTACGAGCTTCAATAATCTTCTTGGCAACAAAACAAGATTTTCTGCTCATGAGCTCTATGAAGATTTTACACCTTTTCTTCCTGATGATATGTTTAATGAGTCTCTCACACTTTGACTGTCTGCAGGGTCTCTCACACACATAGGTATCTTCCTCTTTCTCATTCACTATACCCTCTTGTCTTAATTCGTCTTGGAGGTCTTCATAAATAATGTTATCTTTCAGGAAAACAAACGAATTCCTGACAGCTAACTCATCTGGACAAGGATGGCATTCTTAAATGGAATTATTTAATTAAATGTATGAAAAAAAATTATTGTAAATACATGTCAGTGAAATGTGTTTCTTGTGAATTGTAATTATAGTTCATACATTTATCAATCTCTATGGGAAATTTCCCAGATCTACTTTGTTGCTATAAATGATGATCTGTAGGCCAAAACATAGATCTTATCTAATTAACTAAATACTTATTTATTAATATGCCCCTCAATAGATGTGAACATAATATCAAAATTAAAAAAAAAATTTCTTTGCATGTGGTCAACATAAATTGATAATTTTTTTTGAATTGCTTATTAATTGTAAAATCATATACCCAGTACTTGTATACAAGTATTTACCTTGTGTCATACCAAGGGACCAAACACCAGAGTCTGAAGTTAGAAAAAAAAAAACAATGATTAGAAATAAACAAATAATTTATTCCCATTTCTACTACTGTATTTGTAATTGTCAATTTAATAGAAAAGCCAAAGATTTTATTCTCCAAAAGATCATGAACATCATCAAAAGCAGATTATCAGAACAGAAACAAATATTCATACATCAATATTTACATTTGCAAATGTTTTCCTTTATATAACACTACTGAAAGCAAATGTTTTTATAACTGTATAAATACAGGTACGGGGTCAAGAGGTCATAGATGTGCGTATGGATAAATGTTTGATGTAATTTCTCAGTGACGTCATAAAGGGTCAACGTGCGTTCAGTGGATTACATACATGCCGTTGGGTTTGAAAAATAATGCATTTCACACGTTAAAAGTCACAATCAGGCAAATTTAAAGTATGAATAAGTCACAAATGTAAATATAATTAATAAGGTATTATTTTTTTAGTTTTATTGGGATGTAAAACGGGTTGGCACATGATCAAATCTTCCATAAAGCCCTTCGGGCTTTATGGGATTTGATCACGTGACCAACCCGTTTTACATCCCAATAAAACTCAAACAAGAGGCTCATGGGCCACATCGCTCACCTGAGCAATGTGGCTAGGAAAAAAGCATAAATCAGTTTATTATTGAAAAGTTGAAACTCAATAGTGGTCCCAAACAATCCTTAAAAAGGAGAGGGTATGATTTGAACAAACTTGAATCTACACTAACTAAGGATGCTTGCATATTTCTTTGACTAAATTTGGCTTTATTGCCCTTTACATTTGAACCTAATTACATTGTCGTCCCGCCCTACACCCAGGGGTCATGAATTGAACAAAATTGAATCTACACTACCTGAGAATGCTTCGATATGAATAGGACTGATCATGGCTTTGCTATTATTGAAAAGGTGATTTTTATAAAGATTTTTTTACATGTTTCTATGTAAAACTTGGATTCCATGTTTTGGCCCCGCCCTACCCCCAGGGGTCATGATTTAAACAAACTTAAAAGTCCACTGCCTGAGGATGCTTCCATAAAAATATGATCATTCATGCCTTTGCTATTCAAGAGAAGAAAATTTTTACAGAATTTTCCTATATATTTCTATGTGAAACTTTGATAGGCCATTATGGCACCGCCCTACCCCCAGGGGTCATTATTTGAACAAAATTGAATCTCCACTACCTGAAGATGCTTCCATAAAAATATGATTATTCATGCCTTTGCTATTCCAGAGAAGAGGATTTTTAAAAGAATTTTCCTTTATATTTCTATGTGAAACTTTGATTGGCCATTGTTGAACAAACTTGAATCTACACTACCTGAGGACCTATGATATTACATCGCTATATCTGTAGTTTGTTATATCCATATATATAAAGGAATTGGTTTAAATTTATTTAGCTGGGGATCCAAGATAACTTCACTATATCCGTGAATTTGCAAATATACATGTTTGTACTAAACAAGTTTTACTGCAGAACAGGCAAAATGGAAATACAGTAAAACCTGTCTAATCAGGACTTGTTCATTCAGAGATCATGCCTATAAATAGGACTTTTAAAAACTTCAAGACCCTTTAAGATAATTTCAACTAGAACATTGTTCACTGAATTAGGTGCAGTTTTATGCTGTGTTTAACATTTCTTCAACAATCAATATAGTAGGTAGATAAGTTTTACGTGCATTCCTAACTTACCATCAGAGACTTGTGATATTTGCCTTGCTGGAGAAGGAGTGACCATGGAGTTACCTTCTCTTTATCAATCACGACAATGAAGAATGTGCAGGATCCATTTTCCTGTAATTAATATTCTAAGAGTTATTATATTAGTGTTTTTGGTACATACATTTAGAATTCTTTTTTTTTTATCTCTAAGCATTACCTTTCATCTGCAGTCAAAGAAATTAACCCCCTGATGATTATCAATGACACCACCCCCACCCCATCACCATCCTATAAAGGGATAACTTAACATAAATGGCTGTGAATTAGAGTCATTTCTTTGGTAGGAAACCAAAGTACCCAGAGAAAATGTTCTAGTTTAAATGGGCCACCAGTCCACCATCTTACATGAACACTGTAACATACGAGCACTCTGATCACACTCTGGGATCGAACTTGGATCACTGCGCTCAGTGGACAGGGGTCTCATATCAGAAAACAGACACTAACAGAGTACAAAATAAAAACCAGAAGTCTCTGTTGAGACTAAAGCTCTACTGGTTTGTACTTATAGCAAAGGAAGAGAAAAGTACTTAAGAAGTTGGAAATTGAAACTTCACAACAGCAATAAATAGAATAATGATCCTTGATAAAGTCTCTTTATGTTCTTAGTGTAGTCTACTTGTGTGCCAAGTTATATTGAAATCAGACCAAAAACTGTAGGAGGATTAGCATTTTGAAAGAAATTTAACAGAAATTTCTATTTTTAGTAACCATGGCAATAACTTTCATCGAAATCAAAAACCAATACACAGAATTATGTATCTTAGTGTAGTCTACTTGTGTGCCAAGTACCGGTAGCATGAAAAATTGTTTACATACAGAATTAGGTCTTACTAACCAAAACTGTAGGCTAAGGCCAAAAAAAAAAATAGTCTTGTTTCCTGCTACCAGCCTGAAAAAAATAGGGTCGGTAGGTAGGAAAATTATTTTTATTTTATTAAATTTATTATATTTTTTCCAAAGGTATTTTTTGGATATGAACTACTACAAAACCAAATAAAACATGTCATAGCTAGGTCAATATTATCTTTTTAAAAGAAATTTCATGTCTTTTGATGCACAACTCAGGTGGAATTTTATAAAAGCTAGAACATATTTTAAACATATATTTCATGAAATAGAATTTGAATCTATATTTTTTTTCACTTTTGGATCATAAAGTTCCTGCAATTTCCATTTTAAAAACAAATAAAAAAAACAGTCAGGCCTGGAAATAAGACTATTTTTATTTTTCTCCTAAAACTTGAAAGGTTTTCTCAAACTTGAAAGGACGGAGAAAAACTTGGAGATCACTGAGGATTCAAGATACCCAGGGTAAAATAAATAATGAATAAGTAGTTGGGACTTTGACATATCCATGGTATTTGAAATATCGGTGTTCAAGATACCAAAGTTCAAATGTCCTTTATTCCAGTAGATACAAGACTTCTGTAGATTTATATATATGAACTTAAATGAAAAAAAAATTTTTACTGGTGTAAATTTTACAAAACACTGTAGGTCAAACTTTTAAATTCAAATATGCTAAATATATTTGTGTGTTCATGTGCATGCGCAGATCTGATGCCTTGTGTATATTGATTTACAATGTCTATTTATGCATTGCTTGCTTTCTGGAAAGGAGGTGTGACAAGCGGGGGAAGGTATGGGAACCACAGTATCCCAAATTTGTTTTGCTTTATTTTTTTTTCAATTTTTTTAAAAAGAGGGGTGTGGGCATGATCCTGACCTGAGTGCATGTGCACATCGACCCTACTTCATATTTCCTTGAATTTTTATCATGCACTTGTTACAAGGACTGTGGATAGAGTTTTTGGTGATTGCAGGGATTGGTAGGCCTCACTGCAATGTCAGAGAATATGAAGCTTTACAAATCATCAATGGCAGGGAGTTTATGGCCATAAAGTAGGCCTACGTCAAAAACGAAAGTAAGAAAATTCATATTATTGAAATTAGGATTACAAAAATAATCTAACATAATAATTACATTCACTAACTATATAATAATACTGAACCGTGTGTGACACATTATTAATCTTGTCATGTACGTCGGATCATGATACACGCAGGTCCACAGGTGAAATCATCAGATATAAAAAAAATGGCCGACTCTTGAGGTGTTCATAACTTCCCCGTCTGTCAAGGTCACATTAGCTATGAAACCGAAAGTTGATTCAACACCCATTGATTACAATCCCACTTACCCATCCCCCCAAGAGAATAAAAAAAAAAGACATACTTTGAATCTTGCAGTGTAATACCAGAGGTAGGAATAAAACTCGCCAACATCTGCTGGCTATAAATAGAAGCCGTGACGAACCTTGGGATTTTTTGCTAGTTTCGGTTTTATCTTGGTTTGACATAAACAGTGTTTTCTTCTATCGTGATCTATGTAGATGGTATGTATAACTTTATTTAAGTATAATTTAGTAGACACTTGACATATATACAGAATTAATAGAAAAAATATATTACTAGGGTTTTAAAGTGTGATCTGTTTAAGTAACCATGGCATGTGTTGTGGTGATGAAAACTACTCCAGTTCCAGAAACTTAAGGTTCGATCCATAATGTTAGGGAATTTCATGATAGAACCATGGATCACTTGGACATTATACGTGTACTAGTACACATGGCACGTGTACTTTTATATTTTAACTTAGCATATTTACGAGACAAATCCTTAGAAAAACTATGCGCGGATCTAGAGGAGTGTGTGGGGGAGGGGGGCTGGAATTTGCAGAGTTATTAATTTTTATACTAAACAAAGTAAAAGGTGGCCTTCGAACCCCCTACCCCCCCCCCCCCCCCAACCCTCGAAAACTTGGAAATGGTTAAGTTGATATGAATATAGTCATAGGTATGAAGAAGATTTGAAAAAAGGACTTGCAGGTTTGGCAAGATATTGTATACAGGGAAATGTTTGCACCCGTTTTATTTTCGCCCCTTTCGCCCTTGTCCAAATTTGGCCAATTCAAACAGGGCGAATTCAACAAACACAGCATTATTCTTAAACAGAATTTTGACTTGGTGAATTTAAAACGGGGCAAACTTGTAAACAAGTGTAAAAGGGCAAAAATAACCCTGTTTACAGTCACTTTTTTTTGGCTTGTCAACAAATTCCTAGGTTGGATTTTTTTCACTGGAGTGGACCTCGCCCCCCTTCAGAAAAAATTCCTGGATCTGTGCCTGAAAACATTGAAAATAAAATAGGCTATGTATTTTGTGAAAATGTTCAAATTTAGAAAACATGAAAAAAATCCATTTTTAAACTCTATTTGGTTTCAGGTGTAAAGATTACATGCAACTTTGAAGTTGCTTACTTAGTATTGAATAGTTTGACTTTTTATCTAAAAAAAACAATGCACACATCGTTATAGATTCTCACATTCTTATATTTCATTTCTAGTGAATTTAATGGTCAGATGGCAATTAACAAACAAAATTCATGGAAAAGAAAATTCTACAAAAATGTGAGATGAGTGGCAAAAATGCAGAATCACATTTAGGCCTTAAGTGACCAACATATATGTATAAAACAGTGAAATGTCTGGATTAGAAGAAATACAACAGAGTGCAATGTCAGGGTTGGAAGAAAGAGTAAAGCATGAAGCGATTTCTGGAGCAGAAGGAAATCCAGACCCCGATTCCTCCAGTAAGATGATTGTAGCTGCCATGGACTTTGGAACCACATACTCAGGATATGCCTTTAAGTTTAGGCACGAGGCGGCAAAGAAAATGTACATCAAATCATGGAATAAAGAGGCTGGCAGTAGCTGTTTGCCCTCTGAGAAAGCTCCAACATGTGTTCTCCTCAGAGGAAATGGTGAATTCAAGTCATTTGGTTATCAAGCAGAAACTGAATACAGCGAAATCGCGAGTGATGGGCTGGAGGAAGACTGGCATTTTTTCAGGCATTTTAAGATGCTCCTCCACAGTGAAGAAGTAGGTGCATTTTTTCCTTATTTCAATTTTTACAGAATTTTTCTTGATTACTAGATTGCATCTTTTATTTTGATCACAGGGACTTAGCAATGAGACAACCTTGACAGATTCCAGAGGATTCAAAATGCCAGCATTAGATATCTTCACACACTGTATCAAGTACATGAAAGATGACTTACTAGATATTGTAAAAAAGAGAAATGTTGATAACCTGTTAACAGATGATAACATTCTATGGGTTTTAACAGTTCCTGCCATCTGGGATGAACCTGCAAAACAGTTCATGCGAGAAGCTGCAGAAAAAGTAAGTCAATACTAGAACAACACAACGGTCATTTGTCCTAGAGAAACTGAAGTATACGAAACATAAATTGTACATGTTTTTTGTTTACATAAAAAATATTTACTAATTTTTGGGGGAAAGAAGTTGACACAATAATATTTCTTTGAAAAAAAGAAACATTGAATTAGACTAAAACAAGCTAATCCAGAGTATATATTTCCCCCATTTAAGGAAAAAATCAGCATGCAGAATCAGATGGATAGGGACATAGGGAGTTATGGTATAAACTTCAATATTGCAAAAACTCAAAAACTTCTTGAGATATCACCCAGAAATGAAAGTTCTACAAACCAAATGTATCTTTTGACTCAAAAATCTGAAGGGATATTCCTAAGACCATTGGAAGTTATTGGCATTTTCTCTGCTAAGCAGGGACGTAGCAACAGGGGGGGGGGGGGGCCGGGGGGGGGGGGGGGCTGGCCTCCCCACTTTTTTTTTCCCCAACATTACCTTCACTATAGTAAATGTCCATTGAAAGGATGGTTGGCCCCCACTTTTAACCATAGCATAGTGATATCAAGGAATTGTACGGAAAAATTGGAAATGAAAGTAACTTGGCCTTAAAAAAAATTGGCCACTACCGCGGTTTTTTTTTTTTTTTTTTTTTTTTGCTTGTCAACTTTTTCAGGTAAGTAAAAAAAAAATCTTCTCTGGTTGCCCCCCCCTTTCAAAAACGATGCTACGTGACGTGCCTGCTAAAAACTCAAAGGCTTCTTGAGATATTGCGCGGAAACGAAAGTGTTGAGACAGAAAAAAATTATTACCTTGATCTTTTGACCTAAAATCAATAGGAGTCTTCTTTAGGTCATGGGGAGTTGTGTAAAACACCATTGCAATTGGTCAAACGCGTATTGATAAATCGCGCAGAAACGAACGTGCTATAGACAGGCAGCTGGACAAACGAACAAACAGACCGAAATTAATATCTCCCAAAGTGAAAGCAGGAAGTAATAAAACCACCCCTCCTTTTATCACCCTTCCTTCTATACAAAATAATAATTTTTACATGTGTTTAAAATATATGGTTAAACGACACTCGCCAGCACAAAATGTCATTTTGAAAATGTGTGCGTCTATGACATATGACCCGAAATCTCTGACGTTTTCTTAGCTTTTTAACGATGTTGAGTTTTTTGGCACTTTAAAATCAAAACTTGGAACAAATCCTGGGAAATGTCTCATGTTTCGGACCAGATAACATCCTGCTAATATTGAATTATCTCTTAGAAACTAATCTAACTCACTCTATCCAATCTCTTTTATGTTGTCACAAGAATTATTTCTATTTACAGGCGGGAATCGATGGCGATAACTTGGTGTTGGCGCTGGAACCAGAGGCGGCGTCCGTCTACGTCAAAGAAATGAACGTAGAAGTTCAGCAAGAGATGAATCAGTCCCGCCTGTCTGCCTTTTCTCCGGGAACCAAGTATATGATCGTAGATTTAGGTGGTGAGTTTGAGTTTAACTATTGAAAAAGAAAACTCTGAACGTGTCTTTCGCTAAGTAAATATTACGTCATAAAGCTTCAGCGGTGTTTGAATAATATTCTTGATTTTATTTTTAACTTTGGGGTCTTTGAATCAATATAGGATCGATGTCTGTTTCGTCTTTACAGGTGGAACTGTGGACGTAACTGTCCGGGAAGTCTTGGATGACCGATCTCTGAGGGAAATTACGAAGGCCAGCGGCGGGGCGTGGGGAGGACTGCGAGTCAATCAACAGTTTTATCAGTATATTGAAGGGATAGTCGGGAAGGAACTGATGGAGAAACTTAAGGAGGAATATCCTGCGGCTCACCTAGACCTTGAGCGAGAGATAGAACAGAAAAAGCGGAACTTACAAGGCGACGAAAATAAGAAAATTTCAATAAATCTTCCAGGAGAATTGTTAGATTTGTTTGAGAATAGCAAAAATCAAAAGTTGTCGGATTTTGTAAACTCTTCGGATCATTACAAAGGGAAAGTGGAGATGAGACATGAAAAACTCCGATTTGACCTTTCGGTAACCTTTTCCATGTTTAAGCCCGCGGTAGATAGTATTTTGCATCACATTGGAGAATTGCTTTCAGACTCAGTCACTAGTGGTTTACAAAATATAATGCTTGTTGGCGGATTCTCTGACTCCAAAATTATCCAGAGAACAGTAAAGGAGCGCTTTAAGGACTTGAGAGTTGTAATTCCTCAAGATGCGGGTCTAGCCGTCCTAAAGGGCGCTGTTTTGTACGGGGAGAACCCACTCATTGTGTCAGAACGAGTCAGTCGATTCACGTATGGCACTAAACAGTTTCGTTATTTTTTGGATGGGGACCCTTCTGAATTTAGGGAGGAGGTAGGGGGTGTACCATACTGCAAGAACGTTTTTAACGTCTTAGCAAAAAGTGGTCAAACGTTCCGCGTAGGTCAAAAGGTCAACACAGAAGTCTCGCCAATTATACCAGATATGACGCGAATGCCAGTTATATTTTGCCAGTCAAACAATCCGGAGCAAAAATACGTTGATGAAAGTTGCAAAGAAATTGGAACCTTATTAGTGGATATGCCAGACACAACAGGTGGTCTTGACCGCATTGTGGATGTGTCCTTGACCTTTGGTGACACAGAGGTACATGTAACGGGTACTGATAGATCTTCCAGGAAGAAAGTTTCTGTCTCGATTGACTTATTGAGGAGAAATTAGAGGAAATCCATAATTATGGATTATTTATTGAATTTTTCTGATTTTTACTTTCCTTTCCCTGATTTTTACTCTAAAATTGTCCTCCATCGATCTGACAGATGCTTTTTTATGGAGAACCGAAACTCGATAGTTTTGCATTCAAACACAGTCTAGTGCTAATGCAGGGTTGTTTTTGTCACCATTCTTTTCAGTCGCAAAGTGTCAGGGGGGGGGGGGGTCTCACAAAATCCATGGCTTTCAACGATGGCTCATGCTCATTTTAAGTTTTGGTTTTATTTCAATAAATTTTGTTAGGTATTATTTTATTAATTTTGTGATTGCAAGATCGAACAAGAAGCCCAGGGGCCATATTGCTTACCTGAGCACTTTGGCTAGGAAAAAAATGAGTTCAAAGTTAATTTATATATACTGTATATCTTCCTTACAGCCAGTTTTATTTAAGGAATGAATTTAATAGCTACCCATTTTATACGGTATAAACTGGGTTGGGGCAGTTTACGCTTTATAAACCGCGAAGCGGTTTATAAAAAAGCGTAAACTGTTCCAACCCAGTTTATACCGTATAAAATGGGTAGCTATTAATTTCATTGCTTATAATTTAATTTTCATTCATTCGCTATAAGAAAAAAAGATAATTGGTCTAATAAAATGACTTCAATTTGTACAAAATTTGAATGTAACGTCAGGCGGATTGATACGTTTTTGACGCAAGTCACTGTGACGTAGGCAACCCATTTTATACGATATGAAGTAAATTTTTTATCCAATCAAATACAGCGTTACAATCAGAATTAAATTATTTTCATTTATTATTTGTCTTCTTTTTCGTGTATCTATGTATAAAGATGTTTACTACCTAATCATGCGTTGAATCATGTGTATATGAAGTAAACGATGCAGTACATATATGTTGTTGAAAGCAGTTTTTTTTTCAAACAGATATCACCTATCCCCCATACTAGGTGATATCTATTCAACAAAAAGGTGTCTTCCACCAGTGTACTATTTCTGTCAATACTAAGCAGCAGAAGACACAGCTTACTTATGGCTGTAATGCCCCCTTAAAAGCTAATCTAATGATGGATTTGAACAATATTGAGTCTGCACCACCTGGGGAAGCTTCCTTTTGAATACTAGTATGATCAATCATACCTTTGCAGTTTTTGAGAAGAATGTTTCAAAAGATTTTCCCAATATATTCCAATGTTAAAATTTGATTGGCCATTTTGGCCCCGTCTTACCCCCTATGGGTCACGATTTGAATAAAACTGAATCTACGCTACCTGAGAATGATTCCACGTGAGTTTCATCTTTTCCCGGCCCACTGCATGGTTCTCGAGAAGAAGATTTATAAATGATGCTTAATTTTACACTAATTTGTTATAATCTCCCCCTGGAAAAGGGTGTGGCCCTTCATTTGAACAAAACTTTGATTCCACTTCACCCGAGCATACTTTGTATCAAGTTTGGTTGACATCGCCCCATTAGTTATTGAGAAAATTATGAAAATGTGAAAAGTTTAGACAACTTGACGTCGGCAGACAATGGACTCAGGTTAGCCTGGTTCCCTGTCCCTGTTTTTGCTTCGTATCAGGTGAGCTAAAACGTAACGTGTAGTAGAACCTCGTATTTTGGCTGACGTTTCCATAGCCGTAGCGTCATGACGTCAGAGAAACCATGATAACGTGCTGAAGAAAAACATCAACACTAGCAGATTCCAACAGACACAGGACAGGTAAATTTTATGTTCCTGTCAGTATTTTCTAAAAAATACAAGTTGTATGGATTTAATCTTTTCTTTAAGTATTTCTTTAAATACATGTAATGATTATCATGATTTGCTTCAGATGCATCTAAAAGGTCGGAAAAATAAATCGAGATGGACAAGGAAGATGGGGATACGCCAGGTGAGTGTTGTAAACCGTACAGGTGTTACAGGTGTTATTCTGTATTGTCACCATGTTCCGCACCACAAGGGTTCTTCGACTGTTTTAATGAAATATTTTCTCTCTAACATATCTAGAAAGTATTAGTAACTGCGAAAAATCCAAAAGCTAAAACTAGGCTTAGTCTTTTAATAAAATTAAAGTATAGTATACACCGTCCATTATGGTCCAGATTGTACCTTAGGACTTGACCCCCCCCCTCCTTGTACTGACCCCGAACCTTTATGATTTCTGTATAGAGTGGGTTGAGAATTAATTCTTTACACACTTTATCGGGCTTATGGTTTGGGTTACATAACAAATATCTCAATAAAAGTAATGTTATATATAAAAAAAAAGATAGGACAGGCGGTCAATATTTATAGGGAGGAAGGGGAGGGGGTCCTGTTCTCAAGCACCTGTGGTTATTCTGTAGTGTCAGACACTAGTGGACAGTACCTTGTAGTTCAAATAATAAAACAACAAGCCATTTAAACCTGTATGTCGTTAAGATGCTGCGTGCCCAAGAGACTCAGCGGACGGCTATTCGGGAGTTGGATGTGAGAGTTCAGAGCTTGTCATCGCAGAGAGAGACATCCGACGCCGACACACTACAGTCCATGACGGGCGGCCAACAGAAGGTACGGTGTACATACCCGGTAAATGTAATGGGTAGGACAGCTAGTAATGGTCTAGACTTAGTTAAGTCCTTGGTGTTTTTCATTTCAAACCAATAAAGTACTTATAATCGATATTAATTTTTGCGCAACTTTACTTTTTTTTTTTATCTCTGTCTCTCGATCGATACTACTCGCCCTCAAATACTGATTATATCGCGCCTAAGGATAGAAAGGATCTGGTGAGTGGTGTAGCCCATGGGCCTCTTTATTTCAATGTCAATTGTTACTTAATATATCTTTGAATGTTGAAGCAATTTTTCCAAACTTGGATTGGCAGAGACAACCCATTTAATGAAGCCGGGGCTGCCGACAGAGAATTAGACAGAATCAGAGACCAGCAAAAAGTCATTGTAGGTACAATTCTTATGGATTGGGGGGGGGGGGGGGGGGGTGGAGTGGAGTCATTAATTCTTGGAGGTAACTTGAATGGATCGATATTAATATATAGAAAAAAAATAATGTGTCAACTCCAAGTAATATAAGGAAAATACAAATTTGGGTGATGTTGGTGCCTAGATATTATCAGGAGGGAGGAGGGGGCGGATCAACATATTTTTATTCTGAGGTGTGAATATTAATATTTTTCTGACCATTATTTCTGCCACATTATTGAGCTCAACAATTGAATATTGATGAACACATCTTTTGAATTCGTGATAGGAATAGTTTATGCTTAGTCGTATGTAATTAAATTCATTCATGTGAAGGATTAGTAAATAATTTTATCATTAAACTCATAAAATTAATTAGTTTAAAATATATTAATTCATTTAGAAATGGATTGAACAGCAGGCATAAATGCCTATGATCGTTCTCTCCATAAAATTTATTGTTGCAACAAGCATGAAGGTTCGACGTAATCCATGCATAAGTTCATTTTGTTTTGGGTATAAATGTGGAATGAACTTTATCTTTAGATTATTGATGTATGACATCTTCAATGTTTTGAGTTGTTTTTTTTTTTTTTGTAAATCAGAGTTATATGAATAATAAAAAGAAAGAATAAGTGCTCTATGTCGTCAGGTGTTAGCGTTATCTGGATATCTTTTGTTGTTTTTATACATGTATGTATTTATTATACATACTCTGTATACCTAGGAGAAATGGAATCAGAAATGGAAGACGGCGAGAATATCGCATGGAGACACAAACCACAAGGTAAAAAGTTTGTAACACAGATACTACAACTGAGAACAATTTGCCTTTTAAAGGGGAGACAATCAAGAAAAACAACCACATCAGAGTGATAAATCACGTCTCTTTATCAAAGGCCTATATTGCTATATATACTCAAATAATCATTTCTGTTAACTTTTCATAAATATAAAAGACAAAAATACTGCTTACAAGTTTAATTTCATCAAATAAACAGGATTCATTAGAATTGTGCCTTCTATGCATACTTTAGATCTTTTTATACTGAGTAGTTGACATATTCCGATATTTACACGTTTTTGTGTGTGTTTCAGCCACAGCACCAGCGATCAAAAGAAGGGAACGTTAACATGACCTACATCAATGTTAGTTTGTTTTAAAACAATTTTGTCTATTTCTTTTGATCACTTTGTTTTATAATAGAAATGTTTTACATGTTGATATTATTTTGAACCCAGACCTATGTGAGAGCAGTGATCGAGTCGGCCTATTTACTTTGGTACTGGGAAGTCTGTCTTCGGGATAACGTTGGAGATTATAAGAGTACGCCAAGATTGATATAAACACAAGGTATTCATTAGATATCAGGAAAACTACATTGTAGTGAGGGGATACAGTGTTTTTAAACATTCCTTTCTTAGTATTAAAGTTAAACATTTTAACGCAATATGAGCTGCATTCTTGAGCATTTTATTTTGCTGGTAAAATGTGTTATTATGATTAATCTGTATGCAATCTAAACCCTTATGATGAATAAAACCAAAATTAAGTTTGAAAATGTTTCAGAAGAAATATTTCTGTGCAACTGAATATACAGTATTTTTTATAAGAAATCATTATTGTACAGGACGACAATAATTCAATTTTGCTTCAATCAACGCGTATAAAAAGTTCTTTTATAGCAAATATGAACAACAAAAGTTTATAAATGTTCTATTTTTCTGCCATTGAAATAGTTAATTACAAATTTGCAACATTTTTTTCCGATGTCAAACATGCAGCTCATATTGCTTTAAGCTTATACAACTGCACTTTTGCTAAACTTTATCTACCAAATGGTTAGTATTTAAAATGCAGAAGGAATTTAAAACAAAACTTTTTTTACAATATTTTTAATTTCAAAACAGAATTTTTTGTTTTAAATGACTTGCAAAACCTTATTTTTGTTTCAGATGCTGTGCATTGACCGATGTCGAAGAAATTAGAATACTTTGATACACAAGTTTTAGAACTTTTTTTTTTTAACCATTTAAACTTTCTTACCCATTATTTTTAACAATTTACACAGGTTTCTTTATACTCTTTTTGTACATATTTTCCTTCTTATGATGATAATTTATTGCAGGCTGTATTTATATACATGTATTTAATAAATATGTACTGGGGAAAAACATTGATTACTTTGTTAAAAATTGAAAGTAGCAAATGAAGAAAATGTTAAAAGATCTCTTTACTACAAAATTTGATTAGTATTAAAAACCCATCTCTAAAATAAATTCTGCTTTCAATACTTTGCAATCTGGGCATGAATTATACAGTAGTCCATGTTCATGGAATAAACAATGAAATATTTTAATAAGTTGGTTTATTTATGATGGTTTTTTTTCATCTACATGTACATAGAATTTAATATAAATGATTACTTATCAAACAGAATTACAAAAAATCAGCAAGATTGGAAAGAATAATTTATATCTATTGTACAAGACTGGAATACTGAGTTTTACATTCTGACATTCATTTTCAATGAATGTACATACACTAGAAAATAAAATCAAAAAGATAACAATTTTTCATTCAAAACTTGCACAATTGTGCACAAACAAAATTAAATAAATTTTAAAAAGGCATCATTTTCATCTCTGCTCTACACACACTCTCAAGAGACACATCCACCCCACAGGATGCCTGATACCTAGCTCTCACTGAATATAAACTGCACCCGACACGTGTATCAATGAATACAATCTATGTTTATAGTCAAACATCACTGAAGTAACAACAGGTTACAGAACAGAAATCAGAAAATACTGTAAACCAACTTTAATTCACCTGTGAGAATTTTTCTCGAGGTATTGCAAGAGTCTGGTTGTTCTGAATATTTCTCGCTGTGAACCGGTCCTCAAAGTCTCTGTGTCTATTAACAACAGAACAAGAAAAGGCTTGATCGCAATAATTAATCTTCGCAAACTTGTTTACCCCAGATTTTCACGAATAATAGTTGGTTTACAGTACATACTGTGTTACAAGATACAAAGATAGTCAGATTATGGAATTATGTTAAATAATAGCAAGCAACAAATTCTAAAAGATTTTGAAATTGAGCATTCATTTGTTAACAAACTTTGAAAGAAACTGATGTTAATAGAGCATTCGTTTTTTAACAAACTTTATAGGAAATTGATGTTTTTCTTGGCAATTCATAACTGGAATACATGTAGGTATTAAAGCAAGATCAATATCTAAAACGTAAAAAAAAGAATATATTCTGAGTACATGTACATGTATCTATAAGTTAGTATTAAGTGTGAATCACTAAAGAATCAACAGAGTCTGACACCAAACATCACAACTATTAAATATGACATCACACATTTCACTCAACGATGCAATTCATTTTACAGTACAGACCTGACATTTTACTACCAAATAACAAATACATGACATAAAATACAATTTACATTAAAACTTTAAAAAAAAAAACCCACATGTATTAACACACTGACAATCATTAAATCCACGAATATGATGATTACCACAAATTTATGCATGGAATTAAACGACCTTCAATAAGTTTATAAAGGATTCAGTGTGTACTTATTTTAACAAAGATATACAATAAATACTTATTGAAGCAAATCATTTCTAATTCCAAATATTTTCCCTACTTCCCAATGCAAGTCTTTACTAATTCTAATGTTAATGTAAGTCATTTTTAAGGGTCCTAATCCATCAATCTAATCACACTGTAAAACAACATAAAATATTCATTACCTACATACATATCTTCTTCCTCACTTGACTCATGAAAAGAAAGTTTATAAAAAGAATGACGACTTTTAAGACTGTTCAGCGTTTATGAATGATGTGAACTGTGAGATGTTTTGCTATGGATTAGGCTGCTTCCATCAGCTTTGCATATAATCTCTGTCACTCGTCTCTCACTCCTTCTAGTACACAGCTTCTATCAATCCTTTCTTGACTTCCTCTTTCGGGGAGATCTTCTGTATTCAAAAGAAATTTTCAGATATATGAACCTTTATTATACATGTAATAGAAAAATCTTAGCTCCTCTTTTTTAAAGATTATTTTAAAAAATCTAATTTTGAAATGAATGATATGAAGGTATTGCACGGTATTTCTGCAGAGGTGTGAAAAAAGAAACAAGAAACATTTTCGATGTTTGATATTTCATTCCTAAGTACTCAACATCACTTCTTTTGAATTTGTTAAGTGATTAAGGAACCTATGATATCAAGAGTTACGTACCTTGGTGATCCACTCTCCCCTTTTTCCTCCTCTGCCGTATCATTGTCCTCATCTACTTCATCTTCTCCCTCATCCTACAGGTAATTTACATATCATTTATATCAATATTTCTAGAGTTTGTTCAATATAAAGTGATCTGTCAATCAATAATGTATTTAATTCATCTTCCTTTGAATGCTTAATTTTAACTTTTAGTTATACAACTTGTTTACAAGTACTTTTTGATTCTACTCTACCAAATATGATGAACTGTCAATATACAGTTAGGCTGTCCCCATATTGATCATAAATACGAGGGTTGTCCCGTAAAATCATGGACAAAGAGTTTTTCTCGAAAAGTAATGGACGCACAAAGCTGAAAATTTCAGTAAATGTTTATTTATCATATTTAAGTGCATGATAATTTTTTTGATAAAATATAGGCAAAAAATAAAGATTTTATTATGCTTGAATGTGCACGGGGTATTGTCCTACGGCGCACGGTAAAAAAACCAAGGTTTTATTAAAGAATACACAAGTTTGAATTCAAACTAAAAGTTCTAAATACATAAGATTTGGATGAAAATTATCCTAATTCAATTCCACAATCAATTTTGTAGTCTTTGTAAAAATTTTAAGGCATTTGGTTATTTTTTGGCAGTTTCTCGAGCATTCGAAATGGGAAAGTGGTGAACACAGCACACGAAAAATGGCGACGTTTCATGACGTTACGGCGCACCGGAGAGCAGTTCAGTTTTAATTCGATGTTGTAATGACACTTTAGAGACTTGAAATGACCATAGAAGAAAAAAGATTATAAAAATATCACCACATCTTAAGCATACAAATGAAATAGGAGTTTTCTTAGCGAAGTCTTTTTTGATCGAGTCCCTGGGAGAACAAAACATACGGACAATCTCCTAATGTAATAGCAAAAGACGCTGTCACAGTAGACCGCCGATATGAGATTTTCTATTAGTTGAATGATGGTGAGAATTTTGTCCGCAACTCACTAATAAATCTTCAAAAGATCGCATGAGGGTTCCAGTTGGTTCTTCGACTGTTTATGGAGACTAAAGAATGTGTATCAATGAAATTCCTAAATTTAAGTCGGACTCATCCAACTTCATTTTCAGCAAAGATAAAACGTGACGCTGTTTTGGACACTTTGACGTTATAATCCATGCGCCGTAAGGTGATACAATACATGGCATAAAATCTCATAATTTGTTTATTTATGCATATATTTATCTGAAATTTGCTGTGTATATTACTAAGATATGTACTAAATAATAGTGAAAATTTCAGAACGCAGTGATGTTTATTTTTCACACTAGACAACTTGTCCACCATTTTACGGGACAACCCTTGTACTTCTATGATGTACCTCTGCTGTCTCTAGACTAGACTTGGATTTCTTTGTGCTGGGTTTATTATCTCCCCCTGGTCCCGCTTTTTCCTCCTCTGCTGACCCTGCGTCTTCTTTCTGCTCATCGTCTGGTGAGACTGCGTCTGTTTTTTTGGCGTCTGCCAGAGTCTCTGGCTGAAATAGTGATCAATACCTTGTGTTCATAATTCACTCAGTTGTTAACATTAACTACATGTACATAAAGAGCTTCTTAGATCAAACTTTGTCTATTATCTTTTGTCATCATTGTTGTTAACATAAGGATTTCACATTTAAATCTTTGGCATAGGTGAGCTAATTTACAATATGATTATTAAAATTTTTAAATTGCATGCTCTGTTTGACTAAGGATTTCACATTTAAATCTTTGGCATAGGTGAGCTAATTTACAATATGATTATTAAAATTTTTAAATTGCATGCTCTGTTTGACTATATTTTTTTGTTCATGTAGGTATATGCATAAATTTGACAATCATCTTAAATGCTGCATAATGCTTATCCAATGTATACTATGGTTCCACTGGTAAAACCATTCTGATTTACCAGCTTCTTAAGTTTTTCTTTACATAATTGATATAAAACTTGCGATTGAATTCAAAACAGTTGACTAAAACTTTATTCTGGTTTGTGAAGTTTTGATTGGGTAATGCACTGATGTTTGAAGCAGTAAAATTAGCATTAAAGATAGTGAAATATTATCATTGTGATGTCATAATAGAGCTACGCAAAAACACAATGCTTTGTGACATATTTCATACAACAAAATCCAACAAAATAAGACATAAACAACAAACAAATGCAATGACTGCATTAGAATGAGAATAACTATCTTAAAATTTGGTATTTGTGACCGTTAATGTTGATTTAACGGTCGCAAACATACCGATACGTAAAACCCAGTTTGCGACCATTAAATCAGCATTAACAGTCGCAAATACCAAATTAGAAGATAGTTATTCCCTTATTCATTTAATCACATAAAAATTGTAAAAAGACTATATATTTTTATATTTAGTAACTTTTTTCTTCAAATTATTAATATTCCTTGATTAAAGTGGTAAGTAAAAATAAAAATATTAAAAAAGATAAAATATTATTACAAGTGCATGCATTTGTATTTATAAGAAAATTAAAATTAATACCGGTAAGTGAGAGGCAAAACAAAATAAAACTAAGCACCTTTATGGGACCACTCCGGGGACATAAACAGATAGAAATTAACAGTATAGGGAGCAGAAGCACCACAACATATACAGCCCAGAGCCAGGGTTTGTCGTCAGCCGCCCCCTTCAGTGCCGAGAGATATCCAAAAGCCTTCAGGAGGAAAAAATAAATACATGCTACTAAAAATAACAAACACAACACCAAACAGAAAGTACTAAGCCCCCTCGACAGGTAGTGGATTGGAATGTTTTGCTGTTTTTATGTACTTTCTGTCCAATCCAAACCAGGCAATGAGGAGGCTTTTTACTTATCCCCAGAGTGGTTCTCCTTATAACTGACCATTCCATTGGCTAAAGTCATTTTATTTGGCAAGGGAATAGCCAGTTACACTAATCTGGAAGCATGACTTCTGATGACCATAAGCTTTGTTTTTATCATCTCTCTGTTTTCTTTCTTTCTTTTTTTTTTTTTGGCCATTTAAACATGGCTCACAGTCTTAACATTTTGAAATGAGAGGATGGTAAAAGTGCTATGGCTAGGACAGAAGTCATGCTGGTGAACAAGCAAGCTGCTGTAGACATAACAATGAACCTGGGCCTTACCTCGGACTTTGACATACAGCAGTATGCAATAATAAGAACAATGGGAAGGACCACCACAACTAAGATGAGAGCCCACAACCAGGGTCTCTCTCTCGTGGCGTCCGTAATGGCATCCACTACACTGCGCTGTAATCACAATCATCCATATACATAAAAATAATCATTTTTTTGTTTAGAAAATTCTGTAAAATTATTCTGAAAATTGTTCTAATTAACAATGACTTTCTTTCAATCTACATCACAATGATTCACAATCATATCTTATCATTTTTTTTCTATGAGACGAATTATAAAATTACACCATTACATATCCCCTATGAAAGTAAAACCTTTTCAGTATGTCTTGATTGATAGGAAATTTACCTATGCTGACAATCTATCCTCTCAGATGATGCTTGTCAGAAACTGACACCGAGTCTTGACTGACACAGCCATTTTCCTTTCAGATGAGACACTGCCACAAAAAGTCACTTAATCTTCAGTCATATTGTTACTTACCTTTTAGGTGAGGCATTGTCAGTAACTATTAGTACACCTTTACTCACAAGATTACTTATGTTACAAGTATTATCAGTAACTGTCACTATATCTTTACTGGGAGACATTTTGCCCTTTCAAGTGAAACACTTTTATGAACTGTAATATCACATACATCCCAGTAAGGTAACTTACCCTTGCAGATGTCAGTGTAATGTCTTTACTGAAAAGGTAGCCTACCCATCAGTTTCAATATTAGTTTGCCCTTTCAGTCTCAACTTTACCGACAAGTTAACTTACTCTTTCAGCCACTAGATCTTTACTGACAAGGTAACTTACCCCTCCAGATGATGCTTTCTCTGCGGCTGACTTGACATTAAATGTCTGTTCAGTCCACCTTTCTGCTACCACTTTATCATCAGTGATTAAAAAGTTGTCAAACACTATCTCGTCATTCATGGACCACAGCTCCAATCCCAGCGCATTCTGTCAGAAACCATATCACATACATCATACACAGAGAAGTTTGTATTGAACAATAATGATGTTTGAAATCTTGGTTTATCATTAGCCTTAAGTTTATGACTTTTATATGACTTTATTAGATATAATATACTTACGATTGGATTCATTTGATAAGGTAAAAGATCTTCAAAGAAGTTTGGATTTGGAATTCTTCTGGCTTTCCATACACCCTAGAAATAAAGATTCCATTTTTAGTATATGTATATGTTATCATAACAATATGATCCTACATGTATGTGCAATGTATTGCTTAATACAATTTAATTTCACATATTTTACAACATCAAATAAACTATGTTTAATTGTCACAATACATATGGGTATGTCCCAAAGACATGAGACCATCAAGCAAAATATGGAGAACAAATTTTGAGTTCAGGGTGCTTCCATTTGAGTCAGGGGATTGGAAACATGGATCCACCACCGTAACTAACACACAGTTCCTGTGATTAGAATGATGTTGTTTGTCCTGTCTCTTACCTGGTAATTTGGATTGTCTACCATTGGTGGTCTCCATTTTCCCTTGTATTTTGGATTTTTAATCATAGGTTGTTCCCACTTTCCACAACCAGGGGCATCTTTACATAATGGATTCTCTACAAACAGAGCCTCAATATATTTACATAGAATTCCGTACATAGAATTTTGTACATGTAGTTACTGTTATATTTAAATGATATGAGATCACAAAGTTATGATACATGGTTATAATACAATAGACTTACCAATAAGAGGAGCCTCCCACTCACCATCCATCTCATCATCCCTACAACAAACAAATAAATCAATCAACATCACCCCAACAAGAATCAATCAATCAATCATCGTCATCCCTTCAGATGAAATTTAATGCAAAATTAGTATCATCAAGAAATAATCCTTCTTAGATAAAACTTTCTGATTTGTTTTTAACATTGAAGAAATGTATTTGTTTAATATTTATTAGCATGAAACTTGACATTCTGTATTGAAATGAAGTAGTGCATGGCCTGTGTGGTTGATAGTTGACACACACACAGTATTTGTTTGGTGTCTGACTGTTGGTTCAAATTTGTCTTGCTAAAGAAAACTTTATTTCTCACAAATGGTCAAAACTTGCAAACAATATACTTGCAATAATCAAAGTGAGAAACAATACCTGCTTGAGCTTAATATCCCATTGACAATATAAGAAAAGTTGTCATGGCAATCAATGCATACATTCCTTACCAGTCTTTCGGTTTCTCCGCATCTGGGTCAGGAACAAGCTTGTTCTCATTCTCCAACCACCCGTCGGGCTTGGTAGCCTCAGTGTCTACAATTTTCTCTGGTTCATTTTCATCCCTGATTAAAGCAGAAAAACAAACATGTTTCTATGAAAGAACATGAAAGAAGATTTTCTAATATGAAGGAAGATGGAGTTCTGCTATAAGACAGTTCATGTTTATAAGTACTGTAAAATTGTTCATGTAGGAGGATGTACATTAACTAGATAGTCTGTTTACACAGTAAAAGTGAACTTGTTTAATACAAACACAGATAATGATTTTATAGTAATAGGGAACTTTTACAGGGGACCTTGGCAAAATCTTAACAGTACCTTGTAAAATTTTTAATTTTTAGGGGGGGGGGTCTTACCAGTCCTCTGGTTTCTCTGCATCAGGATCTGCAATTCTAGAATAAAAACAAAAGCATAAAAATTTAGAATAGTTTAAATACATAAACATCATGTCTTGTCCATTTTGAGAATAAAGCAATATCAAAAGATTAGGAATGACTACAACACATTCATTATGTAATGTTTATAGGTCATGTAATTGTACAGGTTGTCAGGTATCATACTTTTCTCTTTCATCCCAGTCTGCTGGCTTCTTGTCATTGGGATCATCAATTTCTTTTGGCGGATTCACCGGTGGGCTGTAAGAAATTAAGTCATTTTAAATTCTCTTGTTTACAAAATGAATGACATAAAAATTAAGTATTATATGTTTCCTTTATAAAGTTGTGATTTACTTATCTTACTTACATCCATTACTATTTACAGACCTACATCTCAGAGTGACACAACAAATGAAATGCTAACTAGTCATGTAACACATGTAGTAAGTCAACAGGATAACACTTCTTCAAACAGACATACCTGAAGTCTTCTAACAAGGACCCCTCATTAACAACAGTCCCATCTACCGATACTTCATAAGTGTTGTCTGGGTTTACCACTGTAAAAACGTAATAAAGGAATATATGGTCACTTGTCTAGTGATTCAAGAAATCTTATTTACTGAGGTAACAAACATTTATCACAAGGTAAGGTACACACTTATGGAAATGTCTTTCTCAATACTTCATGCAATGCAAGGAATTTTTTTTATCAATTACACTTATGCAAAGAGAAACTTTAGATGAGAAAACTTCTGATGATGAGAAAACTTCTGATATATATTAATAAACTTACCGAGAGAATACAGATGAGTTTTCTTATCATTAAAGTAACTATCTAGAGATGCGGTGGGTTTCTTGGCATGTTTCTCCTAAAACAGGAACTCAGCACATTAACACATTGATAATCAACCATATAACAATTGAGAGAAGTTATTACCTAAGTTGTATCATTTTTTAAATGAGAAAGGACAACTTACCTCTATTTCACCTGTCTTTGGATTCTTGTGTCTGAAGATGAAGTGAAGCTGAAAGAATACAATAAACATCTGAATTATCCCTTACAAAGAATAGCTATCACTCGGGAAGATCACTGGGCTTCTTCATTGGTAGAAGTCAAAAATTACTTACTAAAGATGATGAAATATTTAATGAAACAGGAAGCCCAAGTTGTGCTATGAAACAAGAATTTATAAATGCCTCATTTAAACATTTCTTTTCTATCATAGACTAATCATCCGTCCCCTAAATATATGCATTACATGTTGGATACAGCGACTTAATCAGATCTGGAGATAGGGCGTTCCCTACCTTGTTATCCAGTCCACACTTATCGGGACCAAACATTATTGTGTACGGGGTCTTGTCATGAAATTTTTGCTACAAATGCAAAAAAAATATAATAATTGTACGCATAAATGTATACAATTATAGTACAAAAAATAAACATCATATAGCTGTTTCAGAGAATTAGTTTCCCTTATTTAAGGAAAACAGAAAAAAGAGAGGACAATTAAATGCAGATCATCATAATCTAAACTAGCTGCAATAATGTAGCCCCCTTCTTTTTTGAATATATATAAAATAATCTTAGCTTACAAGGTCTAACAGAGGATCGTCTGACAGGAGTTTGATGTATCCACCTCCACAGTCTATGCCATTCTGGTATCTCACTTCATACCTTCAATAATCAGTCAGTTAGTAACATCACTTTGAATCTCAAGTCATTCAGTAACACCCATGGTATAATAGTTTGATAGGAATTTGATTTTTCTAGGTGGAAATTATGTAATTTTTAAGTGAGTTTTAACGTTTATTATTCACTTACTGCACAATCAGGGGTTTTCCATCAAACTTGAAAGGTTTATTAAGATTGGAGGATACTGCATGATGTTTTGCCTTGGACTGTAAAAAGAACAATAATTTAACAGGTTACATTATTCCATTTAAAAAATGACAAGAGAAAAATTTGAACTGCCACATTTCTCAGTTTGTGAGTTTTGTACCTATCATATGTAATTGTATAGATATATTATCATTATATTCACATCATGAAGTTTACTGTCAATTTTTTCCTATCTTTACATTGTCAAATCTGTTTTTCATTTTGTTTTATTTAGGATGCAAATTCTGGCAATAGTGAGAATACAGAAATGCAGGGTTTGACATAATGCAAGTCCATCCCATCTAGTTGAGTGGTCTAGTCCAGTAAAAGGTAAATGTCCTCACATGACCCAATTTCTATCCTTAGCTTAAGCTAAAGCTAACCATATATTATTTACAAGTCCCAATTTAGTTGAAGTAACCCCAATTGATTGGTTGTGACTCATCTAACAGCCTAGCGATTTTGACTAGAGCAGAAAACATTTTTGTTCAAAAATGGTAATAAGTTTGATCAGGAGTAGTGTTTTTATGGTCTAGGCTAGCAAATATATGGTAATTATACATACATGCCAACTTTTGAAAATTCCCATGGGGGATTTTGCGCGTGACGACAATTTTCAAAGCTTTAAATTCGCGACATTTTGTCGTGAAAATAAATGATTATAAAATACTTTTTTTTATTATAATATTGATAGCACTTAATTATTAATACAGCACAAATAAAACAATACAAATTAAAGTTTTATTTTTCCAAATTTAAATATCTTTGCTTAATAGTTGTCACTCTGTTCTATTAATTTACATTTTGTTTCTGGTATGTACCCTTAAAATCAAGTGTCACTTTATTTCCTACAAGTAAGTATATAGACAGGGCATGATTAATTTTATCTCACACAAAAAAAAATTTGGAGAAATATATAGGCCTAATTAAATCATGAATTTTTTAACACAAGCCCCACCCCCACAAATCCCAAAGAAAAATTAAAATTGTAAAAGACTACACCATGAACATAATGAACTTTTGCAGTCTTGGCAATGCCATATGGGTCTCTGGTATTTCCTTGACATATATGTAACAAAGAAATACAATGTACAATATGAGTTTGATCTATGGGAGAATGGGGGGGGGGAGAAAATCAGTGTAATTAACATGAGAGTATTATTTAATCTTAATTATTTTCAATATTTTTTTAAATTGACAAACTATACAATATTTTTATTATTAGCAGTTAAAATCATCAGCTATATAAGCTTTGAAATTTTCTACTTTCGTTTTTAAAAAAAACGATCTTTTGGGATTCCAATTTTATTGTTTGATTATCATTTTATTGAGTTTAATACAATGACTAATAATTAAGCCCTAATCCATGTGTTTCACTTCACATACCCCTTCAAACTGAAATGATTAATCCCCTAACTGCTCAAGGCTATAAGCTACCTGTACCTGGACAGCAGCGTGTGCGTTGAAGCGAGAAGTGATTTCCTGTGGCTAATTAACTCTGCATGCTAAATAAACAATGAGACTTATCTGTGTGCTTTGAATAATAAACTCTGATATTCTTATCCCGAGTGACAAAATTTGGCGGTAGGGAAACTGAAAATCTGAATTTTTTTCAAATCGGGAAATTGGGGCAATTTTTCTCTCCCGATCGGGAAGGCGGGATGAAAGGGTAAAATCGGGAGAATCCCGCCTAGATCGGGAAAGTTGGCATGTATGATTATATTATGATTATAGTGTCTAGTGCCTAAAAAAGTTCATGTCAAAGCCCTACATGTCCTACTGACCAGCAATAATTGATCTCTATTGTTATATATATATTGATAACCAATAATAACACAGATATATTTCTACAATTGCTATCCTCCCAATTTTTTAAAGCCATAAAAGGTGGAACTGAAGAAAAAACAACTAAGTAAACAAACATTAGACTGCCTACCTTCATGACTAATCCTAGGTCCCCCTCTATAGCACTGTCCTTTGGTTCCTCTACCTGCCATTTACCTGTCAATCAAAAGTCATTAACTTTACCTTGTATCACTTTATAATTCACTTTACCTTGTATTAGTTGATTTTTACCTTGTATCTGTTTATAAATCAAAGTTACTTTTTCTTTTAAATTATGGCATTATTATGTGATAATTTGTATCTATAAGAAGCATTTAACCAATACCATCATATTTTGATATGGATTCTTCTGCTCCATCTTTTTTGGCTTGTGAAACAGTCCACCTGTAGAAATATAATGCATTGAAAAAATGACAGAGACCAAGGTAGGTATGTTGACAATGATGATTTTAAAGCTGACTTACTTGTTAATAGTATTTTAAAGTGATTACCTTTTAAAATTCTCTTTTTTGTCAAAGGAATCTGCAAAGTGAACACTCTTATCTATCTTTGGAGGAACAAACTTCGGCTGTGAATGAAAATCAATGATTAAAAATCCATTTTAAATAGTTTACAAAAAAATAAATTGTTCATTGTACTCAGAGAAGACAAAAAAATAAATAAACATGCATAGTCATGAAACCTTTTTTAAAACTACATCCAAAATCTCTCTTTTGACATTTGCACACTATACGAGCAACTTCTCTTAGTATTTTAATTGTCTGAAAGTGTTGGATATCTTTATTAAAATTATACTATCTCTCCTAATTGTTATTAGAAATGTAATAAGGTAAGTAATGAAAACGTAGGAATTATGAGATACAGCATTTATTGATATATTGAATGAAGGCTTTCAAACCCATAATCAATAGAGGTAAATCGAGAGAGGGTGGGTCTGTATACCTTTGGAACAGTTAACCTCTCTGGGGTTTAGATTTCAGATGGGTACACCCAGGGTATAATTAACCTCTTTATATTTAAAGTATAATTAACCTTTTCTGGTTTGACATCATCGTCTTCCACTTCCACCTGAACATCATCATCCTCTTCTTCTGTGTCAGCAAACACCGCCCCCATCAGACACACCCCCAACACCAACATACACACCGTATACAACTTCATCTGCAATAGAGTAAATTCCAGTGCAATTCTGTTGAAAGTTTTAATCAACTTTTTATACTCCTTTTTAGTATTTTAACAATTTATTTTAAAAGTTGCCATTTTCAATGGAATTCATATTTAGTACAAAACATTCAACTCATAAATTTTTCCTCACAAAACAAGAACAATCACTATATAAACAAAACACCGTACAATCCTCATTAACCACCACGGGTGCTTAGAAAAATGCAAAAATTCAGAAATTTTTGGTATTCTCTTTATTATATTTTACGACATATTTTAACTTAAACAATCTTGTGAAAAAAAATTCAGAGAACCACTTATCTCAGAAACCCACTGGTGATATCATCCTAGGGCAAACTCGCGGAAAAATCTTCGTATGTAATCAAATATACGTTGGTCATTTGATTGGCTTCTGCAGAGAGTCGCGATGGCAAACAACAAATTTCAAATCACGATACGTTCTGTAAAATCACATATTTTCGTGGGATCAAATTTTCATGGTTTGAGGAAAATCTCTTGGTTCGTGGGGATTTTATTTCATGCGTCAAGAATTGATTACTTATGTATGTCACATTTTACATTTCATGGAGGACATGAAATTGTGGGTCTCATCATACCTCGAAAACAACGAAAATTAACCCCCCCCCCACGACAATTTGTGATTTCACAGTATGTATGTCAGGGATCTAGAATTACGTTTTCCCGTTGCCCGGGGTGAGTAAAAATTCCTGCGGGAAAGTATGATCGCGGATCATGCTCACCTGCTCGGGAAAATAAAAATAAATGACAGTAGACACTTATGTTGTTGAAAGTTGTTCTTTTCACAAGTTTTGATTGAAAATTGATTTGAATTTACTTAGCTAGTAAGTTGTGTGAAGCGGTATGAAGCATTCCCCGTCAAATTAAACAAAGTATTTCTTTTGCTACATTACAAATACACGGAATGAATCCTATTGTTAAACCTCGTCTGTAGGACAATATTATTTTAACGATAGAACGTTCTATCTAGGGCAGGGGCAGTTGATAGGGATTACATGGTAAATTTCCAATGAAACTACATTCTGGAAGACCACAAATGTTAGATCAAAAAGTAAAATAGAGGGTCACAATGGCATTATGCAATAATTTCACTCAGTGGTATAGGAAGAGCTTAAGAGTTGCGAATAAAAGATGGGTACCCTTCAATATTATAGAAAGAATGGCAATGTCCAAACTTTGCTTTGGGAAACCCAAAGTAAGTGTTGGATCAGAAAGTAAAATAGGATTTACTACATTACAAGTATATTGGATGTATGTTAACTGTGGTGAGGGCTTGTCACGTCCCTAAAAGCAGTGATGAACAGGAAGGTAATGCATGTTTTCAACTAAACTTCTCTACTAGATTCCATAATTTGCTTCCAAACTGCATTACTCATAAAGTCTCCGCAGATAAATTTAGAGAATAAACTTATCTTTCATGATGAGCGGTATTACTTATTACTTTTGGAAAATGCAGATTAACTGCATAATTTCGAGAAAGTTCGGACTAAACTTTCGATATCGGCGTGCGGTCCAAAATTTTTAAGCTGCTTTCTCTGCAAATTGAACATGTGAAGGGCCTTTGCATCGTGGTTTGCATGCTAAAAACTACTTAAATAGCAAGATTACCTTCATTATATCCAAATTTCAGAAAATAACAAGCATGACACCGACACCTTGCGTCTGTAAAAACCTATGCCCTAAACGTGGAGCATTTTCATTGGTCGAGGTGAATTTTAAATGTTAGCCTAATGGTGATTGGATATCACAAATTAGATAGATCGTACTTGTAATTATTTGACGAATTTTTCCAAAAATGTATTTTTATTTCAGAAAAAGGATCGATAATGAGTAACAAATTTGAATTAACAAAATGTACTTATTACTATGATTAATAATGATAAAAAAATAGTTATTTAAAATTTTGTACTTGGTATAACAAATATTAAATTCGTGATAACAAATTATTTATGTAAAATAATCATAACAAATTTGTATAATTTATAAAAACAATATTCAACAAAAAAGATGTAATCCCCCCCCCCCCCAAAAAAATTACTTTAGTTACTTATAGCATAGATCTATATAGGGGTTTGCAAGAATGTGCACCTGAACTGAAGTTTTTGCATGGCATACATGTACTGAGCGGAGAGAGCTTATTCAATGTCCTTATCCGCGCAAAGACCGAGGGAGGGCATATAAATTTCCTGACATTTAATTTTAAAATAACTTTTTTAGTTAATATTTTCAATGGCATCAAAACCGGAGGGAGGTTTCATATATTAAAATTAATAATTATCTGACTGCTTGCTATTTTGAAAACATAAATATGCAAAAGCGTAGATAAACAAATTTGAGACATTCATTTATGAAAAATATTTCTTATAAAGGAATTTAAACCACAAAGTACATGTACATTATAAAAAAGAGAAAAGAAAATTAATTTATAAATTCCTATTTTCCTTTTGGTATTTGTATGTTGTTAAAATATATTTCATTACCAGTTACAAAATGAAGTGTTACCCGTGTCTTTCGAAAGAAGTTGAGAAAAGTCACATGGGGTCTATATGTTATGTTCCCCTCTTCATGTATAATGAGAAGAAATGCCAGTAAAAGTATTTATTCTTATTTTAATGCGGAAAAGTTGGTGAGATTCCTTTTGATAATTATCGAAGACGTTCAATATTTTATTTCAGCCCGTGAGGAAAATGCATGCTGCACCTGATAATTTTCATCACACACTGTATTGTATTGGGGGGATGTTTAAAAGATTTAGGATTTTCTTTTGTTTTATCTTTTACCTGCATTTTTCATTTAATTTACAGTAAGATAATCTATTTCTAAATAATCAAAATCGTTTTTAAAGAACATTTTTGTATCCCCATGCATCTTCACCAGCCAAGTGTTTTCGGTCCACCCCGCTCCCCATAAACCCTAGCGGAGTGAACAAAAAACTCTTGGCTAGCGAAGTTGACTCCATGCAATCAATTTTATTTGTACTAGTATTAAAGACCTCAAATTCATTTAAATACGTAAATATTCATATAAATATATGTAATTACAACAAATAAAACATTTATATGGATATAAAAGTACTCTGTCATTATTTTTCTCCACAAACATATTAAGATCTATTTAAAAAACTTTGTTTAAAGAAAAGATTAAAAGGATTCCAACAAGAGTAAGAATGATGAAATGTTAACCAAATATGGTTTTATTTTAACATTAAACAATAACAAGTGTGGCGGTACAAGGTTTAATCAGGGTTTTCGGCCTGATTGAAAAATCTTATAGCTTTCGCTATTTATTTATTTTGTAATATGTAACATACAAACAAAATGAGGAAATAAAATAAAAAATAAAAATAAAATTCATAAAGGTTTTACAAGAAAAAGGCGTTGGCATTTTTGGAGACACGAAATTTGTCTCATTTAACATTTCTTTGAGCATATTATTCACCGCCGTCTACTCCCAGCCCTTTACTATTTAACACTGATCCATTTTTCAACAACCCGTCAATTTATATACGATCCTAAAATAGAAATTTCATTTTCAAAGGAAGTTCATTCAAGCGGTCCTGCTACCCGATGAAAGTGATTATCCTAAATTTAATGTCTTAACATAAACCGCATTACCCCCATTCTTTGGAGTGTAGTTTAAATGTTAATCTTAGTACTGTACATTTTCTACTACTAGAGTATGTGGATTCTGTTGTTGTTGTATCCCCCATATGTTTTGTTTGTTCTTAAAAACAAATTTTTATTTGACATTTATCATATAAAAACCTCTGGAATGTTGGTTTGATTACTTAAATTTAAGTACCAATAACTTTAAAAATGAAGATTGCCTGGTCGATACTCGACTATTTAACATAAGTAAGTTCCTAGTATATATTGGAAGACCTCTCTGACTGTCCTAAGGTGATGTTAAAAAATAAAATCTTTCCAATTCACCACTATCGATCAATCAACCATATATTTTTCGTGACTTTGAAATACTATGGACCATGGTCTGAAAGCAGATTTTTAAAAAAGTTGAGCATTTGATTGCCTTGTCCAAGAATTGTGTATTCTATGTTCTGAGAGTTTGGAAAATGTTGTTCACAGCAAACACTGTATGTATGGTTAAGCCCAGATTTGTTTAAGTTGCAATCGTGTTGGATCTGTCTCGCGAACTCCTTCGGTTTCTTTCGACCGAAATTTCAGTTTACCATCCAAGTTGTGAAATACCCTCTTTTATATGCTCTTTAACATGCATTTTGAAAAAAAAAAAGTTTTGCAACCAGATTAAATACATGCATTTAAAGTCTTACACTGAATTAAATTCTATTAAAAAAAAGAAGGGATGGGTGAACTCGGGGTACTTTTTGCTTTTATGACTTATCATTTACTATCTTATACACTTTTGTGTACATAATGAAGTCAGTGGGTCAAACAATAACCCACATACTACTCTCTTTGTATCTTTTTAAATCTTCCAAAGTAGTTTCATTAAAAAAAATCACAGCACCTTAAAAAATCATTTTAAAAAATTCAATGACAATTTATTTTTCAAAAGAGTTGTAAGGTGTTGCTGCTATAAGATCTGAGTTAACGGTAGACACACCTGAATTTTTTCCATTCATGGGAAAGGTGAGTTACGTAGTAAATGGCAATAGATTCCGTCAGATTTAAAGGTCATAAACACATAGTAATTTAAAAAGTAGAACGGCAGTACCTCCTCACGGATCATTCAATACCGTGTAATCGTTCAGGGAGGAATCTCAGTGACGAAACATCAATAAAATCATCGGAGCATCCCTATCACGCATGACCAGTTCGACCCTCCCAGTCACATCGCCTTCTTACCAGACTTTTGGAAGCATGTGTGGCTTGTGAATTTCGTAGGGAACTAATTTTGGGATTTATAATTTGGTGCTCTTACTACATATTATTATTTTCATCAAGTTACTTCACTGAACAAGGTAAGAAAAAAATACTATATTATATAATTTAAACTTTTTAAAATTGTATTTACAATATTTATGTTGAAAATTAGTTATTGAATAAAGAAACAAAAATAACTTAAGTTAGAAATGGAGCTATTGAGTAGTAATCAAGATAGCTTATTTTATTCCTTTAAAGCATGGGCTTTGTTTGAATAATATGTTCAATCTGCTTAACATGTGTACAAGTTCTATGCAAACACCCCTTTACATTTACAGACATTTAATTTTAAAATCATATCGTATTTGACAATGTTGATAAATAATGATTTCAAAATATTTTTGGTCAAATTACTAGTATATAAATCATTTTAGTTTTTGGCAAAAAAAACCCACTTTATACAATATCAGACTGTTTATCCAGAATTCATTTTAAAATTAAATTAAATTCGCATTTGGACACGCCCTCAACTACGTGATCGGGGTAGAAAAGGTCACTGCCCGAAAATTAATGGTCCCAGTCCAGTAACCAGCGGTAGCATTAGCCGTATTGTTAGAGACTGAATGTTTCTCCAGAAGTTTTATTGTGTCTATAATGGAATTCGAACACAAAAAGGCGAACCTTGACGTCCATTCATTGAAAATTATCCCCAGAATGTACTATTTGACCCGAAATTCTTTAGCGCGTGGACATTTTTTCTGCTAGAAAAAAATACATTTTTTACCAAATGTTTTACACAGCAAAAGCACTCATTTACTATAAACAAATTATAGCATATAGAAAGATGTCAATAATGTACTATAATAAAACAATCCACAAGATTATGTGTACAGAGAATCATACCTTTAATTAAATAATGCATCCAAGCATTGGATATCCTGGATTTAATAGCGAAAAAAAAAATTTGATAAAGATTATTTTATTTTTCCCTAATCAGATTTTTCACAGTGTTCACCATACTGGTATACACTGATCGATAGGTGATCAGTAAATTTTAGATACGTTCTATTTAACCCGATCACATCTTTGAGTTGTCGATAAATGAATACCCATATACCAGTATAAATCAATATAATTTTATAAACTGAATTTTACAAAGGGATCTCATATTAACAAAAAGTAACAAGCTAATTCAGAGAATCTGTATCCCCGCTTAAGAAAAAAAACATGCACAGATTAAGAGGGGGAAGGGTACACTTTAAGAAGGGCGGGAGCGACCATAGGGAGTTATGGTTTAAAATTTCATTGTAAAAGCTCATTGCAGGCACGTAGCATCGTTTTTGAAAGTGGTGGAAAAGTTAAAATTTCATGGTAAAAAGTAAAAGAACAATTACTATAGTAAAGGTAATGTTGGGGAAAAAGGTGAGCCCCCCCCCCCCCCTGGCCCCCCCTGTTGCTACGTCCCTGCAGATATCGCGCGGAAACGAACATATTACAGACACAAAAACACTAACGGTCATGATTAGGGTGCGAACGCAAAAATCTGGCTGAAAAAGAAAAATTAATTTGCAATTTAAAATGAGTATGAACACGAACAAGAATAAGGTAGATGCAACATGTACAAGTTCATGAAAATTTGTTCGTTCCCTTTTTTAGAAAATATTCATTTTCTTATTAATTTCCTGCATTTTTTTTTATATATTTCAGATGATTTCGCTTACAAGGCGAGTTCTTGTCTTTTCTCTCTTGTTCATATTGGCTTCCAAAACGTCGGCATCCACCACCACAGAAGAAGCTACAACCACTGATGCCACAACAGAAGAAGCTTCCTCTACAACGTCATCACAGGAAACCACAACACAAGGAGCTTCCACTGACAGCACCCAGACAGCAACAACGGAAGAAAATACGGAAAGTACGGAAACTGCCACAACACAAAGCGTTCCTACGGAAACAACAACAGAGGGAGCTTCTACAGACTCTACCCAGGCAGTTTCCACACAAGAAGCCACAACTGACAGTACCCAGGCAGCCACCACACAAGAAGCAGCAACCGCAAGTACTCAGGCAGCCACTACACAAGAAGCCACAACTGAGAGTACCCAGGCAGCCACCACACAAGAAGCCACAACTGACAGTACCCAGGCAGCCACCACACAAGAAGCAGCAACAGCAAGTACTCAGGCAGCCACCACACAAGAAGCCACAACTGACAGTACTCAGGCAGCCACCACACAAGAAGCAGCAACAGCAAGTACTCAGGCAGCCACCACACAAGAAGCCACAACTGACAGTACTCAGGCAGCCACCACACAAGAAGCAGCAACAGCAAGTACTCAGGCAGCCACCACACAGGAAGCCACAACTGACAGTAATCAGGCAGCCACCACACAAGAAGCCACAACTGACAGTACTCAGGCAGCCACCACACAGGAAGCAGCAACAGCAAGTACTCAGGCAGCCACCACACAGGAAGCCACAACTGACAGTACTCAGGCAGCCACCACACAGGAAGCCACAACTGACAGTACTCAGGCAGCCACCACACAGGAAGCAGCAACAGCAAGTACTCAGGCAGCCACCACACAAGAAGCCACAACTGACAGTACTCAGGCAGCCACCACACAAGAAGCCACAACTGACAGTACTCAGGCAGCCACCACACAAGAAGCCACAACTGAAAGTACTCAGGCAGCCACCACACAAGAAGCCATAACTGACAGTACTCAGGCAGCCACCACACATGTAGTCACAACTGACAGTACTCAGGCAGCCACCACACACACAGACAGTAAGCAGCCACCACACAGCAAGTACCTGACAGGCAGCCACCACACAAGTAGCCACAACTGACAGTACTCAGGCAGCCACCACACAAGTAGCCACAACTGACAGTACTCAGGCAATCACCACACAAGTAGCTACGGATGTCAGTACTCAGTCAGCAGCAGTCACCACACAAATGGCAACTACAGAAAGTACTCAATCAGCAACAACACAGGTAGCTACAACTGTAAGTTCTCAGGCAGCCACAACTGATAGTACTCAAGCAGTGACAACACAAGGGGGCACAACTGCAAGTACTCAACAAGCCACAACACAACAGGATACTAGTAGTGTCCAAACAGTAACAACTTCTGAGAGTACACAGGCAGTGACAACACAAGAAACCACCACAGCAAGTAATCAAGCTACTAGTGACAGCACACTATCAGCCACCACACAAGGAGCCACGACTGATAGTACACAGTCAGCCACAACACAAGGAGGTACAATATCAAGTACTCAGGCAGCAACAACACAAGAATCTACGACTCTCGGTACCCAAGCAGCCACAACACAAATATCCACTTCTTTAAGTTCACAGGAAACCTCAACACAAGTAGTAACGACTGAAAGTACCCAATCAGTGACAACACAAGTAGCCACAACACAAGGTGACACTAGTGGCAGCACCCAATCAGCTACCACACAAGGAGCCACCACAGAAAGTACCCAGGAAGTCACGACTGGAAATACTCAGACTTTCACCACACAAGTTTCAACAACTGCAAGTTCTCAAGCAGCTACCACACAGGGAGCCACAACTGATAGTAGTCAGGCAGTTTCAACACAATCAGCCACAACTGACAGTAGTCAGGCAGCCACCACACAACCAGCCACAACTGACAGTAGTCAGGCAGCTTCAACACAACCAGCTACAACTGACAGTAGTCAGGCAGGTACAACAACACTAGCCACAACCGATAGTACTCAGGTAGCCACAACACAAGGGGCTTCCAGTAGTAGCACAATTGCAGCCACAACACAAGATGCAACCACCGATAGTACCCAGTCAGCTACAACACTAGAAGCATCAACAGCAAGTACTCAGCAACCTACAACACAAGGAGCAACCAGCAGTACTCAAGCAGCCTCAACACAAGCAGGCACAACTGACAGTACTCAAGCAGCCACCACACAACCTGCCACAACTGACAGTAGTCAGGCAGCCACCACACAACCAGGCACAGCTGTCAGTACTCAGGCAGCTTCAACACAGCCAGCCACAACTGACAGTAGTCAGGCAGCTTCAACACAACCAGCCACAACTGACAGTAGTCAGGCAGCTTCAACACAACCAGCCACAACTGACAGTACTCAAGCAGCCACCACAGAAGAAGCTACAACAGACAGTACTCAAGCAGCCACCACACAAGGAGCCACTGGCAGTACTCAAGCAGCTTCAACACAAGAAGCCACAACTGACAGTACTCAGGCAGCTTCAACACAACCAGCCACAACTAGCAGTACTGAAGCAGCCACAACAGAGGAAGCCACCACAGACAGTACTCAAGCAGCCACCACACAAGGAGCCACCGGCAGTACTCAAGCTGCCACCACACAAGGAGTCACAGCTGTCAGTACTCAGGCAGCCTCAACACAACCTGCCACAACTGACAGTAGTCAGGCAGCTTCAACACAACCAGCCACAACTGACAGTAGTCAGGCAGCTTCAACACAGCCAGCCACAACTGACAGTAGTCAGGCAGCTTCAACACAACCAGCTACAACAACTGTCTCAGCTTCAACAAGTACACAACCCACTACAACCCAGGCACCTGCTGGTGATTTTTTTCATTTTGACTTTGAATTATGTTTTTTTCTGTTATTTTCATCATTTAAAAAGTTTTGCACAAACTTATAAACTATCATATTATGTGGAAACGTTTATGGAATGGTTATTTTCTGTTAATTATATTCTATGTATGAAGAATTGTAGCTTGTTTTGATATCGTTGTAGCTGCTTATGGAATGCAGATTACACTTGAGGTTCAACCAAATGTGGACCTAAGCGACCAAACCAGCCAAGCCTACATCGACTACAAAGCAAAAGTAGAAAAAGCGGTATGGTTGGCATTTCTGATTTTGTTGTCTTTAAATTCTGATTAAAAGGATATAAATAATTTATTTTGGAAAATATTGAAATGAAAAATGCATTGTAATTTACCGATTGATTCTAATTTCTTCTTTATAATCAAAACAAAAAACTAATTTCAGTTGAGTGATTACTTCAGGAGAAAGCTTGGGAATGTTTTTGCCTCTCTCACAGTTCTGTATATGAGGTACAGTTTTTATTATTCAAACACTTATTGTCTTCAAATTTACCATGTATAAACAGAAGTAAGCATATCTGTTCCTCAGACAGGAATAGCAACCTATGAAACTATTGAGTTTCAAAGAGAACTTTTCAAGGTTCAAATAATTTTGAAGTCTTTCAAAATCGTCATGTAAAAAAGTAGATGCATGTATTTGCATACAATAAAAGAAGAATTTTAGGAATTTTTTAAATCGGCCTCATATACCAATGCTTACTTAGCGTTAAATGGACACTGAAAGCGATCTCTAATATTTAATTAATGCTAAGCAAACAGCATACATTATTTGATAAGGATTGACGTTATTAGAACTAAAATAACACATTAGTATAAAACATGCATTCTATTCCAGATGACGATACCCATGGTGGTTTTTTTTTATTTTTTAAATTGGATATTTTTTGTTGAGCAATTTTCAATCGGAAAATTTTTATTTAATACTTTTATCTACAATCAAAATGATATGCTACCATTATTATACTTTTCTAATCATAGGATTAACTATAACATGAACACTAGAATAAAAAAAAATACTAGATACACGTGCACGTTAGTTTCTGACATTTTTGTAAAAACATCTTCAGTATAATTGATGGATAAAATACCATAATGTGTAGTTGAATTCTTTTTTTCATTAGAATTAGTGAAGAGGATATTCGGAATTCAGCGTCAGTAGTGAATAAGTCTATATTAATTTAGTTACCCTGTTGATATTACTAACCACTTCTAGATCAAAGTCATTCAAACCATACTTATAGGTACATGAGGAAATACAACATTAAGTGTATAATCTCAAATCGTCAGAGGTACATATCATATACATATAACAATTACATTTGTGGGTACGATAGAGAGATGGTTATATATTACATGATAATTATGTAATTATACATAATATAATAATAACATCGTAAATGTAATGCATGGAAAAAAGGGTAATGATAGTCTCAAGTATATCAGAGACACAGATATCTCAAGATTTGACATTTAAATTTTTTCAAACTTCAATTAAAAAATTTAACATTGGATGCATGTGCATCATAATATAGAGTGAAATCCCTTTCTGTTTGTCCTTTGATACATATTAGTTTTGTCTAGTGGTTTACTGAACAACATCTACAGGTAGATATTAATCATAACTCATGCTATTTTTTACTATATTTAGAACTGGCAGCTTGATCGTTAATTACACCCTCTCAACCAACTCGGAATCTACAGGGGAGGTAATAGGTGCCGTACAGGATCTTGTTCAGCGTACAGAAACGGTTACCCTGGACAACCAGAATGTGCAAGCTAGCAAAGCCAGCATAGAATCCTCGGGATCAACTAACACAGGTAAGCCTGTCAAAGGCAGCATAGAACCCAAGGGATCAAGTAAAACAGGTAATACAGTAGTCAAAGGCAGCATATAACGCATGGGATCAAGTAAGCCAGGAGTCAAAGGCAGCATAGAACCCTCAGGAGCAAGTAAGCCAGGAGTCAAAGGCAGCATAGAACCCTCAGGATCAAGTAAGCCAGGCCAGGAGTCAATAAAAGCATAAAACCCTTGAAATCAAGAAACACAGGTAAGCCAGGGGTCAAAGGCAGCATAGAACCCTCGGGATCAAGTAATACAGGTAAGCCAGGAGTCAAAAGAAGCTTAAAACCCTCGGGATCCATTAAGCAAGGAGTCAAATGAAGCATAACCCCTTGGGATAAAGAAACACAGGTAAGCAAGGAGTCAAAGGCAGCATAGAACCCTCTGGATCAAATCACACAGGTATAAAGTCAGAAGTCAAAGGAAGCATAAAACCCTCAGGGTGAAGTAACACAGGTAAAGTCAAAAGTCAGAGGCAGCATAGAGGCCTCGGAATCAAGTAACACAGGTAAAGTCAAAAGTCAAAGGCAGCATAGAAGCCTCGGAATCAAGTAACATAGCTAAGCCAGGACTTGGTTATCAGCTTAATTACTTGTAATTGTGATTTTGATTTTTTTTTTTCAAGTTCTATTTTAAGCCAGCTTAATCGTACTGACATACTTTTTAAGTGAATTGAGCTCTATTTAAAATGGAGCATCGTATATATTTTGCAGTTGACCTAGAAAGAGGTTCGGTAACAGATAGTTGTCAGATTTACAATTCCATTAGCACCTGTTCCTCAGACACTATTTGTGTTGTTGAATCATCTGGTGTCCCTGTCTGCAAGTAAGAGAATTTATATAAAATAATAATAAAAGATAGACATTTATTGGAATGTCAAACATTTTTAGAAATAAAATGGGAAAAAATAGCTATGTAACCTTTTTGAGAGATTATAATTGTATCTTTTCTCTTTTTTCAGACCTATAGTTAAAAATGGTAAGCTGAGTTTTAATATGATACTACTTAGTTATATCTTTGATCTCTTAGAATTGAAATCTTACGATCTCTCCATACGATGTCTCATAAATGTCTAATAAATGTTCTTTCTTAGCTTACTTTTCTTCTGCATGAATCTGAACTTTTTATTAAATGCGAAACTCTTTAGTGCCTCAGTGATGCTTCCATTTTTATACGATTTTTTGCAGACAATTTTTCTTTGATCCTTGGTTTGGCTATCGGTATCCCCGTGTTTTTCCTGGTGGCGTTCTTCATTGCTCTAGCCTGTATCTTAACGAGGAAACACCGCCGAAGTCAGCGACTTAAGGAGGAAGACGACTGGTGAGGAGCCTTAAATACAATTTACCATAATTATATAATGTATTTAAATAATTTTTTTTAATATAAGTCGAGTAGTGTACATTTTTATGAAATTGATTATCCCATGACATGCCATTTATCCTTGACTTCACATGGCATGTAATCTATATACATTTTTTTTTAAATTGTACACTCATATTTAGCTAATACATATAAGAAGACTATATCTTATTTTATGGAATACACTGTATAACTTTATTTTATTTCAAAGAAATTATATATGTATACATGATAAATCAGACAAATTCTGCTTATCTCATTGTGAATTTAATATTTTAAAACAAAGCTTTTCTCTCTGTTACAGGGACATGAAGAACTATCCACATCTCTCCTTACCCTATAAGTATGATAACCATGGTTTCTACAAACATCATTACTTTATGCCAGATAATTTAGAAATGGAAGTTTTACCATCAGCCAAACCATTTAAAGGTGAGTAGTCTTAGTCTTGGAATCTGTGTGTCCAGGGTCTGCTAACTATCATTTTATCATAGCTACATATTTATTGTTTTTGATAAACTTAATAAAATGGAAGGCGTCAAACCTTAGTATTCCTAGAAAAAAAATGTTGTTTTGGTGGTTGCATATTCTCTATTCGAGACATTTTGAAAAATCCCACAGAATAGCTTGTTATTTACATAGCAGATATTATCTTTTCATATGCACTTTGTGTGAAAAAAAAGAAGATTTTTTTTTAATTAATTCACTTTCCCCTTTTTATCCGTAAAAGGAATTCAACTTTTTATTCCTGGCGCAATCAAGTGAAGCAAGTCTGATGATGAAACATTAAAATGAGTTCTGTTTGTATGGTTAGCCAAGGAAATACAAATAAAATTCTTTTTTACCCAGGTTCGTTGTTATCTATAATGATTTAAGCAAACGGGCCGTATATACAAATAAAACTAGAATTTAAAGTAACAAGCTTCATGGCAGCGTTAACAAGCAGTGAAATGAGATCCGTGCCCCCCGCCATATGTGACATCTCCTTTTGTTGTTTTGTTTACCCGCTCACGGTTGATTGTGGATCCATAAACTCCGGTCTCCCTAAGGGTGTATCAATACATTACGCTGTCAGGTCGGTCATTCTACACCCATTATAGATTTTCACACTGTGCGAATTTGAGGTAATGACTCTGATGTCGGGTATATATCTATTGAAAACCCTTCAACTCCTCACCGAAATAGAGAACCACCCGAGCATTAACAAGTTTGGGCGTTACCATGATGATATCACAAAAATAAGCTATTTTATAAAGGACAATATTTGTGTTCAGATATGAAAATATGTATACACCCAGCTTTTATGTATTTTTGAGATGATTTATATATTTCTTTATGATTTATTATGAGTTTGTGTGAAAATAAAAAAAATGCATTAATTTTGAAAATATATCATTGATTTAAATCAATGACATTTTATGTATAAATACGGTATATATTAATTATGCAAGTCATACATATTCTTTAATATTTAATTAACGTATATTAACTTTGATTACGTTATAATTTTATGTTTATTCTGATGCAGGAAATGCTCCTTGGAATTCTCCCGGTGGTTTTGAAAATTGGGATGAGGTAAATATACTAGTAAATGAAAGCATCAACCCCATTTTCGTTTATTACTCTTAATATAAGACAATTAAAAATAAAGTTAACGAAATAAATTAATGTTAAATAGTTCGTATTTTCAGGTGTTGTTTATAATTCAATTTTGATTTAATCTTCAAATTTCCATAATATGCCTTGAGAATTTTACGAGATATATTAAAAATGATATTCATTTAAAAAAAATCTTCATTTTCTTTGCAGTATCGCATGCCACGCCCACAAATGTACCGATCTCCACATCCGGCATTCGTAGTAAGTAACACTGCCTCAGTCATGCTTATTTGTCATTTTGATTACTTAACTAGGAAAGGCAAAAGTTCAAAATGTTATCATAGGTATTTATTGTTCTTAATAAACTTAAAACTGAAGGCGTCATACCTTGATATTCCCAGAAAAAAATTATTTATAGCTGTGGTGATTGCATATTTTCTGAAATCCGAATTCTGTTTGAGACATTTTAGACAATCCCATAGACTAGCTTAATATTTACTCAGCGGGTTATGATACCGGAATTTCAAATAGCAATACTTATATCTTCGTTAAAATACCTAATTTCTATTTCTCAAAAATATTAAAAAGGAACGATGACAGAAAATTAAAAAAAAAGTGGCCGCGAGCTTGAAATTAATTTACTCAGCGGCTTACGATACCGAAATTTCAAATTGCACTCTTATATCTTTAAAATGCCTAATTTCTATTTCTTAAAAAAATATTAAAAAGGAACGTCGACCCAAAATAAAATGTGTGGCCACATGGTTTTCCTAATTTGTTATTTTCAAACATTTATTTCTTTTAATCTTTCATCTTATCATTACAGAGTGACACATAGGAGGAACCACTGATAACTATAAATATGTGGGAATGTTCATCACTGCGAGAATGCTGCCAAATGTGAAGAGATGACACTTACTCATGCGTATCATGATTGTTTACCTGTGTCCATCCGACCATCTCATTCAAAGAATTGAGATTGTCTAACATGTGTGAAAGGAGATTAAACGCAAACGAATGTTTCGTTCAAGTAAATCAAATAAATACATCAAATGGCGTTTATATAGGAAAGAATTCGCTGTTATATATACTGCCAAAAAATTGCATGTGTGTTACATAGTTTAAGAAGTCAGAATTTAATTTATATGTGCTAAACATATTTGACTGTGGATCAGTGTTCGCTGCAGATTGTTGAAGGGCATTTTTGTCTTAATTTACGTATATATGGGTATTTGTATATATCATATATGTCAGTATGAGTTCGTTATTGCTGTGCAATCCTTATAAAACTCTGATATAATATGTTTGTTATATATTTAATTCTTCGAAAATCAAATATTTTATATTTTTATACTTTTTGAAAAAAAAATATGATTAAAAACAATAAAGTTTAGCGGGGTTTTCTTATACTTTGTGTTTTATTCCTTATGGGATTTTTTCTTAATTTGTCTTGTTCCCTGGAATACAATGGATACACGTATTTTATTTAATTTCAAGCACATAAAATCAGTAGGACCCCCGCCCCAATCCTTTTGTGGCAGTATTATTACGATATGAATTTATGATTATAAATTGATATCACTTCAATGAATTAAAATTCTCTCTCTCTCTCTCTCTCTCTCTCTCTCTCTCTCCGTGAAAATGATTTATATTTCAATATTACTGTTCTTGATATGAGCCTTTGATATTTCCTATAAAATTACATATTTCCAAAGTCATGCATACATTGATAATATATACATATAAAAGATCACCAGAAGCAGTATATCCCATAGTCATATATTTACACATAACTTTATTATTCTTCTAGCAACAAACATAGTAAAACTTCTTTTCTAATACAGTAAATTGTACATGTAATTTTTTTTAACGTTAAAGAATAGTAATATGCACTTCAGCCTTCAATTTTTATGTATTACATGATAAATTTGTATGAAGACACAGGTCGCTACGCATATATAAAATGAAATTGTGAACATTTATAATGAACAATGATTATAAAGTTTTTATGATTATTTGTCAGTTAACATAAATTATAGCTGAACAAATACAGCAATTACATAAGCAATATCATTTACTACTTTATCATTTTTAATTGTACAATTTTTCAAAACATCATTTCTTAACTGATAAGAATAATACAAAATTTACATAGGTTATAATGTTTATATACATATATTTGTTGATTAATATTGAAATATAATCTGACAACAGAATGCATTCGCATTCTTCCACAAATTTTGCAAAGTATTGACTTTTAATGTTATTGAAATACTAGTACCCTGTATTATCGAATTGATTAAGCCTTGCGATCGTTTGAGATGATGTACGAAGAATATGCTCTAGCGTGTCGGATCAACTGGGAAACATAGACCCTATGCGCAGGCATAAGAAATCGTTTGGCTTGTGGAATATAAAATGTAAGATTTTCCTGATGTAAAACTAAGAAATTCTTCAACAAACAATACCAAGCATTTAAAAGACGAATATTTCTTTTAAAATACGTCATTATTACATGTATTTGTAATGCAGTTGAATGTAGTGAAGAGAAAATTGAAAGCTTGTAGATATCATTTATTTTGTTTGAAAATATAGAAAATGTGCATTGGCGTCGGAAGCAAATTGAAAAAGTGTGAAAAATTTTTTTTGTACCTCCCAAAAAACCTGACAAGCAAAAAAAAAAAAAAAAAAAAAAGAAAGGAAATGTCTACTTCCCAAACACAAAAATCCTATTTCGTGGGGGGATGGGGGGTGGGGGGGGTGGGGGGCTAGGTTCGAACTCCAGTACCAAAAATTTTCTTCCAAACACCAACACTTTTCCCAAGTTTAACCTATACTAAGACGTATAGATAACGCCTATGATGTGTGATTCGGGAGAAACAGCAAGGTTCATATCATAAACGTAACATAAAGTTATCATTAGATGTACAATTGCAATGGAGAATTGCTTAAATCATAAATGTTGTCTAGTTAGCTATCGTCAACTATCTTTGTATGCCACAACCACTTCACCTGCACGCGGGGTTTATATCTCTCAGTTGATTCGATACGCAAGAGTATGCTTTACGTGTAAGCAATTTCATAAACAAGGTAAGTTATTGACAAAAAAGTTGATGAAACAAGAATATCAGTATACTGAGTATAGTCTCGTTTAAAGTTATTATTTCGTAAGTTCTATGGTCGATACAATGACTTTGTTAGAAAATATAACATATATCAAGTCGAATGCTGAATGACTTTTTTTCATACTAATTGTTATGCCATTATTTACACACTGAATTGACGACAGATTTTTTCGTTATTTCCCACTCCTGACAAGGAGCACACGACAGATGTGACCGGTGGACATGAGATGCTCACTCCACCATGTCACCTGATCCCACCTCTGATATTTTAGAGGCCTGTGTTTGCCAGTAGCTCTGCTCCTATTTATCCTATTTTGTATAGTTTAATGAATTTTTGAGCTTGGACATTGTTAGTTATCTCCCTACTAGTATGTTTCATTTTAACTCATACACAGTTTTATAATGGATATACCTAATATGCTGAAAGTGTTAAAGTCATCTGGAATTTTTTTCATTTATATCCATTTATATCCAAGAAAGTCAGGACAGTGATTTTTTTTTTGTGTATACATGTAATTCTCTATTACATGAATAAAAAAACAATAGCTTTACGTTTCACCTAATACCATTTTTACATTAGTACATGTAAAACCAAACCGTGAGCATCACTCAGGTCCTTATTTCTAACTGAATAACACTGTAATACCAGTAAGTATTTGTCTAGAATGTGATAAAAAACATCTCCTTTGCACGAAATTATTTGATCAAGAATCTATAGTAAACCTAACTGTCGTTGTCAAGCGAGAATTGATGATTCCAAAAGTTTCTATATTTAGAATATCCGTGTGGTGATCGGAAAGTTTTATGAGTATTTTTTTCTTTGTATCATGATACAGTTTAAAACAGGTCTAGTTTGAATTAAACTATTGTAGCAAATTGTAGGAAATGGATTTAAAACAAGTTTATGCTATATGGAGTTTTAAAATAACACAATCGTCATATTAAATAGGTAATAATATTAGGAATAAATTCAGAGATATAAATCATATTTGAGAAGCTATATGAGAGTTCATTATTATATTTTATGCTCGTACGGTCAATTGTTAAATACCAAAAAAGTTGGATATTTTTTTGTTTTTTAAATAAACAAATATAAAATTGTAAACATAATTTTTATATGTTACTGTATTTGGCATTAGTCTTATTATGTTCCCCAAACGAAGTTGGGGAACATATTGTTTTTACTCTGTTTCTTATTATTATTATTATTATTATTATTATTATTATTAAGGTCTTCCGTCTCCAACGGAAGACCTTCTACTGATTCGTTTGTTTCTTTTCCACTATTATTATTATTATTATTTTTTTTCTTACCGATTTTGTGCAGGCGATTTCTCGAGAACGCCTCGACAGATCTTTATGAAACTTTCAGCAATGATGGCAAATCATATGAACTTAGGGCGTTTTTTTTTATTTTGCCGTCGTCACTTCCGGTCGTGAGATACAGCCAATTTTCTTTTTTTAAAGTGTCATTTTGTCCGGAAGTGTTCTCAAAAACGGTTTGAGATTGAGTCTTGAAACTTTCAGGGATGATAGATTGTGACAGGCTCTCTTGAATTTTGTATAAAGTTTTTGTTGCAGTCACGTCCGTTGTCCACCGGAAGTAGTTTAAAAATATGCAAAATTTTATTTTTTTCTTTTTTAAATGTTTCTTTTATAGGCAAATAGAGTGTCTCGAGTAATATTATGTCCACCAGAAGTTATTTTTTCCAAACCGGAAGTAGTCAAAAAAATGAGCATTTTTCATCGAAATTATCAGGGATGATTCCTTCACACTCAGAGAGGAGTTATAGGTCAATTTTAGTACTTCCGGTCACACCGGAAGTGAATTATAAAGATCGGAAGTTGTCTGAAATTTACAGATTTCACTCTTAAATGTGTTCTCACGTATTTAGAGGAATTGATATGAACTTTTTTTTCATTTTAAGTTGTTTTATGATCGTATCAAAAATCGAACGGAAGACCTACTCATTGCTCGCAACGAGATCTCCTCTAGTTATTATTATTTTTCTTCTTCTTCCTGGGTACTTTTTTGTCCGGGAATGATCTTGTAAACTGTTCGTCCGATGTAGGTAAAACCTTTTTAGGGTCAGTAGACATGTTATGTAGATTTGCGGAATCAAGGTCATTTTGCGCGCACGTGCTTGCAAGAGCGCGCACGTGCAACATGAGAAATTACCAATATAATAGATATAGCCGCAACTTTTCTATTTTTTCATGAAATGCTTTGAAACTCATAATGTGAGGATATATTAGTAGCATATACATGATGACATGGTCAAAATAGCAAGATCTCACGCGCATGCACGTGCGCTGCGCTCTGATTGGCTGAAACTAAAGTCTCAATATCTTTCTTGTTTTTTGACAAAATCCTTTGAAATTTTGAACATAGCCATGCATTAGGATATCCTACAACTTGATGTATAACAATTATCATAAAAGCACGTGCATGCACGTGCGCTGCAATCTGATTGGCTTAAACTTTAGATAGCTATAACTCCCTTGGTTTTCAACCAATCAGGATGGGATTTGGAATATAATTAGATATAATGGATTCCTACAAGAAAGCATGTCACCATGCACATGCATACACGTGCGTGTACGTGCGCTGCAATCTGATTGGCTGAAACTTTAAACAGCTATAACTCCCTTGGTTTTCAGCCAAACGGAGTGGGATTTAGAACATAGATAGATGTAACAGACTTCTACAAGAAGGTATGGTCACCATGCATGCACGTGAAATGAGTAAAATCAAAAATACACTTGAATGAGCATATTTTTTAATACTTTTGGATTAAATATTTTAATATTTAGTATATTTAATATATAGATTGTGTAGACAAGATGATATGGTCATTATGCACATGCATTAACATGCGCACGCGTGTAATGCTAAAATTTGAATGAACTTGGTACACTTCTGGGTAAATGTTATTAAAGTCTCAAATGCATAGAGTTTGTCTTATTTAATGAAGCTTACAGGAAATATTGCACCAAAAGGGATTTGGGGAGTGTTTGGGGAACATCTGTAACGGTCCCCGTTACAATTAGCACTAGTTTTGTTCGTTCTTACATCAACAGCTCTATATCTGTAGCAAAGCTTTGACTGTAGCAAAACCTGGACATTTTTGCAAATTCCTTTTTTTTAATTCTTAGTAAAGACATGGCATTCTTTTAGAAAAGGAAGTACAAGAAGGACAATCAATATCAAAAAGAAGGAACAAAAAAATTGAGTTCTCTTTCTTTGAATGTTTAAATTCGATGCAAAAGTGTTTGTTATATCCATTTTCGTGTAAATACAATTTAAAACTCTAAGGGTTTCTTTAATACAGTATAATTCTTGTTCAAAGATGCTCTCGTAAGTTCTATCAATTGCTTTCTTGAGACTATGACAACGACAATTGATTAAAAAAGAAAAAAGATCCTTGGTTTAGCCTATTTTTATGTCAAGATAATATTTGACAAGATTTGAAGTAGGAGTAGATTTTTGAGAGAATTCACAGAAATTCCCATTATTAGTAACCATTACCACAAAAACCGATTTAAACCAAAGAATAGGATTTTGTATCGTAAACACTATTTACTGAAATCAATTAGGGGAAGTAGCACTTTGAAAAAAAGAATTCTTCGACATTTCTATTTTTAATAACCATTGGAAAAGTAATCGGAATCAATTTTTTAGCGTTATTTAAACTATTTGTGTCTAAACAATTCGAAAAACGAACTGGGCAAAATTACGAAATTCTGAAAAAACACTAAAGGTAGGATGACATGCAGAGTAAGAGTTAAAAACCCTTGTCGACCAGTTACATGCACCCTCCATGAGCCCTCTACATCAAGTACCGAGGGTATTCAGACATCAATCCTAACTAGCTTCTATATATGCACTTTGGTTTTTTGTTAAAAATTGACTGAGGATGATTTTGTCAAAAAATTAATTAGTGTAATGCAATTTTAAACTTAACTAGATGATTGTATCTTCTGTAATATCCTTCTTGAGGATTTTTCTCTTGCAATTTACAATGAAGTTCCTGCCGCGAGGGGATGCTCCGCTAAGCGCTGGTCTTGTTTAGATGAAACAAATGGAGATAACAAGCGGTGTTTAAGATCAAAAGTCCATAAAACAATACAAAAAATTAGAAGGGCAAACACGGACCTCCAATCCTTGTGGTGGTAGGAAAGTTTTTCGACTAAAATGTTTTGTGTCGTAATACAGTTTAAATCAAGTTTTTATTGTTATAAGTAGCAAATGAATTTGACCTAATTGATTATGTAACATAGGGTTTTAAAAAGAAGTACAATTATCATATAAAATCAGTATAGCACACAGATACAAATAAAAATAAAAGATTCACAGATATTACGTAGATATGAATAAGAAGCTTTGTGAGAGTGAGAGTATCATTAAAAAATGACCCCCCCCCCCCAAAAAAAAGGATTAAATCTTTTTATTTTTAATACCTTTTCATTAAATGCTCAACATAATATAAAATAATTTAAATATGAAAAAAAACAATCATTGCAAATAAACAAATATCAAATTGTCAACATAATTTACTTTTTTGCTATTGTATTTGACAGTGCTTTTATTACATTAGCGCATATCATGTCTTACATCAACAGTTCTAGAGGAATATCTCCACTGTAGAAAATGCAAGAAATTCTAACAAGGACCTCTTTGTAAACAAATAAATGAATTAATTCAATTGATTCAATTCAAACAATTTCATTAATTTAATACTTTTTTCCGAGTTTAAAAAAGTAAAAGGGCGTGAAAGAAGGACAATCAGTATAAAAAAGAAAAGAACAAAAATTTAAGTTATCTTCCTTTGAATGTTTGAATTTTTATATGCCGAAAATGTATGTTTTTGACTTTGAGACACCCATTTTCGTGTGAATATAGTTTAAAAAAACCCAACTAAGGGTTTCTTCTAAGAGTATTTTTAAAATAACATTATTGTTGTTGTTGATGGAAACACTCGTAAGCTCTTCTGCTTTTTACCTAACAAGGTTGATAAAAAAAAATCCCATAGACTTGAGACTATGACAACAGCAATTGATCAAAAAAGATCCTTGGTTTCGACTCTTTTTGTGTCAAGCTTGATATTTAAGAAATCTGTAGTAGGAGTAGGGTTTTTAGGAGAATTTCATAGAAATAACCACTATTAGTAACCATGAGCACAAAAATCGATAATAATTTTAGAACCAAGTTTCTTTGAAATCGGATCAAAACAGTAGGAAAAGTAGCATTTAGGAAAATAAAATCTTAGATATTTCTTTTTTTAATAACCATTGCAATAGCATGAATCAGAGGAATCAGAATCAGAAGGGTATATTGTGCAAAAAACTTTAATGGAATAAAACTGCAAAAATGCAGGAAAATGTACATTTGGAAAGAATTTTACAGAATTTTCTATTTTAATAATCAAGGCAACACTTTTTATAAATATAAAAATTTAAAAGCCAATAGATAAAATTGTGAAGTTTGGTTCAGACTTTTTGTGTCTAAACAATTCGAAATTTAAACTGGGCAAAAATACGAATCTTGAAAAACACATTAGTTGGAATGATATGCATAGAATAAGAAAAAAAACCTTGTCGACCAGTTACACTCTCCATGAACCGTCTACATCGATGAAATAATCAAGACATCCTAAACGTAGTATATAGCAATGGTCTAACAATCTGTTAAAGCATGTAGGAGATAATAGTGACTGGAGCCTTTGGAACAAAAATGATTTTAAACAATCCTTCGTAATCAACAAATGTGGCTAATAATGTCAACTAATTTTAATATTGAAGAAGAAAAAAAAAACAATTATTGCAAATTAACAAATGTAAAATGGTAAACTCAATTTATTTTTATGCTACTGTATTTGACATTGCTAGTTTACTATTTAATTCGTTAGTCCGTTTTTATTTTATTATTTTGAATACCTGTAGTAACATTCATTCATTTGATTAGTGCTTATTATGTATTACATCAACAGTTCTAGATCAATGTCTCCACAGTAGGAAAAGTTGGAACCTTCTGCAACTATCACTTTGTAAACAGACAAATGAATCAATTCAACTAATGCTTTTTCAGGGTTTAGAAAATCTTGATGACACTGGTGTGCTATAAAAAAGGAAGCTCAAGAAGGACAATCAATATAAAAAAGAACGAACAAACTTTTTTGAATTATCTTCCTTTGAATGGTTGAATTGTTAATACAATTCAAAAAACATATTTAAAAAAAAAACACTTAATCACAGATACATCGTAAGCTCTATTGCTTTTTCCTAAAAAGGTAAAGAAAGGAAGACCATAGACTTGAGACTATGAAAACAGCAACTGATCAAAAAAAGATCCTTGGTTTAGTCTCTTTTTGTGTCAAGCTTGATATTTGACAAAACTTGTAGTAGGAGTAGGTTTTAGAGAGAATTTCATAGAAATAACCACTATTAGTAACCGTGACCACAAAAATCGATCATAATCTATGGATAGGATTTTTATTAAAATTTAGTATGAAACTTACTTGACTTAATGATAAATTGTATTTGCTGACAAGGTCATTATATGCTAATGCATGGACCATAGAACTTAAAACTTGATGACTTAAAACGAGACTGCTGATAAATTCATGTTTCATCAACTTGTTTGTCAATAATTCACCTCTAAATTGTTCATACATACCGGTATAGAGATTGTTCTCGCGAATCAAATTAACCGAGATATATAAATTCCGTATGCAGGTGATGAAGGTATATTGCTGCATAAGTAAGGAAAGTTGACGATTGAAAGGTTAAAGTCATTACATTATCATAAAGCTTGGTTGTTACAGGACTTTCAAAATCTTGTTCGTAGTCAGCACTTTGCGAATTTTATGATCGTATACTGACACTGTTTGCCAATGTAAATTCTCCGGGCTGACCAATTTCATATCAAATTTTCGGTACTTGTTTCCATACTAAGTGTTAAAGTATACGGTTTTTCCGTTTATCCGAGATGACTCTCGATAGGTGTGACGATTGACAGGGGATGTTACTCCTACTAGGAACCTGATTCTACGATTCCTCTATAATTTCAAAGGAATGTGTGTAACTGTTCTTGTTGTATAACATGGAAACAAACTATTTTTGAGAAAAATTCATGATGGGCAAATTACTTTGTTCATATTTAAGCCATTTCGTGAAAACCTTGATTTTTACTTTAGATATGAAAAAAGACTCTCACTTTAAAAAAAAAAACACCTGCGCACTCAGATTGAAAATATGGAAGTAATTAGAAATTGATAACATTTTACTTTGCTTGTTATATGTAGAATCGAATGTATCCAAAATGAAGATTTGAAATTACATGTATCAAAAATGTGAAAAGATGCAGCAAAAGAAACATGAAATAAACAGATTCACAAATGTTTTCCTCGGAAAGATATTGGCAATTTCCTATTTTGCAATACTTCAATTTTTATCCATATATTATATAATATTGGGAAAACTTTTTTCTAAAGAGTTTTAAATCTTTATCCCTGCAGGGGGAACATTAATTTTTCAAAAGTCAATTTCAATAATCGTCAACATCAAAGCAGTTTGGGTACAAGGTGACAAACTGGTATTGAACTGCACGTTATAACAATACACAGTTTGTAATTCTAATATTTAATATTATTTCGTGTCGAAAAGCCCGACTCCTATTTGACTTTTAATTAAGATTAAGGTATGCCTGTCTGTTGTTTAATTTCTCTTAGTGTCATAACAACTGTTAGTGTTCCCCTCTCCCGGGTGCTTAGGTAATGCCCAATTAAAATCAAAATTAAAATTTTTGTATCGGGTTTCTAGCGGAACTTACTATTTTCTTTTTTCCCATGTAGGAGAATTTTGTCGTGACTAATTGCTTATTTTTTAAATGAAAGAGTCAGATTATATCTATATGTCATTACAGTCACATCTGATTTATTTCTGACTACAAATTGCATGACAAAGTGTACAGCACATCACACTTAACTCGTTACTCCTCTAATGTTACATAATTACAACAACAAATTAGCAAGACGAGATTCATCCAGATAGTAACGAGATACGATATAAATGAATATTTGACATTCATTATACAATAAAGTCCATCCCAAATTAGTAACTTGAGCCTTTGGTCGTCAACAAAAAAGCCAAATGTATTTTTTTTTTGGTTGCCTGTTTTTCCATAAATAAAATAACTAAAAATTTAAACATTAATTACCACAGCAATAATTATCATTGATGTCTCAATTTGTCACTAGAAAGGGTTTTTTCGTGCAGATAATGAAAAGATTTTGAACTTGATGGACAGAATCATTTTGCAGTTTGAAGATAAATTCAGATTACATGTGTATGTCAATAAGTATCATTAGAGGAAAATTGAAACCATTTTTCATTTTGAAAGATTTTTTATTTAAATCGAAGGAAAACATAAATATAAATTTAAAATCCTCACTGAAGTGGCAAATTATTTGAAAAGGAGAGTTTTTTCAGGGAAAATAGCATAAATTTACTACTAGTAAATTTAAGAGAAATGAGATGATTTGTTTGTTCGACATTGGAGTTAAGAAATTACAACTTTTAGCCTGGGTAAACAAATATATCTTTAAATCCAATTTATCGCCAGGAAACCTTCTATCTCTACGAAACTCCTTCATCCTGAAGTTTAAATACATATTTCCATACCCCGTCAAATAAGCAATACGGAAAGGCTTTTCCTGTGCACTCAAGAAGCAACATATTATGAGACAGACAATGGATCCCCTAATAGCGGTATTTTATGACATTTTATGCACAAGTTAATGGACAGTTTGAAGACATTCAATATTGTTGAAGAGAAGGAGGTTTTTATTCATTGCAGAGATGACACCTTTTAAGTTTTGTGAAGCGTTTAATCTGCGTTACACGGAAAATGAAAATATTCAAACAGTAGCTTGTTCCGTAACATTACCGCATAATTAGAGAAAAATTTGCAAGAACATGTCAATTTTCAGTTAGGTATAATATTTTCTTTAATTTTGATATGCATACACTGTTATTTCCCATTTGATATCTTTTAATGTTGCATTTACTCATCGAGTAAAATAAGCAATTACTCACCAATCAATTTGAATAATTTTGATCTTTTCTGTTTAAAAACCTATTTATTGTTAGAAATTAGTGACTTACATGAGAGCAATTTAAGGATAGAGTTTCGTTATATTCCTACGAATTATATGTATGCAATATAAAGAATAAAAGAAACATTAGAATTTGATTTTTTTTATTATTAAGTGTGAAAAGTTTCTCCACAACACCACTAATTTATTTTAATAGTATTTTTTAAAAAATGCTATGACCTTGAATCAAGATATTAAAAAGCTGATTTCGCGAAAAGAAATTTTGTGCCGATGATTTCATGAAAATGAATCAGGCAAGATTAAGATAAATATCAAAACATGATCATTATTGCCATTGAAATTTAACGTTGATGGGCAGTGGACAAATAACTCTCAAAATAAAATTATTTTATGTCTGAAATATGGAAATAACTATTTAATATTTGTCATTTATACCGATGTAAATTGACAAAAAAATTATTTCATAGCATAGAATTTGATGGAAGAGAAAAAATTGAGATAGCTTACCGAGAAGTGTTTAGATATAAACAATAGGAAAGATTCATATTTCGCCTAATAAATACAAAGTTAAAGAATAATAATCAAACTCAGAAGTCTCTGAAAAAAAACCAATACAAACTGAATTAGAGCAACCAAAGACAAATATCAGATAAAAAAAATCATATATCATAGGTGGGAGCAGGTGCCATGGAGGAATAAGCAATCCCTAACGACCGGTCACCCATGAAAAAAGTGACTTAACAATTTATCATAAAAACGTCAGTCACCATTCCACTAAATGATAAATTGTTTTTGTTGACAACAACCTTGAAACGACCAAAGAAATTGTAAAATTTCGTCTTCAGACAAAACTTTTGATATTCTTGTTTCAACAAATTGAAACCATAACAAAAGCAATAAACAAAAGAACGATCCTTGGTTTCGTAGTGTGATAAGTTTTGTAGTTGTCAGTCTGTAGGAATCATATTCCACCTCTGATGTTTTGGAGGTCCGTGTTTGCTCTGCGCCTATTTTGTATTGTTTTATGGACTTTTGATCTTGAATACTGTTCATTATCTTGTTATCATGTTTCATCCATTTGAAAAGGATTGATTGAGAAACGAAAAGGCAAAATCATTCATCAACATTCAATGAACTGAATTCTGCATGTATCACATTATAACTATTTTCTCACAGGAATAGCTAATTTCATTAACCTGCCAACATCGTTTATCGAAATAAAAAAAACGCACAGAATTGTGTATTACAGTGTTGTCTAGTTTTGTAGAGATAATTATTGAAATCAGAGCGAACTTACCAGAAAAGAATTTTGAAAGATTGATTGATTGATTGGTGTTGAACGCCGGGTCGGCAATATTTCAGCCATATTTCGGTGTAAATTGTGAAAGAATTACATAAAAAAAATGTGCGAGTATTTTAGCTACTTTGCAACATTGTTCATTGACATTGAAAACCGCTATATAGATCTTAATGCATTTTACTCGTTTGACAAGTTATATGGAAATTAAACAAAAACTGTAGGAAGAGGAGTATTTTGAAAAAAAAATCACAAAAAGATTTATTGAAATACACCACCCAAATTTTATTGAAAAATTAATGAATTCTACAAAAAATTCACGGCAACGTACACCGTTTACATAAATCAAATACTGAGATACATAATTATATTTCCTGTTGTTGTCTACTTGAGAATCAAGATATATTGAAATCGAACCAAAAGTGTAGTACTTAGCAACATTTTGAATTATAGTTTAAAGACAAACAGACTAACATTTAACAGACAAACAGACAGTTATGTAAGTTCTTCTGGTCTTTCATAAGATTTATATTTTAATTCCTCAATTTTTTTTCTTTAGAGTTACAAGAAACTTTACATATAAAACAAACTCTGCATATTTGAATTCTCCTTTTTTTTTTTTAAATCTAATTTTAATTAGGTTGCCATACCAATGATTTTGCTTTATCAACTTTTATTACTCTGACCTGCGTAATCTTTATCAAACCAAAGGTACAATTTCATTGTAACATCTTCATGGATTCATTCCTAAATAAATACATAAATAAATATATTTTAAAAATACCCTTACATTTATTTTAGAGTCACTATAAAGTACTGTTAGAATTTCATAGCAACATGCTTTTTTCCCCTTCTATACATTGATTTAAAAAAAATATGTTTATGCATAGAACTATTCACATAGTTCACATTTATTTTTCCTTGTTTCTTTTTAATTGTATTTATTGCTAAATTTGTGTTTTTCGACGAGCGCCTAAAATTTTTGCAGGGTAAAAATAGGAGATACTGTGAATACTTAATATCAAAAATATTTAATAAACATCTATTAATAAAGAATTTGTACAGATCTGAACTTTTTTAAAGAGTAAGATTAGTTAATTTGCAAAAGTTAAAATAGGTTAAAGAAATTAGTAATGAGCAGAGACATATAAGAGAGTCTATTATATGTCTCTGTAAGGAGCTGACGCAGGTACCCGCTCTGCTTCATTTAGCTGGCAAGGTTGTTTGCTGTTTGTCCAATTCTTATCTGTGTTCATCAGTCATTTATGGAAATCACTTCACATTTGAACTTTTTGATATGTCTTACTTAAAAACGATTATAGTTATTTATTAATGTTTATATTTATACGGAATTTTCTATCCACTTCAGCACATTTCTCTTTATTGTAAGTCAACCTGACGCATCTCTTTATAATCAATGAGAATAAAAATAAAATTCTGTACTATATTTCTCCTAAAATTATCGTAAGATAATGATACGTGGTGCATAAATTAATTGATTGCAATGAATTGTAAATGATCAAAATCATCTTCATGCGTCACATATACCTATTTCATTGCCAAACTTCATATTCATTGAAAGTATGAAACCTATGTATTATTGTCTAACAAACATGCGTAACATTTTCTGTCAAATTTGCACACCCTTTGCTAACCTCGCCTCTGATGTTTTAGATGTCTCTGATTTGTACTGTTTAATGGACTTTTGAGCTTGAATACAGTTCGTTTTCTCCGTATATTTCATTCTGAAAAAGCTTACGAACTTCTCATTTACAAAAAATAACAAAAATAATAATCTTCCGAATTTTTCATTCAATATTATTCTAATGTTATTGATCTCTGAATTTTAAACAGGAATGAATAAACGCCTGTGGTTATAATATAGAAAATACTATTTATATCTACGAATTGACTACAACCAAAAAAAAGTTAATTAACAAATAATGAATTTACAAATGAAAATTTGAATACAAAAGTAAAATAAATTCCCAAAAGCAAATAACCACAGAATATGTTGAATGAAAGGAAAATATCATTATACCAATAATATGAAATACAAGTAACGAAAACAAGAGTGAAAATAAAAGTAAAAGCCCAAGATTATTGTAACAAGTTTAGATAAGTTGTCCTAATTTCTCTGTTGAATATTTTCTGAATGACTATATAAAAAAAAAATAAAGGAATTTACGACATTCAGATTATAAAAGAAAATTAGTCAGTGATGCAAATTTACGATATTTTGTTTTGTAATTGCTTTTTGAATTGCATATATATATATATATATATGTTGTTATATATATATATATATATATATATATATATATATATATATATATATGTAGTTTATTGGTGAAAAGTGTAAGTGAACTTTCATGTTTATTCTTGAAATTTTATTTTTATTGCATTGTTTTCTACTCATTTTTACCTTTTTATGCATGGATTTTTGTTATGTGTATACACTTATGCTCAATAACAATTCACCCTTCTTACTTCACAATACGTACACTCACTGTGTGTTAAAGGCATTTTCTGTGTGTTACTCTAAATATGTTGTCCAGTGAAGCAAGACTAGTAATATTTTGCACTAATCCCGCAATATAAATCACGACATTTTGCTGCAGTAAAATTATTGTAAGAATTCCATACACCATTTTATTTAAACCTACTATATTGGGTTAACCAAAATATTTCACAGGGCTTGATTTGTAAATTTACTTACTTCTTTTCTTAGTCTATGTAGAAGTAAAAACTAAAAAATGAGATGGTTAAATCAGGTATAAATGAAAGAAAATACCTCCAATTAATCCATATTTTGTCAAGAATAAGACAGGTCTATTCTAAATGTAGTCAGTAAATTTATTAGAAATTAAATTATTGCATGCTGTCAATATAAATAATTATCATTCAACATATTTATTTCAAAGCTTTTGACTCGAAAAAAGAAAACTACCCTGTCTAGTTATTTAAACCATGTGAGATGTCATTCACCAAATGGAAACGTTCCAAAGACCTGGAATGAAGTCACGTGGTTTTGATGAAAGATTGCGTTTATTAAAGGTACCTCCCATTTACTATGTATAACAGCACTCATGCTTTTTTCGACAGTGTATAAAAGCAGATTAAAACTTCTCTCGACAGCATATATTTTTTATTTGTGGAAAATTCTATTCATCCAAATTATATGGTAAGCAAATAGTTAATACTTTTGGTAAACCGTTTGCAAATCAGTATTAATGAATTATTTGAAGGTGAAATATCGTATTTCAAGATTTTATAAAATTTGGAAATAAGACGCGAGGCAGGTGCCCTTATAAAGCTAATGTTTACCCTTTTTATGCATAGAAAGGGTGGACACGAAAAAAAAATATCCGAATGAATAAAAGGTTCTCCTTTATTAGCTAACATCAAAACTTTTTATCAATATTTTCATGCATCGTTAATGCCTACGATTTCCTTTTAAAACAAAACAAAAATGTTTTATCAAAGGGCAGAAATTTGAAATTCAAATTAATTCTGGAACTTCACCATTCTGTTTAATGCTCTTTCAATAGAAAAAAAATAAGATTTCTTTCTGATATGCAGTTTGTTTCATTTAATATATCAATTATGATCCCACATTTTGAAGATAAAAACTTCAGCAGTTGACGTCAAAGATGTAATCAAGTCAATATATTCAGCTAAATAAATCTATTCTCCGACCTTCAGACCAAGCGAGTCAATAAATCTGGCAATATCTCTTGTTGAAGCATCATTGCCTCTCCTATATTGAGATATATCATCTATTGTCCTTTGCAGCTTATCAAACTAGTGAAAACAGCACTTGAAATGAGGGACATTTATATAACGCCAAATGACAACAATGACGTAGAGAAAGAGAGTGAAAGTCAAGACTCCAGAACTTCCTACCAGACAATGCAACTGAGAAGAAGTATGTTTGGAATAAAATCCACTTTGTATAAAACCTCGAAAAGAAATAGCTTAGAAGACTTTGATGACATTCGGAGCATATTATCTCACAGGTAGCTATTCTTTCAGTTTTCTATTTAATATTGTTAGTCAAGTTTTTCATATCAATGGGATCCTACTTTGAACACGATATTAAGTATTTCAACAAGTTTCTAACTTGGTTTTAAATATCCACAGGAGCCTCTAAGTAAATATATAGTTATCTAAAGTATGTGTAATAGTCTGCTAAAGAGCTGTACAAGTAGTGATTAAAGTTTATTTGATACTCATCTACAGCAAAGTTGAAGAGAACTGGGAATCACACGTTAATGAGGACGGGGGAGTCTTCTATGTCGACGTCACAAAAGAAACTGACCATTCACAGCGGAGAAGACGACATGTACCTAATGGAGCACGTGCTAGACATCGGCGCAGACGACTAAATAACCATCATTGTCCGTGTCATTTTCAGCCAGATATTGAAACAAAATCAGAAGTTCCAAATGAAGAAAAGATTAGTAAAAGAAGTGATGTGAATACTCCTTCAAATTTTGACACTCGCACTGTAAATATAAACTACCTTGAAAGTTTGATAGACTACCAATCCCAAATTCAAGCAAGTAGAGAAAATAATAACAATAGAACTATATTGGATGAAACACACAACGCTCCAGAAATAACAACAGATCTTAGACATATTTATGTGGTGCCTAAAGAACATACCCAATGTTCGCAATCGCCTCAAGACATTTTTTCCAGGATATTTCAATTTCATGCCAGTTTTGGAGCTATTTTGTGTCACCATAACCAATGTGCTCAACCAAAAGCAGGGATTTCCCAAGGCATGGAAGAGGAAACTAAATTTCTGGTTCAGTATGTGGAACCAAATAGTCCAGCTGCAATAGCAGGTGTTAAGAAAGGTAAAAAAGATTCTCATATATGACTTATATGCCTTAACTTATGTTTTTGCAAACTCCAAAATGTAATCATGGATTCTTTTAAAATAAATGTAATCTATTTTTAGGTGATCTTCTTCTCTGTTTGGATGATTTAGACGTTTCACATTACATGGCAGAAAGATTACTCAATAGTTCGCCAGAACATTCAGTAAGTAATTGACCGACTTCAAATCTCAATACATCACCAATCTGAAAAAAGAACTAGAAAATATTCTTATATTAGATTTACTTTTTGAAAGGTTAAGTGGACTTTGAAAACTACGGAAGAAATAAACTTGGATTCTACCAATCTGATTTTAAAACCACTGCTGGAAGAAACCTCAACAGAACAACTGAAAACGAGAAAGCAGGTTCGGAAAAGTCTACTTCAACTTCTTTCCCGCGGGGTGAATCCGAAAATTTCGTCGTTTTTAAAAAAGCTAACTCAACAATTTGTTTCTGACGTTGAACTCGAGGAATTAAAAGTGAGGTAGTCAAAATGACTTGAATAGATATCAAAATTATGTGTGTTCATTTATCAAGCATTTGTCATGGTGCTTTTTATTATTTAATTTTTCAAGGAAATATGTAAATGAATAAACTGTATTACAACTAAAAAAAATAATAAACCTTTCTTTTTTCTTTTACCGAATTCAAGAGATTTTCAATTGAAGTCCACATTAAACAATATGTGATTGTTTCACGTATCATTAATTTAGTAAATACATTGTCCTGTGACCCAAATTTTTAAATCCAGATGGTGAAAAAGACGTAAATTCCCAGACGTTCAATTAAAAATTAATAACCCATAAACACTTTGGCAAAAAATACAAAAGAATATGAAATGCATGTTAGATGTCATTGAAGACATTTTTTAAGATTCACAAGAGCCGATCAAGTATTGTCAACAGAAGGGAACTGGGTGCAAATTAAGTGTCTTTGAACATATAGCTTCCAAGTGTACTGAGGCAAAAATTGAACATTGACGAAGGTGAAACTTTATTAGGTGGATCCAAGCGAGCCCTTTCGTCTTTTATTGTATGGTTCGCAGATATGGTGGCGTAGTTCTAACCTTGTAACCAAGCTGTCTTCGGATTATCAGAGTTGTTTGATAGTGTGAATTTATGAAAAGAGAACACAGACAATGAAAGACACTAGGGAAGCCTATACACCTTTACAAGTTTATGTGCCACGCATTATTGCTCTTTATTTAAATTCTTACGAAATGATTTTACCATAAAAAATTAGTCTCCAAAAATACCAGGATAGCAAGAATTCAACTAAGTTGAACTTTTTCAAAAAATACGGTATTGTTACTAAGAGAATGAGAAGTGAAATGATTTTAAATTTACTTTCGCTCTATCAGATTGCTTTGAACCAGAATAAATTAATTATCGAGCACTGATGTACCTTTCTTTATAAATACACCTAGAGTCACGCAAAGAGTGACCCTGAAAGTTGCTTGTGAAATTAATTATGATTTTTTAAATTGATATATAAATGAAATCGAGACACAAAGATTTAAGCTTAGGGCTACCCCTTTAACACGATTTACCGGCACCAGCACCGGAGTTTTCTTTACATTATCAAAGCAAAGAAACTTTTTCCTGACACCAGCAGATGTTGAAAAACACTTCAAAAGAAATCTATTTTATCACATTATAACTTATCGACAATTGTGTCAGAAGTGTCGCCCGTGTCAGTGTGAGCTCCATCAACTATAGGTCTGACAATGGCAGCTTCCAGAGCAATAGATCGTCTGTAGATCAAAACAAACGTCAGAAATGGACAGAACAAAGAATCCGCGGAAACATTGGTAGGTCGAGTCAATATTTACCTTTCAATTAAACATTAGCGTGTAAATCTCCTTTTCTTGTTTAAATGTTATATCAGGAAATTTACCGTTTTACGGACAATGAGGAATATTTCTGAATTAGTTTCATTATTCTATAGCGTTCCCTGATCCATTCTAATATTCTTAAGAAAGAAACTATGTTTGTATTTAACATTTAGTTACTTTGTACATATATCCTCCGATAATATGGGGATAATTCTCCTTGTGGTATTTTTATTGACTACAAGTGTATTTTATAAATGCGTGAACCCTGTTGTTATGAAATCACAATCGTGCCCCCTGCCCTTTGTACAGAAGCCTCTAATCCTCACAAGAATTAATAATCTCCCGACATTTATCATTTAAATCTACTGATTTGAATACTTTAAATTGCAGTTAGATTCTTTTTGCATTGTGAAGAACTTTTGCAAATTTGATTGCGATAGAAATCACTAAAGGCAATTCAAGAGTATCTTTATATTCTCGTCTGAAAGTTGTAAGGTTCTTGAAAGAAAATCAACTGCATTCAACTATTTTTCAATGAAACAATTACATCAGGTGCCATGGACGTATATCCCCTGTCAACCGTTCCAGCCATCCTTAAATCCTGATCGAGAAACCGACTAATCCGGAAGCAAATCAGTCACAGATTTTCTTTAACATATTGTATTAGAACGTTTGTCAAGTTTAACTCAAATACAGGATAAAATATATGGAGATAACGAACAGTTTTCATGCTTAAAAGTCCATTCAAACAACACAAACCAGGACCCCTAAAACAACAGAGATTGATTAGGGTGCCATAAAGGAGTGAGCATCCCTTATCGACCGATCGCACCTGCCGATCGTGTGCTCTTTATCCTGATCGGGAAATGCTAGTAACAGATCCTTAGACAATTCAGTGTATAAATAATGGTCTTACAATTAGTATGAATACGTTAATCAGCATTAGACTTTATGATATATATATGATAGATTGTATTTGCTGACAATGTCATTGTTTCGACCATCAAACTTATGAAATAATGACATTAAACTATACCGTTGATATTCTTCTTTCATCAACTTGTTTGTAAACTTACCTTTTGCGTACCGAATCATAAACCCCATATGCAGATTATAAGGGTGTATTTCTGCATCATAGTAATGGATACAGAAGACTGAAAAGTTAATAGTCACCATAAAGCTTTGTTGTTAGATTATCATTAAACTCCTTCTTTAGTAAAAATTAAATTGTGAAACAGATGTGTCAAAAGGTGTGGTATCTTTTATTTCAGGCTCACTGGGATATACTCCTATTCCTCGTATTGTGTCGACATATGTTTGGAAATAACTATTATAAATAGTAAATTCCAAACATAAAAAGAGTTAAAGGCTACAGAAAATGATTTCTTCTCTTGTAGAAGTTTTTGAATGAAACATATGGAGATAATGAACGGTATTTCAGATCAAAAGTCCATAAAACAATACAAAATAGGAGCAGAGCAAACACAGACCTGCAAAACATCAGAGGTGGGATCAGGTGACGATAGTTGACGATAGAAAAGTTAAAGTCATCATGTTTATCATAGGACTTGGTTGTTGGATTACCATTAACGTCTTTTGCAAGTAAATATCTAAACAGATGTGTCAGACTCTAATAATTTCTGCCTTATATTAATACAAAATTTGGTCTGAATATAGGGGCGCTATTGTTGGAAACAGGGGCCCGTTTTACAAAAAGACTTACGACTTAAGACCAAATTTAATTCTTCGTATAACTTTTTAATAAACATTATATCGAAAACTCTTAAAAGGAATGTGGTATGATATTTTTACACAAACAATTTCAAAGAGAAATATTAATTTTGCAAAATATTACAACAATCTGAAGTTTTTGGTCTTAGTCGTAAGTTCTTTTGTAAAACGGGCCCCAGATTTTTGGAAAATTTGGTCTTCAGAACCACCTGAACATTGCCAATCTCCTGATTGACTCAATCATTTTTTTAATACATACAGGTATCAACTTCAGTGTACAATCAGAATATTTTTAACAAAATACCGGTAATTTTGAAAATGACCAATGACAAGGTAAGTAAATTTATGAGTGAGTTCCATTTTTTTTCCTTTTTTGAAAAGCAGCTGTCATTGATGACATAAAGCCTGGACTTAAATTTAACGTTGGGATTGGTAGCATATAGAGTTGACAAGTTTATAAGTTATTAAGTTTGGTAAAATTAAAAAACCAAACAATGATTAAGTTATCATATTAATTAGTTGTTATATTGACATCAATGTCTGTCTCTAGTATAACATCCAAATATGAAATGGATATGAGTCCAGTGTGTAATTTTTATTGATGTGTCGAATACTGTATATTCAACGAAGGAAAGAAAATAAGGAATTGTTTAATTTCTAAATGACTAATATAAGAAGTATAAGATAGAACATACAACATTTTTAAAATAAAATTTTCTTCATAAATATAAAAAGTAGGTCGAGTAATCAAGAGGTAGGCCGTAGACATCGTTATTCGTACAGACTGCTACAAGACCTGTTGTCCAAAATCTATATAATTATATAAATACTGTCAATGTGGACCTCTAGATCTAGCTACATTTCAGTATCAGACATGGAGTACTTGTGCAATTTTCAACAAAGTTATTTTGTATATGACCGATCACAAAATATAAAAGTGTCGCTATTATTGATATTTGATAGGGAATTGTTGATGTGAAACATTGTTTTTTTTACTATGACGCAAAGAATTTACATTCATAAAAATAAATTCAGCAATTTACAGCGAATCTCTCACTGTTAGGGGAGGTATCAATGAAATTCAGTAGGCAAGAAAAAATGGATAATTTGATTTCAATATTTAACCATTATTCAAATTGACTCGCACAAACCGTCATTGAATCACTTAAAAGCCGATTGGTATTTATTAAAGTTACCCTGGTATAATTGGATTATTCTTTTCTCTAGTTGCAACATTATCTTAATTATTAATACATTAATACACAACAAATCTGCTGTATTAAACACAAAATGTTCTTAGTGGGTTAAATGGATTAAATTATTAAAAGTTTATGGGAAAGTAAGTGTTACGTAAGGTTCTTTTTATTTCATAAATAAAACACAGAGATGTACTTAACGACCTTTATTAATAATACATGTTGGTATTTATCATAAACAAGAAAAGTACGTGGTTTAAATTTGATAACATAGTCTATCAAACAGGGTGCGAAATCCAGCAAATTCGTCAAACGAAAAAGTTCTCAAGAGAAATTTATAGATAGGATATAATGTTACTGTTATCTTAAAAAATATACAATTTGAAAATCTGTTAAATATTTGCTAAAGTCATTGATTTAGTTTATCTGCGAGACGGCATCATTTTTTCGTATTTGCCCGTAATAAGTAGCACTTACGGATGATCACAGCAACGGTGTGTTTGTCTATTAACGGACCCATTACACTCGCGTGTCTCCCACCATTTGTCTTTGTTTTAATGAAGATATCGCTGCATTTAGAATCCTCCTCACACCTGATTTATTGGTCCTAGGATTACAACAACTATATTTCATTACGTTGTAAATAACCTCTGTGATGATAAATGTCTGTTTAGTAGGGAGCCAACGATACAATTACAATCAGGTCAGTAAGTGATTAAAACAGTTAATTCTAAGGTTAAATACTAGGGATGTCAAAATTGTCAATAGTTGATATTAAAATCAATATATTCGAATATTCGATAAACCAAATACATTTTGCATTATTAAACATATATCTTCACTCTCCTGTCAAGCAGTATAGGTATAATGCCATTATTTTAGAATAAAAACTTGTGTAGAGTTCGGAAAATGCACAGCAATTATACAATTTTTTTAATATTATTGAATACCAGATAGTATACATCTGTAATGTATCAATGTAATGATTGATTTTTGGAAATTCAAAAGATTCTTTAATATGTTCCAGATTAATTGATCGTCTTACTAAAGTCTACACTGATAACTCCTACAAATTTATACCAAGCAGAACAATTATCTAACGGTGAAATATTAAAAGCAATTACTTTTTGCTAATTATAATTTCCTGATAATGATTTAAATGATATTAACATAAACAAGAAGTCTGTGTGTTTACTGTAAAATTACAACAATACAAGCTGATTGTTAGTACTGGAAACTATTTATACCACTAATTAAGTGAACAAATAGATAAATTACTCTAATAGATACACTCTTCACACCATTAAGGTAATCCAAGAGGAGTGTTTTTTTTAATTTGGTACAAACTTGATTCAATTTCTAATAAAACTTGCCAGGTTTTTCTCTTTTTAATGCTTGTATACTTAAAAACGAATATTCGAATCAGAAATTTATATTCGAATATCAACTCATCGAATGAATATTCGAATATTCGAATATTCGTTGACATCCCTATTAAATACAATCAATTTTCATTCGAAGTACCATGGAAATTTAGAGGCTTGATGTTTTCCTGCACAAATTGTATACACCTGTTTGAGCTAAAATTTCAAAGTTTTTTTCTGGTACCTGTATTACTATAGGACGTTCAATTTAACGATTTTTAATTTTAAAAAATTACCCAAACGAAAGGATATTACAATACCTGTATCACTAAAATCTGTTCAAAGAGTTTTATGCATAATTAATAATGAGGTAATTTTTATTTTAAAAAATAAAGAAAAAAGAATTGAGACACCCAAGATTGAGAATTTGAATTATAATTAAAACTAAAGAAAAATGCAATATTTAGGAAATAGAATATCCAAAAAAGTGATAATAAAATGTATTTCTTAATTTTATCAAATGTCGATGTTTGCAAAAGATCAAGTTTTTCTGGGCTACTTTGCGAAATTTAACATATATAATAAGACAATAGTGGTGAATCACATAGCCTGAATTAAGTGATCCAACTTTAGATATTTATCTATTTTTATTGGCTTCTCTTCTTTGCTTTCTGTATTAAACTGCCACTACTATTAAGTAGGGCAATAAATGTCGAAATACAACTTCATTAAGATTGACGAGGCAAGAAAAGCCCTTTACCGAGATAGAATGGATAGGTATACCCACGTAAGGGCAACTGACACCGAAATCAAACTCTTCAGTCTCATCGGACCTATTGGGGAAGCATCATGTGAAAATTAAAAGTGCTTAGTAAGAAACTTCCATATCTAGGAAGAAAAAAAAAATAAAAGATTGAATGATAAAGACAGTTTATGAGATCCAAATTCTTCAGATTCAACGCTGATTACATTTTAAATGTTAATAAGTTAAGTATTGAATAGTTTTTAGAACATTCAAATTGATTTTAATTTACCTATGTCTATTCCAGTCAATTCATTTTTTCTTGTGCTAAATATGAACATTTATACGACTACTTTTCATCAAAATATTATATCAATAGTAATGAATGCGGATATGGGGTAAACCGTCTACTGTTTCAAAATGTGCGCCCTTGTTCAAGAAGTTCGAACGTACTTTAAAGTCAGTTCAAATCCATGCTTACATGGAGCTTCCTTTAAATGAGAATGCATGGTAAAGCAGATATGTTTAACATTAGACAAACCGATATTCAATAATTCTTACCACCCATGCATTTCAAATTATTTAACAAACTAAATCTTAAATTCTAGCTTCAAATTTCTGAATTAATATACATGAATTTAAATATGATTGATAGAAAATGATTAAGCTTTCATGGCACCTGATTCCACCTCTGATGTTTTGGAGGACCGTGTTTGCTCCGCTCCTGTTTTGTATTGTTTTATGGACTTTTGATCTTGAATACTGTTCTTTATCTCCATATGTTTCATTGTATCATATATTGGAATAATATTTTTCTTGACTAATTGGCATCAACTTTCGATGACTAAATAGGGTATGTCATGGTAACTAACAATCCTTAATAATAATTTTTATTAAAATTGTTCCTACTTTTTGATACCTATGGCCATATAAACCGCTTCTTTCTGCACGTACCCATCCCAAACTGAGAACGTATGTTGCTATTCATAAGCTAATGACAGTCTTCCTAGCTCGTTTATTGTTGTCCTTTTTTCAACCAATTGGTAACATTGTGTCAATACTCACTAGTCTACCCATTTGTTCTCGTTCCTCCCTACTCAAGTTCCCATGGTCTGGTTATTTTAATTCTGAAAGTGCAGGTACAATATAATTACCAGTATCCTAAATGCTGAATAAAGAAAAAGTGTCACATTTCAATCATGCATTCAGAGAGCTGAATAAGATCTATTATACAGGGGTTCCTTCCCTTTTATGAACACTAAAAATAGATTGAGAGGATCTTGCACAAGTCACTCCCTATTTGAGTAAATGATTCCCACAATCGTTTACTTTCACTGATATTATGTATAATAACATCTGCACTTGGAAAATAAAGATGAGTGACATAAGTACAATTATATGTTATCAACTAAAGAATCAATAATTATGTTAAATCTGGTCTACAGTACAGAATTACGTATGATGCACTTTAAAACCTGAATGCTACTTTATTTATACGTGTCCTGTAGAATTCAATAGATAAAATGGTTTTTCAATTCAACTTATAAAAATACTCTTTCAGCTTGATTCTGCATTTAAATGGAGAAAATCTCTTAAGAGCCTATGTTTGTTCCACTTCTTGTCAAAATATAAACAAACATCCATGCATTATTGTCATTCCTTAGAGAAAATCCGTTCCTATCACATCTGCATGTCTAACTAAAGCAAGCTTTAACATACTTTATCATATTAACTATAGTTTTATTGTGTGAAAACTACAGTAGCGAAACTCTTCATTTTTATACCATATATAATTTACATTAACTTCAGTGTACATGCAAAGTTTGGGGGAAATCTACCGTCCAGGTATTTTTGAGGGACCGTCTCAAAATACAGGTACACTTACTATAGGATTATATAGGAAAATGCCAATTTTTAGCACTTTAATGCAAATTATACAAATGCTACAATAGACATTTTGTTCAAACTATAATATTTGATGAGTAATACTATATTATACAATATATGTAAGAAACACAAAATTCTACCGTCTTGTTAGCATAGGGGGCATCTCAAAATGCAAAAAATTAGCAAATTTTACAATTTTTATAGAGCATTACTAAATATGACGTACGCAATGGATTCACATGAAAACATAATAACAATTTTGGAGATATTCTCAAATTTCTATGTTTTAAATTTCAATAGCCTATGTTTATTACTTTTTCTTTGATAATATTTTTATTACCCATTTCTTTAAGAGCTACAGCTTTTCATAACGTCAAAAACACACTGCAACGACGTCAACCTACCTATCAATCGCAAAATCGGTTAAAAAATCAGTTATATCAAATTGTAATTACATTTTTATACCTATAATTTATTAATTTTGTTTAATTTTAATAATAAAGCGAAAAAAACTTGCTTTGAAACAGTAAATACGCTTCATTTTACTATGATGCGCGAAATATTGCGCAATGGAAACTATAGTCGGCCCCCTTAAATGTTTGACTTTTAATAAAACAGCACATGTATACAAACGTTAAAACGATTAAAACTTCAGACGCCCGTGATCAAGCAGTAATAATTCCACACATTTTTTATTTACATGAAATAGAGCAGTCTCGATCGTGAAGTATTTTATAGTAAATTAAATACAGTACACCCTATTTTAATATCAACTTGTGAAGATTTGCCTTATTTAAATTAAATATATCGAGTAGAAAGAAACAATACAAGCTATATGGACTTTTGATTTCAAGGTTTTGAATGACATTAAGTTCCATTTACACAACAGTTCCTTCTCAAAAGTAGTTTCTTTTTCTATTTTTACTAAAGTATTATAATGTTTTTGCCCTGATTCATTACATAGATATATAGGAAAAATCTTTGTTACGTATAAATATGTGGAATCTAGGTACTGTAGTCATTCTATTTACAGTATGGGGCCATGGCCTACCCAGTGACAAGGAAAATTCTCTTTCAAGAACCACTGGGCCAGGAAAGATGAAACTTTTTGAATATATATTTGATTACTCGTTTTTTCCTGTCCAAAATATCTATTTATATACATGTACTATGTTTGACCATAATGAAAGACGTTTACTTCTAACTAGGTTGGGGCCTACCCAATTTTTACATAGGGATATTATAGGGATACCTTTTAAAATCTTCTTTTCAAGTACTTCAAAGCCATGATTAGTGATATTTTTTTTGGTAATTCAATACTTCATAATAACTTCCGTGCTTTCTAAAACTACTTCTATCTGTAGTTATGTCATGTCAGTTTCATATTTCTACAAGGAACTTATGTGTAATGTATGTAGACTACAGAAACTCCATATCGGGACAATCTCTGTACGATATGTAACAAAGAAAGCGGACCGAGTTCGTCCATTCCACCTCACTGGGAGAAAACAAAGAGAACTGTCAGTTATGGATAGCTAAGATATCGTTACTGGTAGTGTTTTCATAAAGCTCAACGACCTGATTACCGAGTGACTGATATTCACAGACCGGCAAATGTTCTTCATATTTTTTCAAAAAGAAAGATTGTTACAGTAATTGTTTTTACTGGTGAGAAATTTTTGATAGGCCTGCAGTTGACTTTACTTTCTTTACCTTATCGTTTAAATTTCAGTACAAGTAACATGGTATACAAACGTAGATATAAATCAGTTTTCCCTATTCTGAGCCTTCAAAAAAAGTTAAACACCTTCATTGTCGGTTCAAAATTACCTAGTTACAACGGACAAAAAGTCATTTTAAAAGAATTCAACACATTTACCCCTATTTTTCATAGGGACCCTTAGTGGACTTGAAGACAATGACAAAGTACATTTAAAGTAAACCAATGAATATGTTCAAATATTAATTGAGGGATAAAAATCTTTGAATTCACGCCGTATATCCATTTTTCAGAATGCACAGAAAGGAAAAATGTAACGAGATTTCCCCCACTTCTAAACTCAAAGAAACCCAACTTCAGCTATTAAATTGCTCTTCAGCAAGGATTGATTAAACATTCACCATGAGAAACAATGTTCAAGAGGACCGTGATTGTATTTTTGAAAAAAAAAACACTGATACCTGACCGCTACTCCAGCCTAAACATTTAATCTAAAGAAGGAATTCGTTTAAGAATACAATATGTATGAATTGCAATTCTTGATTTAGAGGAAATACTGGGTTACATGTACAAACTACATGCATTCCGACTTTAATGAAAGCTTTTCATAATAAAACAACTTTTAAATTTATTGTCTCAACTGTCTCCAAGTTTTTTCTCAACATGTTTACTTTGAGTTAATTAGAAAAGTCGAAAAAACTGGTTTAACAAACAGAAACATCCATACAACATTCCAGCTGAGGTACTCAGAATGTTAAACTGGAAATTGTCAGACGCCATCTAAATTTGAACATTTGTTCGTAATCAAAATTTGAGAAGTTCCATACAAATTGGCTCTATTAGAAAGTGTTTTAAAAAGCAGAACCGAGAAACTCAATAATATCTGGTATGAAAACGTCTTGCTCTCCTAACAACCAAATTAATGTTATTTCTAGAAATGTGCACTTATGATAAAAATACTTGAGACGTGGTTTTATTTTGATTATGGGCCTTCTATATTACTACATGTAGTATTTTGTTTTACATCTTTTGTTATAGAAGACTTGGAATGATAGAGTTTGCCTAATTCCCAAAGGTATGGAAATCCTGTTTATTTAGTCTCATCTATTTAATGTTAGAAAAACAACCATGCTCAGTTAAGTTCTACCAATCAGAAGTTTTCTTGTCACAAACAAAATAGTCTCAGTCAAAATTTCATAAATTCACTGGACGTAAAATGTGAAAACAGTACCTCTGATGTTGTAGAGATCCGTGTTTGCTCTGCTCCAAACTTTGTACTGTTTAATGGACCTTTGAGCTGGAGTACCGTTCGTAATCTTCATATACTTGTATTTCGTACTAAAATGCATTTTCTGAATAGTGCAAAATAAATGAAAAATTGCAATTTCTCGTTGCAAATTTATATTGCCATGAAATCCTATAAGCTTTCATTCTTTTCCTGTTTAAATTATATAATTATACCTGTCCTTTCTGAAGAAAGTTGTGATATATTATTGTTCTCTGCTCGTCCCTCTGCTTGTAATGCTTTCATCTTCGTCCTCATACTAGTAACATTTTGATCTTAAATCAGTTGCTAAACCATCTTTTGGGATATTATTGGTGGTGCTTTGAACTTGTTCATAAAGATTTTGGAATTTTCATTTTATTCTGGAGGCATATTAAGTGTAAAAATGTGTTTTCTATAAAAACTTGGGTGCATCAAATCTTGGAATTTGATTAGTATCCTGTAATATGTGTAATACCGTTTCAGAATATCCTGGAGGAGATTGGGTCAAAAACAATGTTTATCCATATGTAGACACGACATGGAGCTTGAAATAAAAGACACCAAAGCGTATGACACGTTTGTTTCATATTTAGACATTTTACCAGAAAATTAATGGAAACCTAACAACAAAGCTTTATGAAAAACGTAATGACTTCAACTTTTGAATCGTCAACTTCCCTTACATGTAGCAATATACCCTTATCACCTGCATAAGAGATTTATATCTCTAAGTTGATTCGATACACAACGTAAACGAGGGAAGTTGTTACAAACAACAAAGAAGTTGATGAAAGAATAATGTCAAGTCTCGTTTGAAGTCATCATTTTGCAAGTTCTCTCGTCGATACAATAACCTTGTCAGTACATACAATCTATCATATACTGAAATGTTGACGGAGTTTTATTATATACCTAATGTGTATCACCCAATTTTACTGTTGAATTAACGCTATCACGTGACGTCGTGATCCGATTTTCCGGATCACCAACATGTTGTTTTCTGAATCCATATCACCACACTCTGAAACTGATGACGTAGTACGCAGAAATATGACGTTATTTTTCTTGCGCGTTAAAAAGTCCCTTGTAATTATGCCTTTTGTAATGGATTAATATTATACAATTGATCTCTCAGGTTTATTCTAATATATCTAGCCAGTTATAAGGGGGTATATAATAAATTTATCATTATAACAGTAACTTGATCCGAAGAGCCGTATCACGTCTCGTTGACAGGCGCGGATCATCAGATCAAACTCGACGCTTCGCGTCTCGTTTGATCTGATGATGCGCGCCTGTCAACTCGACGTGATACGACCCTTCGGATCAAGTTACTGTTATAATAATATATATTTATCATGCTAGTTGTTAGACAATTATTTACACACTTAATTGTCGACAGATTTTCCCATTATTTCCCGATCATGACAAAGAGCACGGCGGTTGTAACCGGTCGGCAGGGGATGCTCACTCCTTCATTGCACCTGATCCCACCTCTAATGTTTTAAATGTCCATGCTTGCTCTGCTCCTGATTTGTTTTGTTTGAATGGACTTTTGAGCTTCAATACTATTCGTTGTCTACTAATATTTTATCTTTAAAAAAAAAACTGATTTCCTGAACTCCTGTTATATTTCCCGCAGTAGCCAACTCACCTTTTTGAATATGTTTGAAAGTGTCCTGTACATGTGATACTGTTTTGATGAAATTCAATTTTTTACCCTGGAAATTGTCTTGGATTAAAACAAAATTATATGAATTTCATTCACATCTTTTTAGTAGCAGTCTCATATTGTAGAATATGATTGTTGGAGAATAGATGTGATAGAGGAATCTTGGTGGCCTAGTCGGGTTGAAATGTGTTTTGCTTACAGAACCTTGCTTCCCTGAACACCCCCCGGGGGTGATTGAAAATTAAACAATAAGTTTTCCACAAAAACCTGGTTAGGGTCCTGAACATCTCAGGGGTGGGGGCGATTGAGGAATAAAAAAAGAAAACTTTTCTAATTAAAGAAAAAAAACCTGGCTCCCTGAAGTCTCTTTACATTTTTACAGCATTCCAATCATAATTTGAAAGAAGTCTTGGTGTATCCTGTGCCTGTGCAATTAAGTTTTGGAATTTTTTTCTCACTCGGATCGGGTGGTCAAATTTTTCTTATTTTTTGAAACAAAAAACTGGTTACCTCTACTTCTTTCCGCTTTTATTTGCAGTATCTTATTCATATTTTGAAATAGATTGGCAATCCTTGGTAGTATCTTATTGAGGTGTGCAATAAAGTTTCAAATTTCGGTTTTCCTGGGTGAGTCGGGATTAGAAAGTATCGTTCTGGTTCCCTGAATTCTTCTGTCCAGACTTATTCCAAATTATTTTTGGGCTACTGTAAAAATTTAAGACGATTTCAGGTCACCTAAGGTAAAATTTTGATTTTGAATCCATACAGTACATCTACAGGACTTCAAATCAAAAATGAAAATTAAAATTATTACTTTTTAAAATTTAAAAAAGAGCTCAGGTACAAGATTTTTGTAGAAGAAAAGAGTATTCTTTGAGCCCCAAATAGCCCTTGGATGAAAATTAAAATTCTAAATCTTTGCTTATCTACAGATCATGCTCAATAACTTTCCAAATATGACCGAACTACTGGAAAGTGTAAAGAGGAGTTCAAAGAACTACATTTCTGTTTTTAAAAAAGTTTTTGACTTCCACTTGGTCCCTAGGGTAAGAATGAAAATTCCGATATCTTATTGCACATCTACAGTACACTAATCTTCCAAAAGATTAGTTGGCTACAGCCAAAAAAACGTTAGAGGAGTTCAGGAATAAAGGGTTTTTTGTAGAAAAGACGTATTTTGATCCCCACACGCCCCTAAAGTGAAAATCGAAATTCCAAACTTTCTTTAGAAAATGTTTCAAAAAGTATGTTGCATTTTCTCTCAGCCATAGATTTTTTTTTCATGTTAACATGAAAAACATTACTTATACTAAAAAGAAATATTTGATTGAACTTGGGTTTAACTTTAAAGACTCAGTGTACACTATTCCTAATGAACAGCATAGAACTGTCATCATAACAACCATTGTCATGTTCTACATCCTTGTAGATTTTGCAATGTTGTTTTCTGTTCTTTTGTTATGCTTTCTATTTTTGATAGAAAGCTAATACACTCAGTGCTATGTAATATGACTACAGAGCTTTATCATTAGATATTTCTTGACGACTTTGTGATAAATAAAGCACTTTCTATAGAGGTCCCGTAATTGGTCCTCGTATTTTGTTGAATTTCTGCACAATGTGTCCTTACTGTTCTCAAGGACATTTAACAAGCTTTTGTCACAAGTTATTTTCTCATACAATAGACACATGCAGGCAATTTTATTTTTGATAACAATCCTCTTTATTTTCATAGAGAAACAAGTGCCCAACTGAAATCGTCCTCAATGACACTGCATTGAGGCTAGATTGCCAATCACAACTTGATAATGAAGTCTGGATATGATAGAGGAGCAAACTTTTTGCAGATTGCCTTGTTGAACTAGCCTTGTATAACAATGAAAACATTTCTCTTTGGAGAGAAGAACATAACAATACCCTGTTAGCCTTCGTTTCAGATGATTGGGGCTAGGGTTCGGATAATGAGAATTTGGAAGAATAATCCTTTATGAAGTGATGAACAGTCGGTGCAACTTATCACAACATTACAAATGAATTCGTTCACTCCCCCTTCTTTCATTTCAAATAAGTTCATTCCAAATGCCTTGTTAATTCCTATATTGGTCTCTCTATGTACACAAACCAACACGCCTCAAAGGGCTTCAATTCTCCTCTCCAAAAACTTAAGATCAGGAAAAGTGTTACTCTTAAAATGTTAATTAATTTTTGGAGATGTCTTGATTCATCATTTTTATTGCACAACCCGAAGCATAGCCTAATGTGGAAATTTAATCTTTCATATTTTTTCGCAGTCATATATAGACGATTTAAAAAGGGGAAAGTATCAAGTATACTGCCAGGAAATAAAGGCACAATATTTAAAGCTAGAAAAATTCTTTTGAAATGAAAGAAACAAAAACAAAATGTTGTAGAAGTGTTTTATCAATATTAGTTGGAGGATAAAGGAATTGAAAATGAATTCTTTAAATGTTTTTATTGCTTAACTTTGAAAGATTAGTTCTATGATTACCTTACGTTGTTTGATTAAGTGGACAAATTCACTCTAACCCCCACAGACGGACACAATATGTAATCTCCAAGTCAAAATAAATGTTCAAATAGTCTTTTTCTTAAATCACACGACGTAAGGGGATTACTTACACCAAATTTTATATGTTCGTAAGCTGAAATCCCTATTATTAAACTTTAAAGACAAATTATATGAAAACATGCCTAGTTCGGACTAAGATTTGTTCGTGTCTTTTGAACAATTGTATAACTCTGGTCGCGGTCCCTGTCGGTGAGAATTTATGAAGCTTCCTGGATTAGTTTAGTCAGCATGCGGTGGCGGGGATTCTGAGAGTTAAGATTATGATACACTGACAAGAGGAGATAAATAGGACTTGTCTTTAAATTACTTTGGAAATATTGTGGAGACTTTTGAGAGATATGGGGAACTATGATATAAATTACGTATGCCTAGCTCCGTAATTGAGATTTCTGTAACAAAAGGTAAGACATTTTATCTTTCAAAGTCTCCACCTGTCAACAATAAAGCAACAATAATAAAATTTCTTCACATGAGTTCTTCTTCTCTAGTGACTTTACAAACCCCTTTCTTAATCATGTAGTAAAAGGATTTATAGCAACAGGATTTTTTTTTAAAACGTGAAATATTTGTACAGTCAGGTGTTGTTTTGATCAATATATTGGTCTAATCATGTTTCTGTGCATCAGATTAATTAAGCTTCATTAAAAATTTCACTTAATTATTTCTCCAAAACCCCTTCAATCTTAAAGAAGCCATTAAGAATACGCAGTATTTTCCCTTTCGTATTTATTTTTTATCACTCAACTTGAAATTAATCATTATTTTTTTGAAAAAAAACCCCTTGAATTTCGCAAAGTTCATACACCTTTAAATGTTCACTAGATGTCTTTATATGTAATTTTATGTAATGGGTCCAATAACGAAATTATTTTTGGAAAGAGGTTGACAACATTTACTGTCTGTCGTGTGTTCTCTATCGTGTGTTGTCTGTCGTGTGTCTTACGTACGTGAGAATCACAGGGCAAATTTCAACCAACTTTGCAACAAAGCAAATTGGGTGGAAGGTGTTGAAGGGTGTTCACTGGAAGTGGCATGCCCCCTTTTTTGAAGAGGCTACAAATGAGAATTTGTGAAAATTGGTGGCATCTTTTAAAAATCTTGTTCTCAAGAATCACTGGGCAAGAAAAAGATGAAATTTATGTGAAAACTTTATTACACATTATAGATTTAATTTTCTTCATATCATAACCCTCGCGGTTAGGGCGGGGGTCATAAGAATGGGTCGAAATTTTGAATAGGAATATATAGGAAATCTCTTCAAAAATCTTCTCGTAAACAGCAAAGCTATGATTATTCATGCAATTGTATAAGTATCTTCCAGTTGTTTAGATTAAAAGCTTTTACTGTTAGAATTATCCTTAGGTGGTGTAAAATTCAATTTTGTTCAATTCATGACCCCAGGGATAGAGGAGGGGGGGCACAACAATGAGTCATTATACATATATAGTGTAGGTGTATTGGTTGAGGGGTACTTGTATAAAACGCATTGGACACTTCAAATTGTGGAGTGATTTGACAACCTATGGAATGAACAAGCCAAAAGGAATTTGAGGCAAAGCTTCAGGAAAATCGGGAATCCAGGAGCCAGCTGAAGAAGTTGGCTGTTGAATCGACAATAAAGAAGTTACATAAGGATATGAGCTAAATAAAAGTATAGAAGCTATAAGCACCAGTTGCAAGTATCCTAGGGAACTAGGGGGAAAACACAGTGCAAGTAGTACCTTACCCAGTCCCCTTCTCTGGGAATATAATCATTCCATTCATTGTTTCACACTGAATAAAAGGGAAAAAATATGTATCCCTTGTAAGAACTTGGTCATACATGTTATGTAGGAAATATGTTTGAAAATCTTTTCTGCTCAAGAACAGCAAAGCTATGATTAGTAATATTGATATGGAAGCATTCTGATGTAATGTACATTTTCAATACTGAACTGATACCTGTTTTTTTTTCCTAGCCAATTTGCTCAAGTGAGCGTTGTGGCTCTAAGTCTCTTGTTAAGTATCGATACCGGAATATCTTGCTTATTTTTTCCCTTCCAATACAAATATTTTACCTCTAATTACCTTTGATCAATAATAAGAAATGGATTAAAAATCCTCAGTAAGGAGTTTACCCTGATGTATATAATGACATCCCTCTGCGACCAACAGAAAAAATAATTTCAAACAAAGAGGCGTGTTCGCCTGTATCAACATAAACAAAATTGACAAAGCATGCCTTCAGTTAGAAATAATAATACCTTAAACTTGAGACCTGCCATTTCTCTTTTATGTTCAACGATTAATGGTTCGAGTTGAAGCAAATTAAATATATTTGAATTTGAATGGATAAATGGGGAAAATCGTGTTAAAACATTATCAGAAAGAAGTAATGATTATTTTTAAGAGATTTTAAAAAAAATGCGTTTTCATTGACTTAAATGCGGCATAGCAAGTAGCGCAAGAAAAAGCATTAGGGTACTCTTTACGGTATATTTGAGAGAGAAATAAAAAGATTCATTGTGATTTTAAGGGTTATGTTTCAAATTAAAGAACAATTACAATTAATTGTTGAACAATATTGTCTTTGTATTTAAAGTTTCCCTCCCTATTTCGCACTTTGCCTGTAGACCCCCTGCTGAATCTCCCGTCGTCCTGCTCAATACATGAAGCAATGTCATTCTGTGTTGTACATACACTTGGCTAAAGACAACGGAGGCTATTGTTTTACTTAAAATATGAACCTTCAATTAAAAAAATCGATCGCTGATGTCTGCGCAGGCAGGAAAAAGAGAAAGAGAGCTATCAAGAAAATCATGATACTGTATCAGGCAACATTTGTTAGAAGAAAATGTATCTTTGCAATGTGAACTTCAATGTAGTATTTGTTACCACAACAGGTGAGTACTAAGTCAGTTGAGTGTTTTTGACATCGTGTGACACATGAACTCCAATGTGGTATAATTGCCGAAATATATATAGGGATGTGTTTTTGATATTGCGTGAATTGCTTTGGATACCGAAAGCGTCTTTTTAAGCATAATAAAGGACACTTTCTCCTTTCATCTATAAAACAAAAGGTAAGTATTCCATAGAATCGATCTTTGTTGGCAAAAAAATGACTTTCTTGACATACCCTCGTGTGCTGTTTGTTCTTATGTAGCATGATAAATTAATATGAAGCTGTGATATGCATTCTTTTAAAAAAAACATTTCAAATTGAATCCTCAGTAGTGAAGTGATATAACAAACAGCCATATCCAGCTCAAAAGCTCTTTGAAACACTACACATTATAAGAAGAGCAAACACGGATTTCTTAAAACATCGGGGCTGGGATCAGGCGCAATGGAGAACTAAACATCCCCTATCGGCCAGCACCTGCTGCGTATTCCTTGCCATGGTCGAACAAATGTAAAAATCCGTAGAAATTGACAAATGTTGACTTTAAACTGGATTTTGATTCCTAAACTTGTTTGCAAATAGCTTACCTCGTTTTAGAAACTGTTCGTAGGTAGAGCATGCCATTGATTATGGAACCAACTGGAGGCATACACTCCATATGTAGGTAATAAGGGTATATTGCTGTAAAAAAGAGAAGTTGACGATAGAAAAGTTGAAGTCATCAAGTTAACTTATAGTAATGTTTTGTTGTTAGGCTATCATTAACGTCCCTTTCTACCAAATCATTCAAATATCAATTAGATTTTTCAGGCTTTGTGGTATCGTTAAGGAGGCTGGAGGTCAACAAATTAACCATCAGATATACTAGTAACTTAAATTTTCAGATATTATATCTTAGGCTATCAACTATCATTTGACAAAGAAAAAAATTCGTACATTTTAGTTTTATAATTTGATCAGTTTGTATATCTCTTCTTGCAAAGGAGATCAAAATGGCCACAACCCCCAGCCCTCTCAATTAAATCTTTTATTCCAATTTCTGTTCACTGGGATATACTGAGTCTATTTATGAATGGAAGTAACTATTGTTAATTGATAATACGTCGATAATTGAGTTGAAAGACTTAGCAAGTGTTCTCTCTTTCTTATGTGTAAGTTTTGAATTACAAAACTAGGGCTGCTAATAAAGCTGCAGAATTTGTACCCATAGCAATTCCTACAAATTGTTAGAAGAACTCCAAAATATTCATAGATATTGTTTTAACACAAATTAACACATCTTAGTGCAAAATTTAAATTTAGCTGAAATCATGAAGATCATATTTTTTCTTACTTGTTGCGAACAACGAGGAGGGACAAAAATGAAATTCATCGGACAAATTGAAAGTGACCTGCAGCTTCCTTATCTGAGGTATTGCAGTGATAAAATATTTGTAGTTATTTTTTTTGTGTCCCCAACATATAACTATCCCATAAAATATTACAATTATTAAGTAACGGTGATAGATTTGTAGATTGAATTCATACATTACGAAAAACATTTCTCAATATTTATAAGGATGACAAGCGTATGATGTCGAGGTTTACCCTGTCATGGAGTTTCCCCGCTCCTTCTTCCATTCTAGTGACAGTGATTTAATTTGACAAGGGGAAACCTTCTGTCCATTAAACTGATTTAAAATCTATTAAACATTCTAATTCCGAGACATAATCACTTCAGGTCTACTTTTATGTGACAGCACGTGCAATTTCTGTCGCGGACACCCTGCAGCAATACGGTTACAGTTTTTGATCGACAGTAGTCTCCTCTGACATCCGTTATGTTGGGTACAAAATCATTACGGCAATTACACGGCAATAGGGTACAATAGAAATCACTTATACAGATTAAATATGACAATCGCCTACCCGCTATATAATCTAAGTATTTAATCCGACAAAGAATGCGTATTGCGGTAAGACGACACTTGCAGATCGGTCGAATTCTTGTCTCTCTATGGCACTTTTTTGTCGTGATTTGCAATTCTTTTAAAACTGCACAACATCGTGTGCTTATAGTTTGAGAACTAGTAATAAACAAAATATTAATATGGCGATCAACGTGGTATGGTACTTTTGTCAAGAGATGTGAATTTAGATGGTGGATTCTTTGTTAGTTTTAGCCACTTATTAACAGCAATTAATCATAGCTGGCAACATCATTAGGACGACCTTAGTAAAACTGGGTCTCGCAATCATATTTCAAATTAATGTCGAAAAATGAGAAAACAGAATTTCAAAACTCTTCCGGTTTTCAATCAAGGCTATTTAGACCCGGTAAGATATTCCAGGCGATAAAAGGGAATATCACTATATTTAATAAGTAAGCCTCTTCAATGTTCATGATATTATATTAAATGTTTTACATTCGTAGTTTTTACAAAATGTCCCAGGTACAATTGCATGATTACATTGCATTTTAAAAAAATTCTTTTGATAGAGGAAAGAAAAAAGCACCAGCTATTAATGCATTCGAGGCTATTTTCCTTATCTGTGTGCTGGATGGCCTGCAATGACTCAGATGAATCTTTCGTCATTATCTCTCAACCAAAAATTTGCTAAATTTACCCGATCGATATTAAGTCTTTGCAATAAAGATTCTTTCTCAATGCCAATACTGATTGACTGTCAGTCTTCAATGGAAGAGAAAATTAGCTCCCGAATTAATTACGAGAAAGAGTCTAAATGTTCTTGCAAAACATGTTCCCGTATTCTTCTGAAATAATAGATTGGTTGAAGCACAAAAGAACGTTATCAAGTTTTGTTGGATTGTTACAAAACCAGATTGATAGTGAACCTGACTTCTTATCATGTCTTTTAAAGCAAACAAAAAACTTTCAATTTGTTCTAGTCTGATTCGCAGAAGTAACAATTTGTTTTCTTATAGAACTCAAGGCTTAAAAGAGAGAAAAAGAAATGAAAGAAAGGTCCATACTAGTAAATACAACATTCCCGGACGTTTCCGAAAGTTTCCACATGGAACTGACAAGTGTTCAAGAAAAAGTATGTTTGGACTTTCATTACCGATCTATCGAAGCAGAAAAAGAAACACACTAGATGACTTTGATGGAATAAGAAGTATCTTATCACGCAGGTATGTCTATTTGCTCTACTCTCTCCTCCTTTTTGTATAGTGTGTTCCTTTTTTCCCTCCGTGTGTGTCTAGGAGTAGATAAATAATGATAGATAATGTCGTTGACGGGTTATGTGTACACTTAAGCGGAGAATCAATAGAATAATGTGTATTAGATAACATAAAGGTCAAAGTTCACGCTAGATCTGACATTGACCCCTCTTAACTACAAGAACATGCTGGATGCGCTGAGTAGATTTTCGCCCCAAGAGCTGATACCCCCTTGGATTTGTAAACATTTATATGGAATTCCGCTTAGTGGATCAAAGGAGTTTAAGACTCGTGCTTCTGTACTGTACTCTTTAGTCTGTTAAACACTATAAGACTTGTCAAAATTCTTTAATCATGTCGGGATATATAGAAATGACACAAACGCACGGATCATACTAATACTCTATAAATAAATTGATTAATGTCACAAAGAAAGGTGCATGGTTTATTAAAATCTATTATCAATTTCAGTGTTGAACAACGTTATTCACATGCATGACAATCATAACTACTTACATCTCTCAAAAAACACATTAAAAAAAATACAGAAAAAAATCTCGACCAGATGGTATTGTACAAGAAAGAAAAGCATTGTGCAGCCTGCAACAAAAAACCAAAGAAACTGTATTATATTGTGCCCGTTACGGTGTTGTGGACCCGATTTGACTTGAACTGCCTACTCTTTCAAAATAGGCTCCTCAAAATTTTTGAGAAGGTTCATTTACTTACCCGGTATCTTAGTCTGTCTGTTTGACTCTGTTCCGGTGCTTACTGAATCGTAATCAAACTAAAAGACAAAATTTTGCTCTAGTTAATTGATATTTCAACAATTTGAAGAAATATCTACATGTATACTCTTCAAGCTTTTCTCATATCACAGAGAAAAGGAAAGACTGTGCGATTGATACCTGAAATCCTGAATATGAACTATAATAATTGTATCTTCATGATCTGAGCTGAAATATACAAAAAAAACCCCACTTTTAGCCTCCTAGCAGCTCCTGTCATTGTCAAGTTGTAACATTTTCATCCCTTTAGCCTTGTCCTTAGCTGCTGAAATCACTCTGCTGTGCCCTTGCTGACTGATCAGGTATCTGATTGCTTTTAGGTTTAGCATGGAAATAAAAAGGAAAAGTCTTTTTAATAAATTCTCAAGCGGGAAAAAGACAACTTAGGTGAGCATTGTGGCTCCTGGGCCATTTTTTTTATTTTGAAAAACCCTACATGTATTTCTGGGGAGAAAAGTTTGAAATACCGGTATTGCTCTCCTCCATATCAGAATAATGTTGTTAAAAAATCATTGTAGGCCCAAATGAAGCTATTGATCGAGGTTTATGGGGCACATCAAAATTCTGCGTAGGGGGCATAGGCGTCGGAACCGGGGGGTTAGGGGGGCTTAGCCCCCCCTCCACTTTTTTTTTTTCGAAAATATATACTTAGTATATAGACATTGAACATTGCTTCGTAGGTTTAGCCCCCCCCCCCACTTTCCACAGACACGTCGCAGTATAGGTTAGAAATGGGGAAAGTGGTGGTGTTTGGAAAAAAAAATTTGGTATTGAAGTTCGAACCCAACCCCCCAACCCCCCCTCCCCCCTACGGAATAGGATTTTCGTGTTTGGGAAATGGACATTTTCCTTTTTTTTTTGTTTGTCAGGTTTTTTTGAGGGTATAACAATTTTTTTACACTTATCCCCCCCCACTTTCAATTTGCTTCCGACGCCAATGGGGGATGGGGATTAGATAGAATGTTCTATCGTTAAAATGATATTGTCCTACGGACCCGGTTTAAGGCCTGTACCGAGACACAGTTAGATTATTCTAACTAGATGGGGATGGGATCATGCAAAAATTCTTTGACAAGCAGGAATTGTCTTCAGACATTACATTCGATTTCGAGGGAGTTAAGAATAAAGAACATATATATATATATATATATATATATATATATATATATATATATATATATATATATATATATATATATATATATATATATATATATATATATATATATATATATATATATATATAAGTATATCAATAAAGTAATTAGGGAACTAAGGAAAATGTGGAGGGGGGTTACCCTTGGGAAAAAAGGTTGTCATTTTATAGATTTGAATCGGTTATGAAAAAAAAATCAAATTCTACATGATAAGAATCATTTATATAAATTTAATAAAATCGTTTTATTTAATTATTATGATTTTATTATGTAATTTTAAAAATAAGTACTTACGAAATTCAATATTTGGGAGGGCCAACGAAAGATAATTCAATATGTGCTAGAGTTACATTCCTTTCTATAACCTCTTCTGTTTTTGGAGTCACGTAACCCACATACTTTAAGAGATACCCGGATGTAAACAAAATGGAGGACTTTGGGGGACAATAACATTAACTGGACTTAAAAACATGTAATTTTGAAGGAATCGTTGCAATATTATGGCATTTAACTCTCATTTCCAACAATTTTTTGATCCTAAAAATGAAAAAACACCGCGAAACAACGTTGGAACTATCAACTCCACGAAGTCGAATGAAGAGAAGAGTGCGATTCAACAGCAAAGGGCACCTGTTACAGTATCAAAGTACATATTTTCTTTGATAAAAATAATTTGATTTTGCAATATATAATCCATTACAAAATTTAGTTATCTTGCTGTTTTTTAATATTGTTGACTTTTGTTGTTCATTTGATATTGAATTTATCATAAAACTTTGGCATTTTAAAATAGGGTTTGATAAACAAAGAAAATTCATTAAAAAGAGATAGAATAATTTTTATCTTGGAAAAAAGATTTTTTTAATCAGTATTCTTGTTGTACCAACGCATTTTCAGAAAGCTTTGGCTAGTGAAGATGCTGTGAATGGTTATTGTAACAACCCCCCCCCCCCTCCTGTCTAACAACAAAATATGTCAAACAATTTCAGTCCTTACTTCTGTCAGTAAAAAAAATAATTGATTTTTAATGTGTTGACAGTGCTACTATTAGGACTCATCAAACCGCATAGCCCTTTGCTATGTATAGACTCTGATGTCACATGGCATCCAGTGGCGGATTTAAGGGGGGGCGCACCCGGCGCGCGCCCCCCCTAAAATTGTCAAAGTTAGCGTAAATCAAATATGTCTACTTGGTAGACCTCATTTTCACCCTTCAAAATCTCTAGAATCCAGGAGCTTCCGGGGGCTTCGCCCCCTGGACCCCCACCAGGGCTTTGGTAGACCTCATTTTAACCCTTCAAAATCTCTAGAATCCAGGAGCTTCCGGGGGCTTCGCCCCCTGGGCCCCCACCATGGCTTTGCCCTGGACCCAATGGGGGCCTTAAGGCGGCCCCCAGACCCCTTGCCTAATTTTGGCGCCCCCCCCTAACTCCAAATCCTGGATCCGCGCCTGGCATCCTATGTATGTTGAATTGCATTACCAAATCAAAGTCTGAACAGTGCAAATTTTAATTAAAAAAACATCCAATCTTCTATTCATCAGCTATACATCCATTACAAATTTACAATCAATTTCAAGACAAGTTTATTTTTTCTTGGAATGTCTTGTTACGGAGAGAACATAGCTTGCAGCAAGATGCATTTCACTAAGGATTATGGGACCACAGGGGTAACTTTGGGAAAAATCATTTGAATCAAAATGCAAGGTCTAAATTTTCTCTTTGCCTGGGCATTGTTTTAAGAGCTTAAGATTAATATGTTTTACGGTGTGACTGTTGGGGCTAGCGCAGTTGTACCTTCAAAAATACACCTGAAACGTTGATCCGCCACTTCAAGTCGCACGAGACATCTAGACTGTGACGTCACACTAAAGCTCGTCAGGGTTTACAGAAACAGCCGGGCGTCTAGTTGAAACTATAGACCTAGTGCAATTTTTGTTGAAAGACATTGCAGAGTTATATTTTTTGTTTCTTTTAAAGATTTCTATAAACTTATAGCCTTTTATGCTTTATGTTATTATTTATTTATTTATTTGCGCAGAGAGTATTGGGTAGCAAAGGAATTCTGGGAAGGTTTCACACGCAAATTTGGCTGATGTATGTACAGATTTCATTCCGAATTTCCTTTGCTCGTACAGATTTGTCTATAGAGCTCGCTGCACTCGCTATAAAAATGCATATTATTCACTATTATACATTTATATAATTTTTAAAGAAGAAAGGTGATGTAATTTTTTAAGAGGAAAGGTGATGTAAAACTATTTGCAACAAAAGGATAACTACATTCAAATTGAAAATGTACCTGATACTGTAGATCACTAAATTTTCGCGACACCTTATTTTCGCGAGATAGTCATTGACTCTTGATTAGCGAGACAAAATTTTCACGAATTGTGGTTATTTTTCTGTATAACCTTAATAAGGAACATTATTTTACGCGAGAATTAAATTTTCGCGAGCACATTGTCTCGCGTAATTACGTGAAAATAAAGTTCTCGCGAATAAAAAGTGATTTACAGTACTTATATACATCCTTCAGATGGATTGTACAGTTCTCAATACTCTGAGGAGAACCCACAGCTCTGCCCAGGACGAATTTTTGCCATCAGTGCTCTAAGAGACAAGTATTTTTTTTTTTTAAATGTGCACAGGGGATATTTATGCACGGACCAATCAGAACACATGTATTATGGGTTGTTCATTGTTTACATCAATTAAGGAGAAGACTTTTAAAAAATAAATACTCTGACAATGAGAAGCTGATGAGGGGTTTATAAAGAGCCTTCCATATCTTTATAATTTAATGAAGCAGTGTAGCTGCTTGGTAGGAACTGTGTTTGACGTTCAATTTTGGCTAATTAAGATTTGTGGTTGAACATTCTTTGAAAGTTTTAAAAATAAATTTTCACTTCCTTTACCAAAAGATATAGTTATGATGTAACAATGTAAGATGGCTCATTTCAAAGATGATGAATCAATTGTACTTTTATTGATGTAAACAAGAGCTATGTTAGATTTACATTTATACTTTTGGCAGAGGGAGAATTTTTACATGTTCAGAATTTTCTGCATGAATTGGGTTGAACAAGTTCTTAAAAAGATATCTGATTCATGGTGTAAAGAGAATCAAAACACTGCATGCTGAGGATAAGACTCGTGAATCTTGTATCAGATTGTGGTAAAGGGACTTGTACTGGTGCATGTTGGACATTTTACTTTGGGATGTTGATTTTGTTTGATGAAATATCATACATCTGCTCTTATTTGTTTATGTTTGAATAACCATAAATTTTGAGTATATTTTATAAAAAGAGAGTAAGTTGTATACAAATTAAAAAGAATTCATATCTTTTGTCTTAATAATGCTGTTTAATTTTTCATTTAATATTTAAATCAAATTATAATCTGATCATTAATTTCAGCAAATGCCAGGAAAATTGGGGGCCATATGTGCATAAACAGGGTGATCTTTTTTATCTGGATGTGAAACAGGATGGCAGAAACAGAAACAAGCATCAGCAAAGAGGCCATGTATCAGACTGGTCCTCAAACCATCACGGGGACCAGTCACAGTCTCTGAATTCTGGGAACTCGTATACATACAATGGGGATACTAGTCATCTGGAAAATAACAACCAGCCTTTATTTACCAAGAATTCTGCTGTAGAGACAAAGTATAATAAAAATGAGGTACAAGTGTCGGGAAGTGGTTACAAACATTTTAAACCTAAAATTTTGTTTAGCGATCAGAACTTGTTAAAGGAAAATGATTTAAATTCTGAAAATTGTGTTGAAATTGATACTCATAAAAAGATTAGTAATGGTCAAATTCTTAGTTCTTCCTGCCCTCAAAGTGAGGATAAAATCAAATATGTTTATTTGGTGCCAAACTTAAGAAACTGTTGTTCAAGTGATAAATCTGGAATTATTCTATGTGAGAAGCTTTTTGGGATTGTGTTATGTCAGTATAACCAAAGGACTCCTCAGCTTATGCTAAATGGTAGCACATTGGAAAAACTGGCAAGGGAGAGGAAAATTATTGTACAAGATGTGTTACAGGCCAGTCCTGCCAAACAGTCGGCTCAGATTTTTAGAGGTAAATTTCTAATTTTTTTCCTTTTGTTTGCAGTTTAATTGTCCTGTTTTTATTAACCTTAACTCACTTATAATATTTGAAAAGAAAGAGAATGAATTTTACAAAAGAGGAATGATTCCCAGGCATATTGGTTTATGATGTACATTCTTTCTGATTGTAGGAGATATGTTGGTGTGCTTAAATGACATTGAATTAACATGGGTTAACTTGGATGAAATTTTCAGATCGATCACAAATAGACCGGTAAGATTTAATACAAAATTTAAACTTTTCTTCTAAAAAAAATATTTATGTTGTTGCTTCTAATGTTTCTATATAGTCTTTCAATTGTAAATAAGCTTATTTAAGAGATAAATTCATAATTATAACACAAATCATATGTTTTTCTTGGTGTTATTACAGGTAAAGCTAACTTTCCAACTTCCTGTGGTTATTGGGCCAGATAAAAACCCTCCCCCCTCGCGAGTCCCTCCCCCTCTACCTCCCAAAACATACCCACACAAAGTCAGCACCTGTACGGTGGTCCCCACGTCCCCACACCAACCTCCCAAGAAGCGGCGCCCCCAGCTGGGGGATAATATCCTCCAACTAGTGTCCGGTGAGGATAAGTCCAGACTCGTCTTGTTCCTGAAGAACGTTATGTGTGCTGTGATGTACTTGACTTTAGATTCTCCTGAACCAGAGGAGTCGTCAGAAAACACAAAAGAAGACATTGTATATCAGTTTCCTTGTGACCTTGAGAACAAACTTGTTGATGTCAGAGGGTTATTTCTGACATTGTGTGGAGCAGTGCCAGACATCACTGGCAATAATGTTAAATGGTAGGCACTAGATTAATAAAGAACTGCAATATTTTCATATTTTGAAAATTAATTTGAAAATTTTTTTTTTTTTAAATTAACATGCACATTTTTTTTTCATTTTGACTATTTTCTAATTCAGTTTTCTTATAAATTTTATTAGCTGTACCATTAGTCACAAAGGGCAAACAATCCATGTAGTGTTCATACGAGAAGGCCAGGATTTGTTCTTGATGGGCTTTCCCCAATCCAGGTTACATAAAAATACAGATTTTTTAAAAAACTATTGAAAAAACAACTTATTTTAAGAGAACTTAATGCCCATTTATATATTATTTCTAAATGCAAGTGTGTGTTTCAGAGTTCCCTTGGCATTCTGTGAGGTCGTTATGAAGGAAATGCATAGACTCCTTAAGGTGCTGTTTGGTTCAGTAGTCAGGTAAACAATCTTCTATTATAATATATATGACATTTCTTTACATGGTTGCAAGTTGTGTTTGTTTACATGGACACTTAATTTTTTTGTATTTTTATACTTGTAGCGCTTTTCGATCTCCAAAGTTCCGCATCCAGCTGGATCAGTTGTTTTCCCTAACTCTCCACACCGTACTTCAGAATCCAGACATAATCCAACATGGAACTAACTCCAGTATTCCAGCCCAAGTTTTCTTTGAATCAATAACAGGAGCTCAGAGGCTCATCCTAACTCAGGAAAATATGGTAGGTACTTATCTGTGACATCTCTGTGAAAAAAAATTCATTGAATTATTAGATGCTCAGCAAACAGAGTCTAAACTGACACCTGTGCAATCCATTTTACTGTGAATTCTTCCATGCTATGTAATCTGACACTGTAAATTGATCTTTATTTGAATCCTCAAGGCAATTTCCCACAAATATAGATCACTTTCCCGCAAAAAATCACTTGAACTTGTAAATTAAAAAGATTTCATTATTTGATTTTTCAATGCAGAAAAATACAACTTGTTGAACACATTTGCCATTTTATTATAGACAATAAAAATGTGCTGCTGTTCTTTCTGTTTTCCAGTTACTCTGTGATGAAATATTGAGTGAATTTGAGGCTGCTGACTTTGATGAATTTATGGTAAGCAGTTTTCTTATCATTGCCTGAACTTGATTTATAAGAGTTGTGTTCCTTATAAATTTATATTTTCATTATGTCCCATTCAAATTCCAATTCCAAAAAAATTATTCATTCACAGGAAGAAGAGGATCTGTTTGAAAGGAGAGCATTTACTGTGTTAGGAACCTGTCTATACTATAAGGTATGAAAAGAGAGCGTTTTCTGTGTAAGGAGCTTGCTGTACTATAAGGTATGAAAGGAGAGCATTCACAATGCTAGGAAATCGTCTGTTTGACCTAGCAGAATAATCCTTCTCGGGTGTTATTGTATTGTGTTATAGTAATGTTAGGAATCTGTATAAAGGATAGAAGGTATAGCAATATCCACTGTCGTGCTCAATTTCTTGATATCTGTAGCCCAAGCTGCTGCAGTTTTATGTACATTTAAAGTGGTGCATTTTCTGTTTATTTTTACAGGAATATCTCTTGTGTAACCACCTACCTGTCTCTGATTTCCAAGATATCCACCTCTTTGTTAAATATCACAGCCTGCTTCAGCTAATGGGCAGGAAGAGTGTAGAAGATCTGGTAATCTGGAGGGAAATGTTTCCCACTCGTCGATGCCATTGTAGGGAGGCCCCACCCCCAGGGTATACTGAGCCCAGAGGGCATTGGTTTCTGCTACTGGTGGGAATGGTAAGACCAACAAGATATTGACTTTGTTGTGTAGCTATTATAATATGGTTGTGTACAGAAAGGAAATAATTTTGCTATTTTCAGAAACATTTTTTACTGGGTACCTTGCTTGAGATGGGCGGTTGCACAAAGACACGGAATATCCCTCTGTCTCCCGATCCATTCTATGTGAGTCAAGCTAAGGCCACTCTTCTGCAGTTTGAGACTGATGATGTTGCCATGGCACAGTGCTGTGAGAAAAGGTAATTTTTTTACCTGACTCAGGTCAATATTTCCTCAATTATACCTGATGACTTTGTCAGTTATAAAGTAAACAAATTCTTGGTATATTTTATTTAGATTGACCGCAGAATCCACTGGCCCTACTTTGGTCAGTGCCGATTCTATGTTACTTGGTATCAAATCAAAGAAGGAAGATGGTTCATTTATCAGTCCTGCTAAAGTACAGGAATCTCCCAAGAGTCGTAAGTAACTAATTAATTTTCTGAGTGCTTGTACACACAAAACATAGAGCAAACTTTGCACATAAAAGTGGTTTATTGCTTACAATACATACCAGTATACTACAAATGTACATTTAAATGGCTCCTTATTATTAAATTATTTAATAACTTACTGCCAGTTTGCTTCTCTATCTTCTCTTGATTTAACTGTTGATCCACTTTTTGAAAAAAAAAAAAAAAGAAAGATTTTTCACGGATAAAAAAAAAATCTGAAACTAAATAAAAACTTTGCATTTGGTTATGATTTCTTGTGAAATTCATGTAAATAAAAATTTTGTAACTTTTCAAACTAAAAACTGGATCAATACAGCATTGCTGTTAAAAATTATATTCAATCACTGTTTTCTTTTGCTAGTCGAAGTAGCCTACCTTGCACCATTTGTCATTTTAACTGTGTGTCTGCAAATGTATCTTGCTTTGACAGCTACCACCCCTATTCTGTCCCCCACATACACAATCCTCTTTAAGTGGCCTCTTTCTCCACCTAACAGCACCAACAATGGTGAGTCTCCAAAGGTTTTTATCTTTAAACATGCGTTCTGAAATATTTAAATGATGATTTTTTGTAAAATATGTAGCAATACCCGGTTTTCTTGTTTCCAGAAAAGATAACAGAGACAAAACAATTATTTAAAATATTAATATAAAAAGAAAATCATTAAATGGAAATCATGTTTGCAAGTATATCAGCTAAAAATCGTGCACCTTTTTCTTTATTCTTTTAAAACTCTACATTTGAATTCCTAGGCTTGACAGAGGAATCCTCAGATCAATACAGGGGAGGATCCAATAGTGACGTATCCACTCCTGTGATGAAGCGCCATGGGAGTCGTTTGTCGTATGGTTCTAATGACTCGGGGGGAAGTGGAAGTAGTTCAGGGCCACACAACAAGGTATCCTTAGAGACTTAATATCTGATACTCCAGTTTAAGTTCATATATGATGAAATGCTTTTCATTGATTTCCTGAATTGTTGATTTGTTTTCCCAGACTTGGAAACATTGTTCTATTAAATAATTTTAAAAGAACCTAAACATTTAGTAGCAAAACTTACATGTTTTTTTTAAAAATTCTTATAATTTTTCAATACAGGGAAAATTGGGCAGCAAATCTGGTTCCGTTTTTGATGTCAATAGTATTAACAGTGCAATCCATCCAGAACCGTACAAAGTCATCAGGTGAGATAATAGAAGTGACTTTTCAGCTCGGCAAGTTTTAAACAGAATTCAGCTATAACGCGCTTATAAAGCGACCTTTTCTTTAAACAGACAATGTGTATTATCTTACAGAGTAACCCGAGGTTGTCAGAACTCATTATTTCATGCTGTTCAGTTTGATGGGATGGAGGGTGTGTTTATCTCCCCTACCCCTCAGGCCATGGCCGTCTCCCAGGGGCATCTTCAGGGTCAGGTTCTCTACAACTTCTACAAGAGTTGTCTGCAAATACGCAATTCATTTCACAGCAGCCTTCCTCAACAGGTAAGTCGAAATGTGTAGCAGCAAGTGATAAAAGCACTGCCTCCGCAGTGAGCTCCATGGATAGATAAATATTTTGTAAACTGCGATTGGTATTGAAATGTCAAAGTTCATTTTCTGACTATGCTTTACTCACATTAGTCAATATTTTAATGAGCTACTAAATATTCTCTTCCCATTTAACCACGGCCAGAATGGGAGAGGATTGTACATTTTGACCATGGTTTGCAACAATGTCTGCAAGTGTGAAAGAGCGAAAATAATATGGGGCAAAAATAACCCTGTATACAGTATTAAATTTGGTCACTTAACTATCTCAGGTTTCACTGTTTTGATTAGAATTATCCAAGATCTATTTGACAAAATATGGATTCTTAATCCTGGGGTATTTTTTCTGGACTGTACAACAAATTTTATCAACATTCATAGATTATTTTTTGAATCATTTGCTAACAATCAATAGTTTTCTCATCATATACATAAATGTGTACATAAACTTTTGCTTTAGGTCAAACTGAATCAACAAAATGGTGGAGTGAACACAGCATGTCCCCAGGAGCAGGGACTGCTGTTTAGTTATATGCAGCCTCAGGAAAACAAGAAACCACCAATAACTCTTACATACTGGGTAGTGGGGTAAGCTAGACTTTATATATACAGGTTTCAGTGTTTAAAATGCTCTCATTCATCATATGTATGCTTTAACTTTGTTTTTGTTTTTCTCAATTTTTATTAAAGTACATTGAATATGAACCAACTCCTCCAAAAATGTTCTTATTGTACTAAGTGGTGAAAAGTATTTAAATGTACTATGAAGTAGGTCTTTATGAAAAGAGTTTTATACACTCTGTAGAAGACAAATTCTCATTCTGTAGTAAATATCATACACAACTGTTGACTTTAATTTGAAAAAAAATGCTTGTATATTGTGCAAGCTTTATCTTCAAAATAGGATGAAATAAAGCAATAAGATTTTTTTCAGACGACTGGTAAAACAGAATAAGGAGTTGTATGTGTGTTTCCACGAGTCTGTTCCTCAGTCGGCTGTTGAGCTGGCCTTCAGACTGGGCTTGGGTACCTGACAGACTGACTTGAATTTCCATGTGTGCCATATAGTCTTTTTACTGATGACCCAGTGAAAATAGTTCAGGAATTAGTGTGTATGACTGAGAATTCCTCTTGCCACAAGGAAGTAGTTAGTTGTGGGATAAAATCACCGTTCAAGCTACTCACAGCAATTATAACTACACAAAATGTTCAGAGCATCTATAGTTGTCATATATAGGTCTTTCAGAATGTGAGATTATATTCATTTGAATACAGAATGTGAAGACATCAGCAGATTTACTGACACAACCTTATTTCTTCTGTGATACACTTTAAGTCTGTGGTAACAGTCAATGATATTTGTTATATTTTATTTTTCTACAGGTAAAAACAAATTTGTGGTGCTAAATTTCACAAAATCATTTCAATTTTTTCTTAACGTTTTCTTTTTGTACATATATGTATTTATGCCTTTAAAAATCCAATATCATGTGTAGATTTTTTTCCATAAGTTTTGATTTTATTTATTACTACACATATTTCTCTACAAGATTAGTATATTTATCATGTATTTTTAGGAAAAATCAGAAATTTCTTGTTTTATTTGCACAACAGATATGTGTGCAATAAATTCATATTTATGATTGTAATTTGATGTTAAGGAGTTTAAAAGTTTGAATAAGAAATAATTTGTTAAGTAAATTAAATTATTTTTTAAATCAATTGTTTGTAAGAACAGAAAAATGAACTGTCTGGTTTAATTATTAAGAAAAGGTAGAAATATAAATATGTAGTAAACATGGTAAAATAGTGTGAATCTTGGTATTCACACTATCTAGAATAATCAAACATCATTTGTAATTTACTATCCAGTGAAAAAGGTCCTTGTGCAATACAAATGGGGGTGGGGGTGCATCAATTCTAACAAAATTTGGAATTGGGAATATTTTTGACAAGCCAAAAAATAACTAACTAACCAAAAACTGAAAAATTTACTCCTTTCTATAGTAAGAGAGGTCTTTATTTCCTTTGACATCTGTATATCATCTGCAGACATACATACCTGATTAAAAACTTACAAAATTCCAGTGCTTATTATGAAGAAGGGACAAGCAGAAATGAAAGAGCTGGTCATTCTTTATAAATTTTATATATCATACAATTAATCCCAGAATGTTATATTTGATGCATTGTTGTTAGTGTCATTTATCAGGAGTTACAAGTTTAGTGAAGTCTTACTCGTGTACAATTTATCAAATTCCATTTTGACAATCACAGAATTAAACTACATGTTTTTTGTTTCTCTCATTAGCATGTTCAAAAAGAACATTTGATGTTTATACATGTATACATGTACGTCTTTATTATATGTCCTAGGTCTGTTAGTGTTTTGTTAAAAATTAATCAATACTTGTTATGAATATCATTTTCTCATTACTTTATCAATATTTTAATTTTTTTTTTTTGGAGTGCCAGTAATATGATACTGTACATGAAGTTTATTGTAACATAATAACACAAGGGAACCTCCATAATATTATATAAAGTTTGCTATGATATATAAACATGTATTTATTTTATTTTCAGTTGTTTTGAATTTCAAAATTCTAAATATACATGTAGATGTAACATTTGATATTAATGAATGTTGATTTTTTAAAGTGATGCTAATCTGCAGATCTTTCTCCATAGCTGTCTTATTTGTTGATCTTTGGACGGGCACTTGTAGAGTGGGCTCTTGATTATAAAGTAATAATGCATTTATTCTTTGAAAATCCTCTTCACTGCTTCAGGGTATTAAGCAGGGGTTCTGGGAGTGGGCTCTGGTGAATGTATAGTGAAAATGCATCATTTCTTTAAAATCTTTGTCCCTGGGTATATAAAATTGTTATAAAGCAAGGGTATTTTATAAGATTTTTGACATTTTGCACCACTTGGTCAATTCTACTGAAGAAGTTATTTTAGCTTCAAAGTTACTTGTATCGCACTAGGCTAGTGCTTAATTATGGGAATAAGTTGTGTCATGTCACTTTGATGTGAACATTTAGCCTATAATGTGTCAGGTCAGTATTAAGTCAGTTGTAAAGAATCAATAGCTTAAAGGAAACAGTTGGGATCAATTCATCTTCCCAGACCATGGGATTAATGCTATTTGGAAAAATATTTTCCAATTTTCCCCTTTCCCCGATAGTACTATGCAATAGGAGACTAGTTGGAGTTTTTTGATGGAAAATCTACTATCAATGTTGTGTTAAATTATAGATTTCCATTACAAAACAAACTTTGCAGACAGGTGTGTATAATTAATCAAATCAAAATTGGCATTTTCTAAAGCAATAATACATGTAACAATATAAATGTTTCGGATCGGCATTTTCCAAATAAATATAGTTGCCAATATTTCATCATAATTTGTAAAGACATACAAGTAATTCGATTCCCTTTATTTGCACATCTGCGTATACTTCAGAATTTTTAGAAAAAGAAACAACAGTTGCATGACCATTAAGCTAATAGTGTAGAAAAAAATCATTTATTAATCCATAATAAAGATAACAAAATTATCTAGTCACAAATAGTTGTACATTTATGTACACGTATATGACAAATACTAAAAAATGTAAATACACAAATTTTATAAAATGTTAAATAAAATGTTAAATTGCTCTGAATGTGGTACTTCCGTTATATACATCTGGTATTCATATTGCACTATCTAGTATGTACCCAAGGCCCTTTTACTTCTAGATGCTGATAGAATTCGGAACCACTTCAGGATCAAGCCATTCGTATTTCGGATTTCTGTGTTCGTTGCTCCTTTTGATTTTCATGCTTATTTCTTTCAATTCAGCTCTGAACCTGCCAAAAAAAAAAAAATGAAATTCTGAGCTACTTCTTCAATACAAACGGTTAAAACTCTGCCCCTTTATCATTTTGATAACCGCATTACTTTTCTGCACCTGTTCAATTACATATAAAGTACCCAGTTAGCATTGCCCTTTTGATGGTGATAAGTCTGAACAATAAATAAAAGTACTAGTATTTTACTTTTCATTCAAAAATGTATAAACTTACTCTTGGACTATTTGTTTTGCATCTGGATCAAATATGTATTGTACTTCAAAGTCGCCCAGACTCTTTGTACCGCGATCGCTGAGAATCTTGGTTACCGTCATGACGTCCAGTGTCGTCTTTTTGTCCGGAAGTGTCATCAAAATATCCTCTTCCGTTAACGGACTCTGTAGACAGATCGTCAGTTATCATACAATTACGTTAATTAAGTAAGTAAGTAAATTTTATTTAAAGTCGGCATTGTATACATTACATAACAAGAAACATGAGCTCTGTAGAGCTCTTAAACCGACTATCACAGTTAAAATATCACAAGAAAACATTTACATCATAAATTAACATGCAAAAACACATGTACATATATATACATACATATGGCAGATAAAACGAATTTTAAGAGTTAAACATTTGGAATATTTTTAAATATCCAAACTAAATCTCAAGGTATATTTTGCATATACAAATGGTCTTTATCAAAGGTTAGAAATCATTAAATACCTTGTCTTTGGGCGGTACTCCGTTCATAGAAGCTGGATAATTTGGGGGGAATGCATACTCGTCGTATTGCGGGAAATTTGTAGACGCATGCGCAACACTGCATGTGTAGATGATGCATGTGAACACCATTATTAACTGTTCAGGCTTGTTAAATTTACCATCGAATGGAACACCCTAGAACGACAGATTAAGAACCTTATATTGTCATCAACATCCCAAATAACACAAAAGCAACCAAAACCACTTTTGTCCTAGCTCAGACTTACAAGTAAACCACATCCTCCTTCTTCGCGCGAAAGAGTCAGTTCACGGCCAAAGTTCTGTATTTCCCAGTCTTTCTCAATTGTTTCTGGAGAATCTGTGGCAAGAATGAAGAATCAAAATGGTTAACTTTTTCGTGAACCTTGATGAATTTACCCCGGTATTTCAAGACGGAAAACTAGCAATGCAATTAAATTCGTTATCATGTGTGAAGTGCTAATTATAAAAAAAAACAAGACATATAAAACATTTTTATTTTATACAGAAGGTACACAAAACACATAAAATAATTGCCAAGTTACCGTAGTAAAGATTAACGTATTTAGTGACGTATTTTTTGATGGCGTCATACAGGAGTAACGCGTCATCTCGGAAGTAGTAACCGGGTAGAATTTTCCCATTGAGACAGTAGACCTAAGGGAAGAAAAAGAAAAAAAAAATTCTTTTACTATCTGTTTAAAAACTCTTTCTTAGATATTTATCAGTTAAGATACACACCCCTCTTCTTTTCAGATCTTCCGGAAGTGTACCATGAATATCCATGCGCCATTCTTTTAACCTTGAAAAGATTGTATAAAATAAACTACTGAGTGCAACAACTGAAATAGGCAAACAAATTTGATTAGTAATTTTGTTGGAATTCCGTAGTGCAATTTAAACTGTAGATAACGCCCATACCCTCTAGCAATCAAGTCGAACATTCCTTTGATGCCAATGTTCATGGTTTTATCCACCCACCCGTTCGGAGCCACCAGGAGCTCTAGGCCCCGCCTACAAAAGAAAACTAAAGTTCAATTTAACTTCGGCTGTACATTTCATTATCTGATTTTAAAGTCTTCACGGTATCGATTAACGTCAAAGCACACAAGTCGGATTAAATATGAAAAGTCTAATAAACCACAAAGGGATAATGTAGGTTTTGTGAATGTCAAAAACACCTGCCCTGAACCGTACAACGACTGTTGTGAACATTATACTTCATACTAATCGTATTTATTTTTAAAATATCTGAAATCGTTCTTTCCTAAAAGAGGTATTGTGGCATAAAGAATTGCTGCAGTAGTTGCATATGGCAAAAATGCTGCATATGTCCCAGGGAAGCATGGGTGCATTTGCAAGCACCTGTTGTACACAAAACTGGTAAATATGTGGCATCTTACGTGTTAATGGCTATGAGGTACAAGAAATGGGGCGCTAGAAGTTTGAAGAGTGGATGAGATTGAGAAAGATTACGATGAAATGCGACACAAACTCCTTCCATAATCAGATGTGTGTAGCCTACAAAAAAAGGAGATGTATATTACTATGAGATATAAAACATTTTGATGAAATAATGACCAGGTAAATCCCGGTAGGTTAGAATGTTACCTAGGTGAGTTAGGGACTGGTGATAACTGGCGTCCCCCAGGTTATACCACATTTTCGCCATCATCCAGGTGTAGGGAGGGTCTGTTGGAAGGAAAACCTACCCACACAAAAAATAACAAACTTTCACTGAACATGCAAAAATAGGTTCACATTTTGAGGAACATCTGAAAATAAAGATGTGCAGTACAAGGTCATATTGATCATTTATTTACTTGTGACTAGGAGTACCCCCCCCCCCCTACTATCACCTCTACCATGTAAATCTGAAATACGTACAGGGTTGTCATTGGCTTTCTGTTGGAACAACTGGATGGCTATGGGAACAAGTCGTCCATCACCATTCACAAAAAATAAGGCAATGGGTACCGGGCACTTTAAAAAAATATATAATTTTTAACTTGTTACTCAAGATATACTAAAAATACACGATCTTACAATACAGATACGGCGTCGTTTACATACTATGAAATCTGGGTTTTTACAGGGGAGATCCTGTAATATTTCTAGGTCCACTATAAACAGCCGTTTGGCCTCCATCACCTGATGAAGGGGCCATCCCTCCAGGAAGGGCTGCAGCATTATGTCCGTCACCCCTAACCTACCAAAAAAAACCCTTAATTTTAGAAATGATTAAATTTTCTACCTAGGCTCGTTAGAAAATTACTTTTCCAAAAGAATCACCAAGAACGAGGGCGCATTTGATTGGCATTCGGCACATAAAATTTATGCATAATTTTTACATTATCAGGTGTCTGTGAAACAGGAAAGGGAAATATTTTCAATCATGTCAATGATTATTACTCACTTTTTTGGGATTTCTGTACAAAGTTTTATTAAAGAGTGGTTCATGCTGTTTATTCTCTGCCAGCCAAAGAATATGTCGTTACTCCATCGTTTGCACCCCTACAAAGAAGACGTACAATTCTTGATTTTGTTGGAATTACTGTTGTTTTCCAAAATCGTTTTGCATTTGAACACAATATCTGGTCTGATAACCTACCAGCGGCTCGCCGAAGGCGTTAGTGAAGACCTTGGTCAGATGTTGGATCCCCTCCCATTTTCCTCCCTGGGTCAGTAACTGGAGCTTGGAGTCCGCTATCATCTTCAGTTTCCTCTTTGCAATGTTCCACTAGGGAAACGGAACAGTAGGTCATTTTCTTATGTTTATACATTTCAAGGTATACAAATATCAGCAGATTCTCTTTATATAGTGAGACTGACATAGTTGAAATGAACCATCGTGTACCCATGGAAAAAAATACAACATAATTTTATCTAGTTTATATCGTACCGTAATACACAGGTGCAGTGTGTAATAATAATATATATTGTTTGTAAATATGCTCCCAATTAAACCGATTGCTCATTTATTTTGTCCACGTACTCGTAGATTCGGGGGTATACTTGTACTAATATTGTTTTGTCATGTCCGTCCGCCTGTCTGTCTGTTTATCCGCAAAAACTTTAACATTGCCCATGACTTTTGAGTGGATAGGGCTATGGCTTTCATATTTCATAGATGCAATCCTTGTGACAGGACCTTTCTTTGGTTAACATGTCATTTGACCTTAAAGTTTGACCAACTTTTACAAAAATTACCAAACTTTAAGTTTGGCCATAAATTTTGAACAGTTAGTGCTAAGTCTTTCATACTTCACATGTGTATTAAATGTGACAAGATCTTTCCATGGGTATAAATATTTTTGACCTTGACCTTAGAGTTTGATCCACGTTTTAAAAACTTGGCAATAACTTTTGAACAGTTAGTACTAGGAGTTTCATATTTCACAAGTTTATTCCCTTCCCAAGACATCTGGATACCAACAATTCTGACCTTGACCTTAGAGTTTGACTTGCACTTGAGAAAGTTCAACCCTCGCTATAAGCTGCCAATTGGGGCATCAGTGTTTCACAAACACATCTTGCTTTCTTTTTTATACATCATAAAATATCACATTTTTATCGGTTGAATTAAACTGACTTTTTAAAAATAACGACAATACTGAGTATGGGGAATTTATAACAGACATCATTACATAACATTCTAAAAATACACCACCTTCCACCGATTAACTTTTCCCCCCTTAAGATCGGATCCATTACTCCCTTCCATAATAATTCTTTTTTGAAGAGGTGGAATTTTTATCAATACTAATCTAAAATCTATTTACAAGAACTCTATTTCCTTTGAGGGTGTGCAGCGAATTAAATCTTCTACATTATCACCCCCTTCGGAATATTGCTGGACATAGATCACACTAAAATTCTCCGGGAGATCTCGCGAGATAAAAGAACATTAGATCGGCAAATGTTGCAGCCTCTCAAAAGATTTATCATCAGAAAAAATATTCACTCATGAAGACACAATCGATCACATTTAATTTTGTGTGAAGTGAGATCTCCGAAGTCTTATATGCCAATTATTTCTAAATATATTTGTTTTCAATATATAATGAAACTAGAAGGAAGTATTATACATACTTTGTAGTCAAATGAAAACTGTTCATCATCTGGGATAGCTTTCACCTGAAATTAAAATGCATACCTTTTTTCAATTGCAAAGAGTAATAATTACAATAGAAGCCTTTTTTAAGAAATGGAGATTTCAATTTAAATGGAGAGGCAGTATTAGAAACATAGATTTGTACTACAATTTATCTGTCAATCTTTAATTTACTTAGTCGTTAATGATCAAAGTTTGAGACTTTTACGACACCCTCGTCCAAATCACTGGGATATTAATTTCTCTTTAAATGGTGTACATGTATATAGCACTTTGATGTTTGGTCCGTATTAGGCTGTATATATGAGTGATGCTATTGTCAAATGATTAACTTGTGATACAAATCTTATAATGTGGAATTTTGTCATACATTGTGTGCTCAATTGATTTATCTCTATAAAATAATAATTAGCATTAATCATATATAAAGTGCATTAAGCTTTCTACTTAACATGTTAAACTCGTCCTCACCCCCCCCCCCCTTTTCCCCCACCACAACACAGGCGTTTTCTTGTTTTCATAGTTAGAAGTCAGAAGTACCAGAAATCCTTCCTAAGGAAGGATGTACAACAAAGATTCACGATCAACCATAATCTCAACTTCCTAGTTCAATCTTCCGGCATATTAAAAGCAAAGGGTTGACACAATGTACGTGCATGTATAATCTTCGATTTCATAAAACATACAGCTTTATATCACCGGCCTAAAATTTTTTTACCGAAAAAATAAAAGTTAAAACTCTACTTAGGCGTATTACCAAAAGTCTTTGTGGAAGCCACTGATTGACGTTGTCGCATAAAATATCTTAGGAATAATCGAAATGTTAAGGTTCGTTGACCCTCTGATATGAAAGATAACTCTTGCTGGGATAAAAGAGCTATTCCTTTGTAAATGTGTCTACTTAAAATGCCATTTTGTGAAATTTTCCCCCTCAAGGTATGCAGAAATTATGTACATTTCAATTATTATTTCATTTGGAAAATCGACAACCTTAAAGCAAAAAATTATATGCGTGAACAGAGAAGGTGAAAAACCTAAGTTGTTATTCATATAATTTTTTTTTACATTCTTCAAAACAAATTAGTCGAACATTAAAATGGCCGACAAAAAAATGAGCTTTTGCATATTCTAATAACACTGAGTTAAAATTCATTTTCCGTTTCATAGCAGAAATTATGCAAAGAATTACAAACGTGCATGATCGGTAATATTTCAGTTCAAATTTCAACTCAATGTGAAAGAAAAAAATATGGATGCATTCAAGAGCACAGTGGCTACCGTAGAGCTACATGTTAACATGTACAGTTACAATGTCGAGAACAGTACTAAGACTAGCTTCGTCAATTCAAATGATATAGAATCACTTTAATTATTAGTAGTCAATTTTCGTGGGAAGGCAAAATTTTGTTGGTTCCTTGCGACGTAATTTCATGGGTAACTCGTTAATATATAGAAAATTCAATGAATAAACATGTTGACAAAATAATTGTTCTGGGGACGTGACCCAAGAAAGCCCCCCCCCCCCCCCCCAAGAACATTGATAATTCCACAGAAGTGCTCTCCCTAGTCTTGCCGCCAGGCTATCTGCTGCGATTTTGAATGCAGCAGTTTTTAACCTGAGCTAGTAGACGCTATAGAGTTTTCAAGGACAGCAAACTTTTGTTTTTTAACTTTGTTGAATGTTTAAGACTACTAGTATTTATAAACTTCCCAATTAATGTTTAGTGTATCAGCACAATGGGAACTTCTACAGCTCATAATTCCTTAATAAAGGGTACTCTCAACTTCCTGTTAATTTTGCCATTCTACAATTAGTGTCTACAATTAGTGTCATATTAACTGTATACAGACATCTCTTATGGGAATATCTTAATCAGTTAGCTGAGCTCATTATAAACATGCACATGATATGATGTATCGTATTTCTTTGTTCTGTTAATTTTCTTTGAAGCAGTTTGACATGAGAAATTTTGTCCCGTGTTCATCCCGACTCTTTTTAAAAGTACATGTATACAAGTGCTCAAAATAACACATGTAGTGTAATCGATGCATTTACATTCATCTGTTTAAATCTTGGAAATAACAGACGAATGAATACTTTTTGATTGATAAATGAGAGGTGGTGATTTTTTTCTTTATGTATTTTATGTTTAAAAAATAATACTAATAATATAAGATAAAAGCATTTTTTCAATTAAATTTTGTTGCTTGTACTTCAAATAAAAAAAAAAACGCCAAATTTTGAGTCCAGAACCATCTTTAGCTTGAAGCATCTGTAAAGGCGATTTAAACGGTTGAAAATACAGTACTTTTTATGAAAGTAGAATTTATGTTGTGTTTGCAGATGCATGCTGTGGCGGATCAAGTGATTCTTTGGCAATCCCTTCAGCTTAATTAAGCCTTTACTATTTACCATATATTCATTATTGAAGGTAAAGCACACCATCCCGACATGTTTCATTAAAATCAAGTTATTTTTAAGCCTCCTTGTTTTTGATGTGAGTGACTTTTAGAAAAGAAATTTGTGTTAAGTAGATTGAAATCTCTTTCACGGAGGTGACCTTCAGCTTGAAATTTCACAAATTCTTTGTTATAAATGTTCTCCGCTTTCTAGAACACAGGTTAATATTTCTAGGTATTGAGTTCTTCTGTTGCCCTTATAATAACTGGTTTGGATATATTACCAACAGAAGTCGTAGGTGGACGTTGAGATTAAAATTCTATTATGTCTTAACATCCACACACACCGTATATACACCACATCGCCCAAAGCTTGTGTTATATATATAATTCAAATCTAAATTATTTCTGCTTAATGCTACTAAGACATATTTTCTTTATGACACTTCACAGGATGCTTTAAATAGATACATGTGTATGTTCAATAAATTTCCTTGTCAGACACCAAACTTCGTCAAGTGCATTATCTTTACCATTCAGATATTTCTGGTTCAGTATGTTAGCATGGTGAGACAACATTTTACTTGTTGAATTTTGAGGGGTTTTTTAAGGTAGTGTACTTTGTAACTGTCGAGGTAAAATCTCGATAGAACTTATTGGGTATTCTTTACAAATTATAAAAAAACCTCCATCTTGCGGTCTCAATAAGGATATGACCAGTATCACAAATTGTATACAACAGTTAAATAGCATTCTGAGGTCATATAAAGACAGTCAGAATATCGGATGGAGCAATAAACAGTGATTTAGTTCTACTGGAAATACCCCCCCCCCCCCCCCCCCCCAAAGGAACATAGACAAGAAAGTAACTGCAAAACCGGGGGGGGGGGGCATCTTCGCTAGCCAAGGGTTTCTGATACGCTACTCTCCTCAGGGTTCATGAGGAGAGAAGCGTATCAGAAACCCTTGGCTAGCGAAGATGGGGGGGGGGGGGGCTGCCATCAACTCTTAATGCTCCGCCATTTATCAAGGGCTTAAATTTACGTGCTTACATGTAATAGTGCTTATATCTCTTTCTTGCGATTCTTTGGTTAAAATGCCCTACCTGGGATGGACACCCCTCGACTTTAACACTTTGTTGATATAAATTGCACTTTTCATTTAATTCCATTTTACGTTGCTCCACATGTCGATCCTGTTGAGGCAGTGATGTATCTAGGTGAGTTATTCTATAGTGGTAATTTGGTTTTATCCACCGGTATACCGGAAATACAAAAATATCGTTTGATTTCCGATTTTCCACCAGAATTTTATTAACATACCAATCACTTGCGATTCCAGAGTCATCTCTCCAAAACTCAATTTCAGATATAATATTGCCAAAGTTTCTCAGTTCAGGGACGTGGAATGTATCCAAAGAACCTGCTTCGAAATCATCACGAAAAAAATTGTCCAGGGTGATATCATTGGTTTCGTTTCCTTCACTGTCGTGTAGACGTATCTTCACGTTAGCGTTTGTTCCTGCACCTTTTAGATCCCCCGTCCGGACGTACACCATATAGTCGGCCTTGGGGGCGCCACAACAATTACCCATAGCGCACGTGGCCTTACTGGTTCATAACACTACTCACTGTAGACACTCCGATTCCAGTCCAAGGAATGGTTCCTTAGATTGCGAACAGCAATGATGCGCAGGTAAAGAAAGTTTTGTCGATTCAATTTCCGTACTTTCCTGCGACCTTTGGCTAAGTTATTGATCTTGCAATGTCACACACAACAGATAATGCACCCAGAATGTCTGAAGATTACAACGTTACCCTCCGTAAAACACTTGTAAACCACCTGGCTTAAGATAGCTAAATGTTTTAAACTACACTGAACCGTGGATTATTTAAATGTCATGCGAGATTAAAATTAGCGGATATGAAAATATTTTTACGTAGTAAAGTACAACTGCAAGCGAAAATGTCTAAACAGGGTACGTATGAATGAAGTTGAATTGGGAAAAAAAAGTCACGTGTCAACGTACCCCATCTGCAATGAACCGAAAAAGTCAAGTCTTGTCGAGTCTTTATAATGAACCGTGCATCGTTTAGAGTGAAATAATTTCATGCTGGAAGGACATCTTTTCAAAAATACCGGATTTAGAATGTGAAATATTTGTGAAATATAATTATGTGATAAACATAGTATTATGTATAAAAGAGCTAGTTCATGATAAATTCTTTCGAACAAAAATTGAGGAAAATCCATTGATTTTGACCACCCACAGAAAAGACATATAGCTGAGTTTGGAATACCTTTTATAATTAGATAGTTCAAAGGAATACCTAACAAAATTTTCAAAGAATTGTCGAGGTCGAGTCAGAAAAAGTTCGTCTGTTACTAAGTCCGGTGCTATCGAGTTTTGATTTATTAAACTAATATAGATAATCTCTTGCTGTTTTACAACTGATTGTCGAGTACAATGTGTTGATTAAAGAACTCGCTCCTTGCCTCCTTACATGTTAACTATTATGTTGTTCGATATGTTTTTTTTAAGTTTGTTTGGTTTTGTTTTGCAAAGGATGTTTTTTTTAATTTTAGTGTAAAGGTAAATTGCATGAAAAACCGCAATAATTATTAAAAGTTATGTATGTTATCTACATGTATATTCACAATTCTTAAAAACTGTCCCTTGGAATAAAGGTCCTCTAAATCAGGGCTTGAAAAAATAAAGAAAAACTGAATATATCGTTTTACTTTCAAGTTCTCACTTGAGAATAGGACTAGTTTTGATCTCTTGTGCATGTAATACTGTAGATTCCTTATTTTTCGCGAGTACTTTTTATCGCGAACTAGTTCTTAAACGTGAAATCGCGAGAATTATAATTCGCGAATTGACGATTGTTCAATAGATTTTACATAGATTTCAGCACTAAAAAAAATAAAAGCGAGTAATATTTTTTCGCGAGTGATGCTTCTCGATCGCGAAATTACGCGGAAATTAATTCCTCGCGTTTAATTAGAAATCTACAGTATGAGTATATTTGCAACATCGAAAATGGGAAAATGTAAATTTTTTCTGAATATTTAAGTGCTTAAACATTAAAAGAATTTTTTTAAAGTCTAGCTTTGAAAAAAAATATTGCAAGGTGAACTACAATGTACATGTACGAGAGAGGCTTTTGAAAAGTACGTGTAGTAAGTAAGAGGATATAAGATTTGAATATTTATGCCGCGCTCTAATACCTCAGATTACGTAACCGGTTTGTATACGTGCTGCGTGCCATATAAAATTTATCAATGGTGCTTCCAAGAATTTCACCCAACAGGTTGATCAAAGCCCAGATGTAATAAGATTATAAAAGCCCTCCAAAATTAAACATTTGAATTCAAAATTAATCCATCGGCATGATGGTTTTTCAGATCATTGCAATTTGTATTTTTATGCGTAAATACATTCTCAATCATAAGCTAGTATGACAATGTTAATATTACCTGGGCGGGGAGGCCCGGACCCTTGACGGAAAATTCGTATACGCTCCTTTTTTCCTCCAAAAACTGATTTCGCTGGTCGGGGAATCTGTCATTCATGGGAAGACATGTGTCTAAATGCTGAATCCGATAGTGAACACCTGATTTGATCCACTTCATAATCGGGAAATGAAACGTCTTTGTTCCTTGGTTAACCGTGATCCGCTCCACAAACCAGTCCGCCGCCACCCCAAATCCGTCCTTCCACAACTCCACCCACTCAATATCGCCGATATCATCGTTACTGATGCAGAACTCGTCAGTCGCTCCTTGTTCAAAATCATTTCGGAAAATGTTGTCTAAATTGGCAGGTTTCGTTGCCCGCTCGTTGTTCCCATGGAGGACAATATATACTGTGGAATCGGTACCGGATAAGAAACGATCGCCTGTTTTAACTGTAATAGCATAATCCATTTCATAAATTTTCAGAAGTGCTCCTCTCTATAAAATCCTCATTACCTTCTGATCCAGCAGTTGCGTGTATATCTTTGGAATCTTGGCTCAGGATCCAACAGTGTTGTATATTCTTATGCCAATTGAAATAAAAAAAATACACACAAGCTAATCTGTAAAATTTGTTAAATAGTTAGGCAGGTGCCCTGCGCAATTTAGATACAGAGGGGGCCTGCAAACAGACGGTATCCATCTCCGCTGATACTGGAGGTCATTCTGTTCGTTTGGTAGGCTATGCTCCATCGTAGCCAGCCGTCGTTGTGTCTTCTTTTTTTATAATATGGATGCAGAAGGAAATTAACCATCATTTAGTTCCCTCCATCAAACGGAAACGACAAACGGGATCGCTGATTGTAGGAAAATTAGAAAAGTTTCAGATCTTAACTGAAGCACGATTAAAAATCATATACATATACTTAAAGAGCTTAAAATGCAGTTAAAGATTTCCCAAATCGTTCGAAGATGCCCGGTGTCAGAGAAAATTTTTTAGCCTTATTTAATACCTTTTATAAAAATACAATATTACATTTCCAAATACGTGCATAAATTATATAAATTATATAATTAAGCTAGAGTTTGACTCTTCTAATTCTTTCTCTGCGAAGGAAATGAACGGAAACTGTTAAATTGGTGGACATACAAACAGACCGACCGACAGACAGAGGCGAGATGAAAAGCAATATTGATTATATTCCCTCCTAGCTGCAGAAATGTAGCGTTATGATTTTATATATTTGTCGTTATGGTCAAAGAATAATATATATAACGCTACAGTTCTGTATAACGCTATTCCCTCTCTTTTTTGGAGAAGGAAGGGCATAAAAATGGATTAATCCAGGAGTGCAGATTTTCTCTCTAGGAAAAATCCACCCAAAAGTAGTATTTATGACAATGTACATTGTGTTTAACAATTTTTAAAGACCTAACACCCTCTTTATCGTCAATCTTTTCATTTCGTTAAACTTGGCCTTCTAGTAAAAAAAAAAAAGATAGTATTTTACAGCGGACAGACTTTCTTTTTGGTGCGAAGTCTAGCGGTGTAGTACTGTTTTGCGTCTAGGATAGATGGTTCAAGGTCCCGCAATTCCAGTTTATTAATTAATTACTACTCAATTGAATATTGGTTATTAGTTTATATCTATTTTATTTTTTTCATTTCAGCTAAATTATTGTTTTAACAGAATTAAAAAGTGGTTTCTTTAATCCAATACACACCATCGTTGTATTAATTTTCAATATTCATATTTACTATTAACCCAATCAACTCAAGATTTAAAAATTTCAGAAAGAAATACGTTATTTACAGTATCGATAAAATTAACAAACACCCAATTGTAGCTTCTAAACGAAGTTCCATTGTTTTCTGCTTTATCTTTTTTTCATTGCTCTGCAGTGCGTACGCCCTGAAATATTTATAAAAGTGGAAATGTATCAATGCAGGAATTGGAGGAGTCGAACTGTATAGCATAATCGATTGAAGACGTTCTCATCACTTGAAGAACCAAGACTGAGTAACATCCCTTATGCATGTTTATTCGTTGCTAAGTGCTCTTTTTAGAGAGCTAAGCTTTCTAATTGCAGCCCGGAGGACCGGGCTGCTCTATACATATAAGTTCAAGTGTTGGTGTATGGGGATTGGGGTGGGAGTAGTTATTTAGAATTAAAGGTTTTCTAAAGATTCAAAAGATTGTTAATCAGGATGTTCTTTCCGTTTATAAATTACGAGATACATAATATATTTACTTCCATGAAGTGAATCTGTAAAAATGTATATGTTTTTCACATTTAATATACAAAGTTGATTATCATTTACTATCGAAAAAAGACAGGTCCCTTTTTTTAGAACATCAAATTTCAATTCTCGGATAAAAATGTACTCTGCACAGTTCATGTTTTATATTCTAAAATTGAAAATTAATACATTTTTAAATAGGTGATGCGTGTGTCTAACTTCAATTTATATTTTATGCAGCCAAACTTTACTTGAGGAATTGATCAAGTTTAAAATTGTATCGTTTTTGATTGATTTTTATCCGACTACAAGTTTTCAAAATATTCACGACTATCGTCTCCATCAATAATACGCATGCCTTTTCACACATATCGAAGCGGTTTGATTGATTGATTTATTGTATACTGTTTAACGTCCCTCTCCAGAATATTTCACTGATATGGAGACGTCACCTTTGCCGGTGAAGGGCTGCAAATTTAGGCCTTTGCTCGGCACTTACGGCCTTTGAGCAGGGAGGGATCTTTATCGTGCCACACCTGCTGTGACACGGGGCCTCGGTTTATACGGTCTCATCGAAGCGGTTTGATGAGCAAGACTCATTTTCATTGTTTACTTTATATATTTCCCGGGCGACAATTGATGGTTACATCAATGTTTTCTTGTTTCATTTGTAACAGGTATAATTCAATTTACTCTATTTTGGAAACTTTGTCTGTAGTGTAGATATATACCGTCTTACTAGTGATAAAGAAAAGCAAGTAAAAGTTTCTATATACCGGTAAATACGTATACTATCCTCAAGTTGAACTTTTCTTTATCACTAGTCACTACTTTAAATACTATCTTTTGCAAAGTATTTTTTTCTATACGAATCTAGATTTAGACCAATGTCAAATTTACGTTAGAAGATATTTTTTTATTATTTGATATAGGTATACTGATAGTCATAGATCTATTACATCTATCTAAATTATTCCAGCGCGTGTGCATTTTCAACTTAAGGAACAGGAACATTGCCTAGCTATCCGTTACCATAAACTAGTGTATATGTTATGTGCATTATTCTCTGCATTTTGCAGTTTTGTATATTTATTTTTGTTCTCTTTTTGGGTTGTTTTCTTTTTCATACTACGTATGCATTCTTTTTCTCTTCTTATAATATTATGTTTGAGTTATAATCTATTTATATCATGTTAAAAATCTGTATAATACAGGAAATAAAAGATGGATGAACGGATATATAATAAAATCCTATTATCACATTCAAGATTGAGAAATGTGCCAGATCACGGCATTTTCACGTATATGTCCAGAGTCGCATAATGCAGATCCATAAAAAATCTGAAACCTCTCTGATAACCAGGAACCATATGCAATATCATATATCTTTGTAACCAAAAAAAAAGTCTGGCTCATATATCTTGTATATCTTTAAATATCCGGGTAGGTGAATATGTTCTTGATTTCTACGAATTTAACCCTATGCGCTCAAATGGTAAAACTATAGAGGTTCTGTGAGCAGTGAGCTCACTAAATGATGCCCCCGCCTTCCATTAGTCTGAAAAATCGGACGTTTTCCAGGCTTTTTTACGATTTTGATATTTTACGTGCATGTAAAATATCAAAATCGTAAAAAAGCCAGGAAAACGTCAGATTTTTCGGACTAGCCTTCCATATGAATATAATGGCAGTGTCCATGTTTTGCTATGGGAAACCCAAAATATGTGTCGGATCAAAAAGTACAAAATAGAAAGTGCACAATGGCAATAAGTTATAAAGATTCTGTGAAAGTCTCATCAAATTTCATTCGAGTGGTATGAGAGAAGTTGCAGATAAGATATGGGTACCCCAAAGCAACAAACGGACGGACGAACGGACATCCCGATTACTATATACCCTCCAGCTTTTCAAGCGGGGGGGGGGGGGGTTATAATAAACGATACATCATGTCAAAAGTATATAATAATGACCCATTTCTTTGTAGAACTATTTAATGTTGTTTATAAATAACTTTAAAATGTTTAAACCAAAGCACACTGGCTCAGAGGCGGAGGGTCCTAATTCTTCTATCGGGGATCAAACGATCACTGGAAAAAACTTCATAAAGAAATTCACAGGAAATGAGTTCTAATTTACGCTCTCGGAACATCAAATATTTGAATTGACCTTCCGCCCCCTTATTAAACCTTGGTTAAATAGATCTCAGATTAACCAAACTCCTTGTCTTTGAATTCTTTAAATATTACATTTAAAAAAAATATATATTTTGTGAATCATAGAATATTTGCCATCAGGTATTGAATTCGGCAACTGGCGAAGTTATTTTATAGTGTATACATTGACACACGTTTGCTATGTGTAATTCTTAAATCCCCCTGAATCACAAACACGAAATAACGTTAGGCCGCAGGAAATAGCTTCCCACAAAAAAGGAAATCCAACAAGAACCTCACTGTAAAAACATTCGTAAAATTTTCATAAATTTAAACTTCCATCATCTGAACAAAGGGGTAAATTGAATTTTTTCCGAAAAGGGAAAATAAAATAGAGTGCTGTTTTATTAAAAGTGGAGATTTTACCTGTCCTCTTAATTTGGCATTTTATCATTGTTGATGTTTGCCTTAAGCAATCATGTGTAAACCTTATCAGTTAATTTCCACTTTTATAGCACAATTAACATAAATATTTATTCAACACTTTCGTTCTACATACGAATATATAAAATCTGGACAGAAAAAAAATGTTCTGTGACAAACCTGACAAGGAAACCCGGGGGCTCTTTGAGTATATTGGTATTTTTCCCTGATGTCCTCCAGATCCATGTTCCGTTGTTTTTTATGAGGGTCATTTTGAGGAAGGAATGTGTCCAGGTGCTCAATAAGATAATGGTACTCTGGGCGGATCCAACGATAAATTGGGAAGACGAATTCCTGATTCGTGCGAGAATTGGTCACTTCGACGTAATCACAGAACCAATCACTATAGAGACCCGCACCATCGCGCCAAAGTTCGATCTGATGTATCTCGTTCAAATCCACAGCATCTTTAACAGTAAATTTGTCCCTCTGACCACGTTCAAAATCGTCACGCAAAAAATTGTCTAACTTGGCGGGTTTAGTTTGTTGTCCCTTTGAATCATGTAGAATGATTTTGACGTTAGCGTCCGTGCCAGCCCGTTTTTTGTCGCCAGTTTTCACCACCACTTTATATTGGGCAGACTTTCCCGACATGGTGCATAGCCAACTGTTCCGACATAAATAACTTCCACGTGGGGACTGTAAACAACTCCACTGGGGCCCCAAGTGGTTTAACCACTGTGTAACGTGACGACTCGGAAATTGGAGGCGAGCGAGGGAAGTTGCGATGCACAACATTACGACCAAGAAATCCTCATCGATCAGGTGTATCAATAGCAAATGTCATTAACGCCAGGTACAATTTAAAAAGTCACCCTTATGAATTTTTTAACGTGTATAGTTCACGTAAACTTACTATTCACAAGATTTGTAATCAGAAAAAAAAATCGTATTCTATTTCAAAGTCTCTTTTTAAATAGCCTTCCAGGAAACACTGCATATATAAAAATAAAATCAGAGTTAAATAGGTTTATTGGATTAGTCCTAAAAAGTCTATTACGGGATCTGACAAAAGGATCATTATTGCTCATGCATTGCTAGCTATAAGCAAGGGATTTTTAAATTTAAAAAAATTCTTAAAACGTTACCCTATCTCGCCTTGAAGAAAAACCATCTCAAATAAACTTGCAGACGACAATGTCTGTGTAAATTTAAGCGACACTAACCCATTTTTTAAGTGGATCACTATAGATAACTTTTGTGGGGCCTCCCTGATCTTGTCTATAAGCACTTACTGAGTCATTTCATATTACAAATGCATGTTTTCTAACTCTCTTCTATACTTCCTTATGTACATATCTGAACCGTTGATGGAAAAATTAGTTCTGCAGTTGATTCAAGATCTGTTCAGATCCCCCAAAAGTTGAAATTTGATCTTACTATTTGAAATTTTAAAGGTAAAAGAACTGGCCACTTATATGAAAATGGCGTGATCTCCCTATGTAGTCAAGGATAGGGTTTATTTTCAAATGTGTTTGAAATACAAAGCTTACTGACACTTGATCTTTTTTTGACTTTGACATTGTGTAATTGATGACCTGAAATTACGGATCTAAAACTAATTAGCAGTTCGTATATATAAATTAGAGAATTGTCTGAGGCCTATTTTGTAGAAATCTGTGTCATGCGTCACGGTATCACTTACATTCCATTATCATAAAAATTATATTCTTTTCAGCCTTACGACAAAATTATTTTTTCTTGGGACTAAGCCGCGGCATATCAGGAGATTAACGGTGCATGTATATATATGGCATGCACCGTGAATATAGTACCACCACGGATTGAAAATAGAAAGCAATATTTCTACCTATGCATTGCTCCACTGAAATTGCTTGCTTCAGAAATTCGTACCGATGCCGTGATAAATATTTGATTTTCTTTGCCCCACAAGGTGCTTAGACCGTGTCTTCTTTTTCAAAGAACGTGTAAAACATTTTCGCTACTTCCATGCGTGAAATTCAGCTAAAATTCGATAATATCTGATATTGTTAATTCATGAATCACAGATTTAATTAGATAATAAAACATTGTGTCATCTGTCAAAATAGCTGGCATTCTTATTGAAAAAAGATCCTTAAGATAAATCTTAAGAAATGTCTTGAAACATTTCTTAAGACATACATGTATCTTAATTTATCTTGATACAACTTAGGTACAGGTACTCTTATATTTCTAACCCATATACCGGTAATTATCTACATTGCCCGCGAAGGGCTAGTATAAAGCCTGGTTCACACGCTCTGCTTATGCAGCTGATTTTTTTGGTCTGCATTTTACACTGCAGAGCAGACAGAGAGATTACACCATCTGCTAATCTTGCCTGCTCTCACTTTGTAGCCATGTAGTTTCATATCAGAATGGTCAGTAACGTCTGCAGAATGAAATGGAACAGGTCCAAACAATTTGTCTGCTTGCAGACATGCAGAGCAAACCTCTTGGTTTACACGTTTTTCATTTACAGCTCTGCTTCAAAACAACTGCAAAAGCAGAGCAGGTAAACTGGTTTCCTAGAACTAGAGTCGCGGAGTAAGGGGCTGCTTCTCACGTCAGGGGTTCGAATCCCACTGCGGGATGTGGAGACAAGATCTTCGTTTAAGTTCCGTACGTGTCGCAATAGGTGCTGGGAGAAAAAAGATCCCTCACTCCACAGTGGCCCCCAAGTGCCGAGTCGAGGTCTAAATTGAGCAGCTCTCCATCGGCAAGTAAAAAATTCTCGACATTAGAAGTGGCTACTACCAATACACTTGACATGCTGATGCGATATATAAAATGCTTCATTTTTTACTTTCCATAAAATTAAAATAAAACTATCCAATTATAATTTTGTTTTACTAAATTTGTTTCTGTTGTTACAAACTCAATAAAGGAAGTGCCAGATTTCAGTACGAGGGAAAGGGGGGACCATAGGGTTCTAAATCCCACACCATTTGGTTGGGGGTTTCAGCCAATCAGATTTGCACGTGTATGCATGCAATCTTTTGTTATTTCATCTATGTACCCATCCTGTTTGGTTGAAAATCAAAGGAGTTATAGCATTCAAATTTTGAAAATAACAATTAATAACCAGTATTTTGTTATTTTAAGTGTTAATTTTTAAAAGGGTTTCATATATCTTGTTTCAAAGCATTTCATCAAAAATTTAAAAAAATTATTTCACAAATTAAATTATTAAACATAGTCTACTGACCCTAAAAACATTTAATTTCCAATTTAAAATGGTAGGGATGGGGGGTTTGAAACCAATCTTTTGTTATTTCATCTATGTACCCACCTCTGAAAATAACAATTAATAACCAGTATTTTGTTATTTTAAGTGTTAATTTTTAAAAGGGTTTCATTATCTTGAAAGAAATTATTTCACAAATTAAATTATTAAACATAGTTAATTTCCAATTTAAAATGGATCTGCTATCCTCAGTTCTTCTAAAATCTCCTACATCTCAGCATAGGTGGCCTTACTTAAAACTAAGATAAGTTCGTCTCAAGTTATGCGTCCGAATCGATAGAACGGGGCGTATATCGTTTTTGTCCTGTCTGTCTGTTTGTCTCTCTGTCTGTCTGTTGTCATCTTTAACCTCCGCCATAACTTTTGAACTGTGAGAGATAGAGACTTCATATTTGGTATGCATACTCCACTAATTAAGCTCTTTCAAATGACACCAGGGTCAATGACCTTTTGACATTGACTGTAACCTAAATGCTAAAAGTAGGTTTTTGGAACTTCGTTGACACTGGGCGCACGGAGTTTCACAAACACATCTTGTTTAGACTTATGACAGCTCCAAATGCATGACTGCAACTCCTGAAGTAAGGCAAGACTTTAATGCAAGAGTGAATACTTTTACAAAAATAAATAATATATTTAACAAGTTCTTTTAACTATACAAGAGGCCCATGTGCCTTATAGGTCACCTGAGCATCATGCAACAACTTTAATGATTGACTTTGGTTCATGTTTCAAGCTAGATGCTATGGCATTCACAATTTAGAAAGAGGCACCATTGCTAATCATAACTATACACTAGGCAATTGCTTAGTTTGTTTACTTACTACCCATAGGCAGGGTAGGGGAACAAAAAATGCATTTCAGCTAATCAGTTATATTATTAGAAGTTCTCCAACCACACATGAATCCCTGACCCTAGGTCTACGCATTGCACAATTTTTGAAAAGGCATTCTTGCTTATCAAAAATGTTTGATTTATACCAAGGAGCAGATTTCAAACAATTTATTTTCAGAATATAAGTAGAGCCCCACCCCACCCCCACCCTCCTCTTTGGTATCCCTGAACCAGGGGCCTTGAAATTTAAAATTCTGGAAGAAAAACCCTTGCACATCATAACCATATAGGTAGTTTGTCTGCTTATTACACAGGAGCAGAGAAAAAAGATTTTCATAGATGTAATGTATTTTCACTATATAATCATTATAGAGCTGTGCCCTAACACCAGAACCCCTGTCCCAGGGGCCATAAAATTCACAGTCTTGGAAGAGGCACTCTTGCTCATCATAACTATGTACTTATAGTTTATTTAATACCCAGGAGCAGAGAAGAAAATTTTCAAAGATTTAATGTATTTTCACTATATAATCAATAGAGCTCCCCCTAAACACCAGAACCCCTGAGCCAGGGGCCATAAAATTCATAATTTTGGTAGGGGCACTCTTGCCCATCCTAACTATGTACTTAATTAGTCTATTTAATACTCAGGAGCAGAGAAGAAAGTTTTCAAAGAAATAATGCATTTTCACTATATAATCAATAGGGCCTGCCTTAACATTAGAACCCCTGACCCTGGGGCAATAAAATTCACAATTTTGGTAGAGGCACTATTGCTCATCATAACTATGTACTTAATTAGTTAATTTAATACCCAGAAGCAGAGAAGAAGATTTTCAAAGAATTAATGCATTTTCACTATATAATCAATAAAGCCCTGCCTTAACACCAGAACCCCTGACCCTGGGGCCATGAATTTCATAATTTCCGTAGAGAGCTTAATGTTGATTACAATAATACCAACAGTTTGACTGCTTGATATCCAGGAGTAAAGAGAAAGATTTTTAAAGATTGCACTAATTTTAGTGGTTTTGGCCCCACCCCCAGGCCCCAGGGGGGCAGGGACCATGAAATTCATAATTTTTGTTCCCCTTCACCCACAGATGCTATATGCTAAAATTTGTTGAAATTGGTTCAGCAGTTTCAGAGAAGAAGCTGAAAATGTTTAAATGTTAACGCACGACGAACGACGAAAACAGATAGCAATAGGTCACCTGAGTTTACTCAGGTGACCTAAAAACTAAAGCTTATTTATGTATAACAATCATTGCCGATAAATTATGTCAGAAATTATAAGAATTTCACTGTTTACATCACAACACTTTATAGCTGACCAATTTTAATGCCTATATTCATTCCAGGTTAGTTTTTATACTTCATTAACAAATTTTACAAGCTATTTTACTTTGGTCTCTCTGGTGAGACTTGTTAATTATGTATAAATCGTACTAATCAGTAAGTCACAGCATCCTTCCTCATTCTAGTATTTTTACAGAGAAATGCTGCTCCTATTTGTACATGGAATAAATCATGGTACCTTCATTATCCGTCAAGTTTTATTTCCTGTGTATCTTAAACACTCTATAATTTTAATTGGTTAACTCTTGAAGCATAAATAACTTTGGTATATTTATTATAAATTCTTTTTTTATCTCCGAAAAAGTTCAGAAAACTGCAAAGTGAAACTTAATTAGCCAATAACTGTCAATATCACATTATTTCCTTGTTGTAAAACTTAAAATCCATATCATATAAAAAAAATGAATTTATTTACAAAAATGGCATTGTAATGATATAAATTGATCATCATAACATATTGCAACTCAGCTTGTTTGATTCACGGCATTATAAATCACTATAAATCAGTGGTGTATAGGACAGGGGAGACAACTAGGAGGCCCCCTGCTTGTCGCGGGACTGAGTCCAGGCCTGAGCGATGGTCCTCCTCATGTCGTCGTCACCCTCATCATACATCTTCTTCAGCATATCCATCATGCTCTCGTTTGGATCCTTATCATCATCTGATTTGGACCTGCAAGACCCAAGAGAATAAACCATCATAGCATACAGGGAAAAACTGTGGTACAAAACATTATGTTTCTTTGGGTTGTCTTTCTTTTACAATTAATGCAATAATAAACATTTTGATATTATTATTGTTTTTAAAAAGCACAATAATATACCGGTATATAATTCTTGCACTGGATACTTGTAATTAAAAAGAAATCTTTCTTAAAATTTGAGAACATTAATATTTAGGTTTAAAAATAAATCACCTCTGTCTTTAAAAAGTACTAATAATTCACTTTGTGAAATTTTATTTAAAGATGAACTCACTTCTTCTCCTTTTCCTCCTTTGCTTTCTTTGAGTCTTTTTCTCCTGAGGTGACATAGGCCCATGTCTTTCCTGTTTTACTTTTTTTCAGCATCAGAAGAACTGTATCTGTTTTCACCTTCATTTGACCAGTACATTACATTTTATTTCATTTTTACGAAGGAAAAGTAATTAAAACCATAGGTAATCAGAGATTACAGAGCTCACCTCAACGAATGTTGTCTTTAAGTAAGGCAAAGTCACACAATTACCCAACAAAAAGTGTATATCCAAAAATGCAAAATTTATGCAATTTTGATTTGATACTTTGGAATACCTTTATAAAAACTTCAAAATAGTTCTTCATCATAAAAACGTAATTAAAATCCAGCATCTGAAGCAAGTTTGAGAGTTTTCATCCCTTGATGCATCATTTGTGCAAGTTTGGTTTATATAAGACTTATAGTATCTTGGTAATAGACCTGCACCCATAACTTTAATGAGGTCCATTATCTGGAAAATGTATGTCAAATTCAGCATCTGAAGCAAGTTCACTAGTGTGCATCCTAAGATGTATCATCCGTGCAAGTTTGCTCAACATAGAGCTCAAAGTTAGTTGGAAATGAAACCTATATAAAAAAACTAACCTTTTCGCTAATCCAGAAAATGTAGGTCAGATTCAGCATCTGAAGCCAGCCTGGTAGAATGCACCCTTATATGTACCATTCATGAAAGTTTGCTCATTATAGGGCTTAAAGTTACTTGGAAATGAATCCTGCACCAAAAAATTTAACCTGTTCACTCATCCAAAAAATGTAGGTCAGATTCAGCATCTGAAGCAAGTCTGGACGTATGCATCCTAAGATGTACCATCCATGCAAGTTTAGTCATTATAGGGCTCATAGTACCTTGGAAATGAAACCTGCACCAAAAACTTTATCCTGTTCACTTAACCGGAAAATGTACGTCAGATTCAGCATCCGAAGCAAGTCTGGTAGTATGCATCCTAAGATGTACCATCCATGCAAGTTTGATCATTATAGGGCTCATAGTAACTTGGAAATGAAACCTGCACCAAAAACTTTAACCTGTTCACTCATCCGGAAAATGTAGGTCAGATTCAGCATCCAAAGCAAGCCTGGTAGTGTGCATCCTTAGATGTATCATCCATGCAAGTTTGGTCAACATAGGGCTTGTAGTTACTCGGAAATGAGACCGACACCAAAAACTGCACCAAAAATGTTAATGTGCTCCAAAAACATTAACCTGGTCATTCCTTTGCTGAAATTGCAGCATCTGAAACTTTGACTGGTACAATGAAACACACTAGCAACATCTTCCATGCATGTCTAATCAATATAGGACACAGAAGTACATATGTTCTTAAAAAGAAAACTGCTCCAAAAAACTTAACCTTAACCCGGGATGCCAACACTGACACCAAGGATATTACATTAGCTCCCCCCAACTTCGTTGAGGTGAGCTAAAAAACCATGTGTGGAAATATTATATAAATATTGCATGTAGTTGAGTGTAACATTGAAAATTTTCACCCCAAGAAAACCATTGTCAACCGAGGCACAGCGGAGGTTGACAATGGTTTTCGAGGGGTGAAAATTTTCAATGTTACACTCAACTACATGCAATATTTATTATATTATACTGGATGATTTATACATATAACAATGAACCGTGTGCACATAAATTCTGCACAGTTGCTATTGTTTGGAATATCACCCGTCATCAAGCACTGTTGACTGTTGCTACGCTGGAGGGCGTGGCTTCATTATTCAGCGGGTAATAGTGTTTTTTAACAAATGTTTCTCGACCAATCAGATTCAACTAATTTACAAGAAAGTATAATATATGATAATATTAAACATGTTTAATCACTTTCCTAACTATAAGTCACTGATATAATTATATGTAATCTCTGATAATGCAGGAAGGAAACCTATTCTGGTAAGTGTACAACTTCTAATGCTTCAATACTCTGATATCCTGATACTACAAGACAATTTAATTGTCACTCCCCTTGGCTATGTAGACAGACTTGAGGTTGAGACAGGCAATGGACCTCTTTACTCCGTGTCTTCACACTCCAAATGTTATCAACATGTCTGTGGCAACATAGAGCTCTTCACTCTGCATTGTGTGATTAGACTCTATATGTGTTTTTGAGTGGTAATATGTAACTTAACTCTACATTGTGTATTTATACTCTGTACATGAATGTGGTTTTATACTGCCTGTAATGATAACCCTGAAATTTTATTTCTTGTAAAGAATACTATAGAGAACCACACCCATCTTCCCAAATCAAAAGTTTCTGATCCGCTCCACTCCACATAAACCCTTGACCGAATAGGCTAAGTTTGACAGGGTTTACTGTTATGCCATCTAGTGAGAGTATACATTTTGAACTCTACTGACCTCTGCTATTAGCCAATCAGAGTAAACGAATTCAACAGAGAATTCGAGATAATATTGGTAATCGTTAATAAATTCAATACATCTCAACTAAATAGCTGAAAAAACCTTTAACTGGGCTATTTAATGTTAGAGACGTTATCCTTGGGACTAAAACTGGCATGTTTTTCTCTTTACGATTTAGTTTCAGTTTAAATAAAACAATGATTTTGATTGGTTCATGCAAACTTGCATGACGCCAATCGGAAAACATATTTTAAACTCTGTCAAACTTAGCCTATTCGGTCAAGGGTTTATGTGGAGCGGAGTGGATCAGAAACTCTTGACTTGGGAAGATGAACCACACCATGCTGTGTCAGCCTCACCTTGAACCAGCTATCCTCGGGAACAATGTCCTCCAGCAGCGTAGAAATGTAGAGTTCTGATCGACGTTTGTTCTCCTCTTCCTCAACTTGTAATCGGAATGATCTTTGAAGAAAGAAATAATAAAAGCAAAGAGAGGTAACTCTACCACAGATATGTGTTGTTTTGCAAATATCTACTAATATCTGGGTTTTTTTTTAAATTAACAAATTTACTTGTTTTCAGAAAATGATTCAATTTAATACAAAAAAAAAATACCTTCTGTGAAAATATTTTTGATTCACAGCCCCCCTCCCTTCATTCCCATTTTCACCTTAACATTTGACTCTGGAATGGTTTTCTAATTCAAACATTACAAGGACATTTGCCTTTTATTCATTCAGGAATTCTAATTTGAGTTCACAATAAGTACAATTTATTCTGCTTTGTTATACTATATAAAAAAATGTTAATAACAAGTTCATTGTTCATACCTCTTACCAAATTCACAGGTAATTCTTTCTTTAGGAAGGGTGTGTACATCTTTGACCGTTACATAAATCTTCATGAATTTATCAGATTGATCCCATGCTGAAAAATATTTCATTATATTCCTAATGAAATTCACTCTACAATCCAATGACTATATCACGAGAATTTACTCCAGTGTACGTATTTCAAATTACATGTACTAATGATAAAAATTAAATTGATCTTTATACATATTATCAGAGCAGTCTTTTTAATGACTCATTGTCATTTTAACATTAAAAAAAACTGAAGCACAAAAAACCTCAGCAAAATAGATTTCCTTATCTTGAGTCTGTATCAATATTTATAATGGTATAAATGATCCCAAACTAGCCGCTGTTTCATCAAATTATCATTAGATATGGACTCGCCATCTGTACCTACCATATGTACTTATGACCTTTGTTTGTATTTGCGGCCTTGGTTTCTTGGGTGGTTCTTCTGTGGACGGAACAGGCTCTGAGACCGATCTTTCCAAACGTCTGATCTCGAGTTCTAACTTACTCATCTCTGTTCCGATTATGTCCTTCACACGAGATCGAGTAGCTTTCATGAGTAAGTCTCTCATTTCTTCTACATCCAGACGAAGCTGCATGAAAAATCTTTATAGATATCATAATTGTTGTGTTGTTTACATCATCAGAACCCATGGGTTTTCTCTTATTTACACCACAGGTGCTTGGGGACGCGACACCCCCACCCTATCCCCGGTGTTCCGTACCCCCAAGCAGGGGTGTTGCTAAAACGCGGAACGGAAAACGGAACGGAAAGCGGAACGGAACGGAAAACGGAAAGTTTTAGTCAAACAAATAAAATAGATTCGATATAAATCAGATAAAAAAAGCAAATTTCTTGTTGTAAAAGTCATTTCTAATAAAAATTTATTGTAAACTATTATATATTCTTGAGTCATGCATACCCTCCGTGGAAAAGATGGTACCGAAGGAAATTCGACCCACCCCCCCCCCCCCCCCCCCCACACACACACACACACACACACACGAAATAGGATTTTCGTGTTTGGGCAAAGGATATATGCCCTTTTTTTTGCTTGTCAAATTTTTTGTATGTTGGAAATTATTTACTGCCCCCCCCCCCCTTTTAATTTTTTTCCAATGTATTGTATATTGTTTAACGTCCCTCTCGAGAAATTTTCACTCATATGGAGACGTCACCGTATGCCGGTGAATGGCTTCAAATTAAGACGTATACTCGGCACTCAGGGTCATTGAGCAGTGAGGGTTCTTTATCGTGCCAGCGCCTACCGTGACACAGGACCTACGTTTTTAAGGTCATATCCGAAAGACCCGTGACTTTCACTTCTAGTGCCGAGCGCTTGGCAAAGGAACAGTCACTACCTTTATTTACGTCTTAGGTATGACGCGGCGCCGCGAACGAGAATCGAACCCGGGCCTCCCGATCACGAAGCGAACGCTCTACCACTAGGCTACCGTGACCGGTTTTTTCCAATGTCAATGTCTGTAAAGACAAAAATAACTACATGTAGTTATGATATTCAGACTATACACGCAGTGTCGAATTCGCGAATCATGAAAGGGGGAGTGGCAGTTTCGGGTCTGTGTAGGGGCCCACAGCCACATTAAAAATTGATTTATTAAACCTTACTTTGGACACAAAAAGGGGGCAGACCTATTGCAACTTTTCAGACCTTTCCGATGAGGGGAAAACAAACTCATTTTTTACGAGGTCATTCATATACCCCCCCCCCTAAACATACACGCATATGTACCACAAACAAACAACATTTAACTTCACTGAATGCAAGATTCTGCATTATATCTACCACATGAAAGTTTTCCAACTTGTCTGTCAAGAATTCAATATATAGAAAGACTCTATTTTGAATAAAACTTTAACAACCAGTGTGTATAAGAGATGTTTATTTGAGCTTGCCGTAAGGGTTTGCCCCATACGTAATCTTACAATTTTTTTTCTTTTCACATTTTATTTCTCTTTCCATGGTTCATCTAAATATCAAATATTTGCCCCCCCCCCCCAGTCATAACCTTTTTACTACGGAATTGTTCGTTCAAGTTGACATCCTTACCCTTTTTGTGAATGTAATTAATGTATTAAGTTAGTAGTTAGTGTGTAAAATAGTATTGAAAGATGTTGGAGTTGGAACTTATTCCACCTCCCGAATCAAACAATTGTCTTCTTTTTGTGTTTTTGCTTGATCAATACTTTTCAAGTTCGTTTATGTCCCCCCCCCCCTTCAAATTCGATTCTAGGTGAATGCTATGTTAGCGATTTTCGTAAATAAGAGACTGAGCATGACAAAATCAACTTGTATTTAATAGTGGGGGATTGAATATGTACAAGATATATCGTTTATGATAAAATTTGTGTATTTTAAGTGATTTAATCCAAAATAATATATTCCGTTTTCCGTTCCGTTCCGCTTTCCGTTCCGTTTTCCGTTCCGCGTTTTAGCAACACCCCCCCCCCCCCCCAAGCATTGTCTGACCTTTTTAAAATAAAAATATTTTTTCTATGACATATTCACAAAGCATTTTGCACAATCAAAGATGTACATTTATACGGATAAACTTACCACCTCCACGGTATCCATATTCCTCTCTAGAATTTTCTACAGCCTACTTTCGATTTCACCACACGATTGATAATTGATGTCTTTAGTCAAGAAGCTTACATGAATATGTCCCAACTCGTTGTAAAGTTGTTCAGTGTTAAATAATACCTCTTCAAGCTCTTGTTTTCAAAGTTTAAATTTTGCTTTACACTGGTTTTTAGTGTTTTTTGAAGACACACACACGTGTGGTTACCAGGATGAAAATTACTTCGTTCCTGAAGTGTTTCGACAATATATTCTGGGCTTGTTCAATATTATTGCGAGTATTCCGAGTATTCGACATGTAGCATTATCATGCAGAAAAAAGACCTTTCACATAATTTTAGAGGTAAAGAAAGAAGAAAAACCAGTCGTACCAGTGTTACACAAATGACATGCAAGTCCAGTGTGTGAAACATAATTATAGGACAGTAGAAATGGTACAAAAATCAAAGGATAGAACTAAGGACCTAAATTAGTTACAAAATTACTTTAAAATAAGTGACGGAAGCGGGCTTCTTGTACACAGGCACATGTTTCGTATACATTGGTATACGGGGCACTGAGAGAAGCAATCTTGGAATGGAATCTTGTTAATGACAAAATAATCAGCGCACGCATTTTCTCCCGCTTTATAAAGCTTACACTACTACATTATCCCCCTCCATAGAATGAGATGTCCTCATCTCTTTTGGAGTGCCGACACCTGTGGGGCGAAGTTCTAGGGGCAATCACTCTCACCTGCCAGAGAACATGCACCCGGATCCCAACGTGGGCGCCAATTGTAACAGAAACAATTTATTGCCTCTGCTGGGGATCGAACCCGGAACCTCTGGCTTGCCAGTCCAGTGCTCTACCAACTGAGCTAAAGGGTTAACCCACTAGCCCAAGCTAGTAGGATGCCATGTACCTTGCACTACTACATTCTTCCCCTCCTCCGAAAAATGACGTCCTCATCATTCTCAACGAAGAATGTAAAATTTAAAATAATATTAAAAATTAAAATCCTACTGAAATTTACACATTTAAGTTTTCTTTACAATTTCGAGTAAAGTTTTTAAAATCTCACCTCGTTCCAGTCCCTGACAACGCTCATCCTGCAAGATGTTCTGCAATAATGTTACTTTCCAATGCGGATCAATAGCCTGTTGTACTCATACATAATTTCCACTCCTTAACCAATCTGCATGGCTCTCTTCTAGTCCTGGTTGATCTGCGTGGAGCAGCAACAGGTGAACTTGTGTCATCTAATTCTGGTGCAGGTTCATCTGCTAATCCAACTTCTCCAGTATCTTTCTGTTCAGCTCCAGGTTCAACTTTATCTTCCTGTTCAATAATGGTTGCTGGTTCAGCTTCAGATTCTGGATCATCTGCTTTTGGTGCAGGTTCCATAGCAGTTTCATTATCTGTACTCTCTTGCAATACATCTTCTTCAATCTGATGGGCGTCCCCAATTGTTTGAAGATCTTCATCCACAATACCACTTTTTGTCTTAGCTTCAGGTAACACAATGTTATGGACATCATTGTGATGACGTTGTGTTCCATCTGGTATTGTTATAATGACTGCTTCTTCATCATCTGTACCTGACTGGGTATCGACAGTGGACTGTGTGTCCCCATTTTCCCTCTTATTTTGTCAAGTCCTTGGCTTTGGTGTGGGTTTCCGCATTGCTGGAACTGGCTTCTCTTCTTTGTAATCTATCTTTGATTGAAATTCAGTAACATGTCTAATGGGCAAGAGTAGGTTTCTATGAAGTATCCTTAGTCTACCAACTCCATCTTCCCTCTGGACTTTATAGACAGGAATCCCTTGGTTAGGTTGACTAATCACCAAATACGGTTCTTCCTCCCACTTGTCTGCGAGTTTGTGTCGACCATCAAATGCAAGTATCTTCACCAGGACTCTATTGCCGACTTCTAGTACAGCTCCTCTGGATTTAAGATCATAGTTATCTTTTGCCTTTGTTGTGATTTTCCTGCAGCTTCTGATGCCATTTGGTAAGATTATCTTAAGCGTTCCTTCAAGTTGTTGATGTATTTTGTAAGGTTTGATGATCTATGATTTTCTTTATGTAATCCGAATTCAATATCTAATGGCAGATTTGGTTCTCTTCCAAACATTAGATGAACGGGCGAAAATTTTGTAGTTTCCTGTTTCATGCAATTATAAGCGTGTACAATAGGAGCTTTGTAAGATTTCCAGTCTGCTTTCCTTGATCACTCTGAAGATCCTAACATGTTTATCAAAGTTCTGTTGAAACGTTACATAGTCCATTTCCCATTGTTCATCGTTTAGGACACCTCCTACGAACAGCTACAGAGACAGATTGTGGCAAAGCATGATATACATGTTCTTATGGTAATGGGAGATGCAAATGCAAAAGTTGGAAAGTCAAATAAAGGATGGAAAAGAGTCATAACACTGGGACTATAAAATAAATGAAAACGGCATCAGACTATCTGAAATTGCGCTCTAAATAACTGCGGAAGTCTTTTTAAGCAACTTGACATACACACGTTTACATGTGAATCTCCTAACTGGAAGCGATATAGGAACCAAATTGATCATGTAATGAATGGCAGTACAGGAAGCTTACAATTAAACTGTGTATGCGGAGTCAGAGTAAAATGTGGTGCAGACGCCAATTTAGATCTCCATCTAATACTAGCTAACGTAAAGATGAATCACTGCAGAGACTCAAAACCAAAAGAAAGCAACAGGAAGATGTATGACATCAGCAAGTTAGATCCAACAATATGCAAAGGATTCCAGCTTAAATGAAACAATTACCGGTATATGGAAATGACGAGCAGTATTCAAGCTCAAAAGTCCATGAAACAATACAAAATTACAAAAGCAGAGAAAACACGAACCTCCAAAACATCAGAGGTTGGATTAGGTGTAATGGAGGAGTGAGCATCCCCTGCCGACCGGCCACACCCGCCGTGTGCTCCTTGTCATGATTTTGAAATATGAGGAAAAACCCGTCATGTAAATAATTGTTGAAATTGACACAAAGCCAATAAGAGAGTATGAAATAAAAAGGCAATGCAGTATAGGTTGAATTAAAAAGGCACCCCCCCCCCCAACACACACACACACAAATGAAAAATGGAAAGAACCCTGGCATAGTTAACATCAATGCACAAGTACTGAGGAGTGCATATCATATGCAACATCAGAATTAACAAATTTTTTTTTCAGCAGAATTATTAGTGAGCAGGAAATACCAACAGTCTGGAAGAGATAGCTCAAAAAAATTGTCAGTATACTTTAGAAAGGAGATCCGATAGTATGTGACAATTATAGAGGTATATTTATATTACAACTATCAGTGGTGCCATCTAAAGTGTACTGCAGAATAGTGGTTGACGGAATTAGAGAAGGAATAGAAGACAGCCTAAGACCAAAGCAAGCTGCATATCGAAGAGGAATATCAGAAGGGATTTATATACTAGTATTAGGCCTAAGGAATGTATAAAAACAGGCTATAGAGTGGCAACAACCACTGTACATAAGCTTCTTAAACTTAAAAAAAAGCCTATGACAGCATAATAAGAGAAAAACTGTGAGACATACTAAGAAATATTTGTGGAATCATCAGGTATATATGTTGGAAATTTATGTCCACATTAGAGGACCTGAATTTTGCAGACGACTTTGCACTTTTTTCCAGCAAACACATCGACATGCAGGAAAATACCATAATACTACACGACGTCGCTTAAAAATCAATGGCGACAAATCAAAATGCACGAGAATACACAGATTAAGAAGAATTCATCGGGCTGAATAATAAGGATGTGGAAGATGTTGAAACATTTTTAGCACACCTCGACGAAGTCGAGATGAGCTTATGCTATACCTCCGGCGTCGGCGTCGGTGTCGGCGTCCCGGTTGAAGTTTCAGGAGCAGGTCCATTCCCAAGTAACTATAAGCCCTACCTGGACCAAACTTGCATGGATGATGCATCTAGGGATGGACACTACCAGCTTTGCTTCGGATGCTGGATCTGACCTACATTTTCCAGATGAGTGACCAGGTTAAAGTTGTTGGAGCAGGTCCATTCCCAAGTAACTATAAGCCCTACCCGAACCAAACTTGCATGGATGATGCATCTAGGGATGGACACTACCAGACTTGCTTCGGATGCTGGATCTGACCTACATTTTCCAGATGAGTGACCAGGTTAAAGTTTTTAAAGCACGTCCATTCCCAAATAACTATAAGCCCTACACGGACCAAACTTGCCTGGATGATGCATCTAGGGATGGACACTACAAGGCTTGCTTCGGATGCTGGATCTGACCTACATTTATCAGATTAGTGACTAGATTATTCCCAAGTAACTATAAGCCCTACCCGGACCAAACTTGCATGGATAATGCATCAAGGGATGGACACTACCAGACTTGCTTCGGATGCTGGATGTGACCTACATTTACCAGATTAGTGACTAGATTATTCCTAACTAACTATAAGCCCTACCCGGACCAAACTTGCATGGATGATGCATCTAGGGATGGACAATCGAAACTTGCTACGGATGCTGGATCTGACCCACATTTTCCAAATGAGTAACGAGGTTAAAGTTTTTGGAACAGGACAATCCCCAATGAATTTTTAGACCTATTTAAACAGAACTTGCTTGAATATCATTGTCAGAATAAAAATCATCTGTTAAGAAAATATAATGTGAGCTTTGCATTACCTAAACTGATAACATTCGTCGAGGTGAGCTTCGTAATCTTTGATTACTTATGTTTCTACCTAGGTGCCACAATGCCCAAGACGAAAGGAAATGAGACAGACACAGGGAGAAGTTTAGGCTTGCAAGGACTTCTTTTGAATCTCTTGCTTAAATATGGAAGTCAGCACAAACAACACAAGTGTTTTATCTCTGTTGCTGTATTGTTCTGAACTACGGAGAACCGCCGAGAAAGACGATGAAAAGTTGGACACATTCCATCGGAGATGCCTTGGGAGGATCCTAAAAGTACATTGACCCGGAAAAATATGCAACCAAGAATTGTATGAGAGAGCAAGAAAAAGCCACGTACATCCTCCAAAGCGAAGCTAGTTCACATATAGGAACAAGCCTCTGGGCGAAAGAGAAGAGGATAACCAAAGAACGCCTGGCGACACTTTTGAGAGAGAAAGAGAACTTGGTTGGGCCAGCTGGAAGGACTACCGTATGTGGCGTTCTTTGTTTGAATGGCCTCACGCGTCCTCCGAGGCTCGGAAAGGATAAGTTAGTAAGTTTAAGTAATAATTTTACAAGTTCTCAGTTAATACAACCATCTTGTCCGAAAATACAGTCCCCTCCATGGCACCTGATCCCCCATGGATGGGCAATTGAGTTTGAATAATGTTCGTTTTCTCCATATTACGTCTATAACCTAATGTTATACAACTGCTGAAGAAACTAGACAAGAGCGAGTTTTCAGAGAGTACAAAAATTACATGAATTCGCCAGAAATGCTGTCGATATGAAGGTTGTTGATTTAAAAGGAGATGGTTTTGGTAGAGGGGCTGGAGAACATGTGAACGTTTTACGATTGATTGATTGCATGCTTTATGTCCATTCGAGAATTTTTCACGAACGTTTTACGAAGATGGTAAGAAGATTCACCATGCAATTCAAAGCTTTCCTTCTATTGGATTCTATAGCAAGACCTTTCAGCTTCATTTATCCCTTTCATTGGTGTCAATGAGTTCAAGGTGGCTAAATGTAGTCTCATGATGTCCTTTATACGAGATTCAATAATCAAAAGATTCGTGATACAGGAGTTCAGACAAGTGTTTGCAGTTTTATCAGTAGAAAGAAAGAGGGAATTACAGAGCATAATAGGCTAAACGTTGAAACGCGTCAATCTGATTAAATCAGTCCTTTGTTACTCTCCGAAATTTGGATTGTCGCTGTACAGTGACTATTATAGTTTCCACTCAGAGCGTAACAAAGATCTGATTTTAATCAGATTGCAAACACGTAAAACTTATTTCTTAAAAGACGTTAATGGTAATCAAATAACCAAGCTTTATGATAAACATATAATGACTAACTTTTCTATCGTCAACTTCCATTACTTATGCAGCAGTATAATTTCATCACCTGCATGCGGAGTTAATATATCTCAGTTGATTCGATACGCAAGAGCATGCTCTACGTATGAACAATTTCAAAAACGAGATAAATTATAAAAAAAACAAGTTGATGGACAATAATTTAAGAAGTCTCGTTTAAAGTCATCATTTCGTAAGTTCTATGGTCCATACAATGACCTTGTCGGCAAATACAATTTATCATTGAGTCAAATGCTGAATGACGTTTTTCGTACTAATTGTTAGTCCATTATTTACAGACTCTGAATTGACGACGGATTTTTCCGTTATTTCCCGATCATGACAAGGAGCACACGGCGGGTGTGACCGGTCAGCAGGGGATGCTCACTCCTCCATGGCACCTGATCCCACCTCTGATGTTTTGAAGGTTCATGTTTGTTCTGCTCCTATGTTGTATTGTTCAATGGATTTTTGATCTTGAATACTCGTACTGTTCGTTATCTCCATATGTTTCATTCTAGCAATTGGTCAAGATTGATAAGACTGAGAAGAGGAATAAAATTCTTAATTGATGTACACGCACAGAGCTTTGATCAAATGGGAACTTTTTCATGAAACACATAAGCTAACAAATGGAAGATGAATCAGTTGAAAACAGTCAATTGTATTTTTGCCGCCATCGGTGCACATCTTATCTAGTTGCTCAGTTGCAGCGATGCAAGGCGGGTACAGGTGGAAACACGATAATGTCTCAAGTGAACTAGCTGGCGTGGATATGAAGGCGAGAACAGAGAAGCGACAAAAGGGCTAATATCTTCAACTTTGTCAGGAAAGGTGCAAGAGGTGAGAAAAATACAAGATGGAAATCATCAGTATTTGACATTTACAGGAGAAGACTTGAAACTAGAGATAGAACTGAAAAGAGAAAGCTTTCTTTCCAGAGGTAGTAGATACACCATGGAGACAAACCATGCATGATGCCGTGATCTAGTCAGGCCAAAACCCTAGTAGCCATAGAGGTAACAGTGGTATGGTAGGAACATTGAAGAGGCGCACCATTGGAAGAGTTTTAAGTATGCAGATTGATGACTAGTTAGGAGAGAATGTTTGGATGAAGATGCTATTGAGAAAAATTGAAGCCTCTTGTCACGGCAGGCGTTAACACGATAAATATTCCTCACTGTTTAATGGCAATACGTGCAGAGTAAAGATTTATAAGAAGTCCCTCACGGGTACTAGTATATGTTGACGTCTACATATAAGTTAAAAATTCTCGAATGGGACATAACACAACAGTCAAACAATCAATCATATGCAAGAGTCTCTAAGCCCAATCAGTGTCGAAGTTGCTCAAGTGTCTTGGAAATGGTGTCATCATTGCGGAGAGGTACTAGACGTCAACTGGCAGTAGCAGCGGATAAATGATCATGCTGATGATGGCATAGGACGAGAGGAGCCGAGTTGGATGCTTGGAACTGAGTAGAAGTGGGTTTGCCACAATTGCTGACCCACTAACTTGAGGATATCACGCTTTGAGGTCGAAACATCCAAGATATGTTAGCCACCATCTAAAGGCGGTGTAACCAGAGGTTTCGACAGACTCAAGTTAAGCATGGACGGAATTCCAGAACTTCATTGCAGATTTAACATGATCTGGCTCCGGGGCGATAAACAAAAGACAAGCTCACTTTTGATCTCAACCTCACTTTTAGAAAAAAAAAAGTTTTATGGCCCTAGAGCCTATATGTTTACTTCATCAAACATTATCCAGCCAATATCATTTCATATCTCTATTTAGAGAACTGGAATCTACCTGCTAGTGTCAATTTTACTGGACAGTGTGTTAATATCATATTCGAAAGTCACTTGCTTTCCCCTGCTATCATGCTCATTTACATAAATTTCCTGTCTAAATTAGGCTTTTGATTTTCCCAAAACGTTCAAAAAGCAGTGAAGCTTTCTGGCCAATGACCCATTTCCTTACACTTTTAATACCCCGCTCCCGCCCGTTTTATCTGTCCGATAAAACGGGTCTAAAGGCCTGTGGTTGGGGGCTATATAACTTGGCCTAATGCACCGTGCATTTACAGACTTAGTCTGCTGCTGGACCCCGTGGTTTTCCTTGGGTACTAAATATCGATCTGCTACCCTGAGGAGGATATTTTTCATGCATTTTCCCTAATTTATAATACCTTCACGTTTTATAATCTGACACGCATATTAGTTTCTGATTTTCTCTATATATTAAAATATGTAACCCATTTTTTTCAAACGAGTCTGCCAGAGTCTCATTTTGAAATGATTCAACAAGTGTACTTTATTGGTTTTAGTGATTTAAGTATTCAAAAAGCTTTTAAAATAAAACATGTGGAGATATATTCAGTATTTGATCTCAGAAGTCCATTAAACTTTACAAAATAGGAGCGAAGCAAACACGGGCCTCCAAAACATCAGAGGCAGGATTATGTGCCATGGAGGAGTGAGCATCCCCTGCCGATCGGTCACAACCGCATGCAGTGTGTTCCTTATCACGATCGGGAAATAACGGAAAAATACACGGACAACTCCGTGTTTAAATAATAGCCTAACAATCAACATGAAAGAAAAAAATGCATTCAGCATTTGTCTTCATGAAAAATTGTAATTGCTAATAAGGTCATTATATCGACCATAGAACTTACGAAATGATGACTTTAAACGAGACTGCTAATATTCTACCATCACCAACGTGTTTGTCAATAACTTACCTCATTTTAGAAACTGTCCATGCGTAGAACATGCTCTTCCGTATCGAATCAACAGAGATATATAAACTCCACAAGCACGTGAAAAATGTACAGGTATATTGCTTCATAAGTAATGGAAGTTGACGATTGAAAAGTTAAAGTCATTCTGTTTATCATAAAGCTAATGTTGTTAGGTCCCATTTACGTCTTTTTAGTAAAAGATCCAAACATGAAACAGATGTGTCAGACTCTGTGGTATCTTTTAATTTAAGCTCACTGGGATGTACGAGTATAGTGTCAGCAAAGAATGGACACAACTATTGTTAATTGACGATATGTCGCCAATATATCTAAACGTCGAATTGAAGGCTACAGCAAGTGTTTTCTTCGTTTCACGTAAAAGATTTTGAACAAATTCTGCTTCATGTAAATAAAAATAGGTCTGCTAAGAAGGGTGCGCTATTGGTACCTATAGGAATTCTGATAGATTGTTGGGAGACCTGGTCTCCAAAAACCACATAGATATTGTCAATCAGAAACTTTTTAATGTCAACTCCACAGTGGTTGTGTGTACAATCAGAATGTTTTAACAAATTAATTTTGCAAATGACCAATGACAAGGTAAGTAAATTTACGAGTTCCATTTTTTTATTGAAAATACAGCTGTAAATGATGTCAGAAAGCCTGGACTTTATTTTATCGTGGGGGATAATTGTATATAAAGTTGAAAAGTCGTAAGTTTTAATGTTGATGATTTTGGTAAAATTTTATGATTTCAAATGTCTCAAAAGTTCCTCCGACTTTTCTTGTATCCACATCTGATTTACACCACTTCTCGAATATATTGTTGAACAGTACTCTTGAGGTTCCTCCTTCACTTCTGCTACTTAGTTAGTAGTAAAGAAAGATGCTTGATAGAACATTTACTGGAACCCAATTTTGTTGTTTGGAATATTAAAATGTTCAAAACTAAGTATCTTTGTACATGTAAGGATTTTTATGAGCCTTACAGGGGGAAACTGAGGACATTGCTGTTGAAGATCCTGATTTAACATTTATGTATAGAAAGCCTTTATTTTATTTTATTTTCAGCCATCAGCCATCCTCACAAGCCGGGTCCTGAGACAACATGTTGCCGTTAGACCCCTGGCAAATCTCATATACAATACAATATCCATGCGCTGACTGTAGCGAAGCGACGTCTTACGGAAAAATAGTTAAACTTGATTGTTTTTCTTATCTCTCAACCAATCACATAAAGCCATTCTATGATAAACAATTTGTAACACGTGCATTAATTTTGAGGTGTCAGCTGAATCCTTATCTACCTATTTTTGAAATCTTTGATTTGATTGGTGCTTCTCAATGAGAGAAGCAAGCCCACGGATATTGAATGAAATATGCCAGGGGTCTAACGGCAACGTGTTGACTCGGGACCCCTGGCTTGCGAGGATGGCTGGAAAGAGGCAGAGGGATGTTTTGTATCGAAAGAGAACTCGAGGACAATCAACCAGTTTAGGACATTGTGATAAATGTGGAGGTGAAACTGTTCATGTCAGTGCTAGCTTAGCTATCATCAGGGTACATGGTGGAGAGCAGATACATAAATCCATCTATTCAGAAGCAGAAGGGTACTCCAGATGCGGAGAGCTCAGAAGTGTCATAAGTCAACTCATCAAGGAGGCCAAAGACGGCAAGAAATATTTTGAAGCTGTGTGGTTAGACCTAGCCAACGAGTATGGATCTCTGCCCCACAAGCTGATTGAGTCGGTGATCGAGCGGTACAAAATACCAGAGAACGTTCAGGGGATTGTCAAGAGCTACTTCGGGGGAATGCAGATCCGGTTCACTGTCGATGACTACACCACATCCTGGCAAAGAGTAGAGAAAGGGATAGTCACAGGATGTACAATCTCTCCTATTCTGTTCGTAATGGGTATGGTGACCAGGACTGCAGAGAGAGAGAATCAAGAGGGCCAAAGATGGACTCAGGGATTTATCAGCCACCAATTCGAGGCTTTATGGATGATCTCACTGTGACAACAACGACCGATATACAGGCGAGATGGGACCTGTCAGCATTGGAAGATATAGTGTTTCCTGGACACGCATGAAGTTCATGCTAAAGAAATCCAGATGTCTCGTTTTGAGGAAGGGGCGTATCATCAGGCAAGTCAAGATGCAAATTCAAGCAGAGGAGATCCCATCAATAGTAGGAAACCCGATCAAGTGCTTGGGGAAGTGGTTTAATGAATCCCTCACAGACAAGGATAGCATCGAGGACACAAAGAAGAAGCTCATTGCTTGGTTGAAAAGAGTCGATGGAAGCGAAAACCTGGAAAATATAAGGCATGGATCTATCAGCATGGGATCCTACCAAGACTTATATGGCTGCTCCTCATACTAGTATACGAAATTGCAACTACTACAGTCGAAACCAAGGAAAGGAAAATTACTGGGTGTCTGAGGAGGTGGCTAAGACTTCCATCATCATTTACATCGATTGGACTCTGCATCAACTCAACCCAGTTACGCATACCAGTTTCCTCTGTGGTGGAAGAATTCAAAGCAGCAAAATGCAGCTTGGTAATGACGTTACGTGACTTAGCAGATGACAGGGTCGCAGAAGCAGGGATCAAGACAAAGACAGGAAGAAAGTGGTCAAGATAGCAAAATGCAGCTTGGTAATGACGTTACGTGACTCAGCAGATGACAGGGTCGCAGAAGCTGGGATCCAGACAAGGACAGGAAGAAAGTGGTCAGCAAAAACATCAATGGATCAAGCAGAGAGTATGCTTTACTTATGCCCTATTGTTCAGGCTGAAGTACGGCGCACTGAGGAAAATTAACGGAAAGCAAAATCAACAGAGCTTTGTAAACAGGGGGCCAGGATGAAGTGGGACTTACCGTTGCGGGAATTAACCTGGACAGAACAGTGGAGAAAGGAGCAGTTTAGAATCTCGTTCCTTCTGAGGTCAGTGCATGACACACTCCCATATCCTTTAAATTTGCAACAGTGGGGGATAAGCGAAGACTAGTTGCAAGCTGTGTGGAAAGAGAGGGACAATGGTGCATATTCTATCAGGATGCCAAGTTGCGCTGACCCAGGGAAGACATAGATAGCGACATGATAAGTCCTGTGGAAGTCGGCTGGATGTGGAGAGAAGAAGGAAACAACCAGCAGACAAGAAACAAAGACAAATACAGTCTGTGAGGGTGAAGCAATGGTTGACATAAGAGCAGCAAGGCAGACATAAGTGTTGGATAGAGGACATGACTGGGAGCTCAGAGTTGATCCAGACAGGAAGTTAGTTTTCCCTAACATCGTGGAAATCAACCTAAGACCAGACGCAGTTTAGTGTCCCAGCAATCGAAAACATGGTCACAATGGAGCTGACTGTGCCGTGGGAAGAAAATTTTGAGGAAGCACATGAGAGGAAGAGCCTTAAATATGCAAGGCAGACTGCAGGGATAGAGGCTGGAGTGTCTGGCTGTTTCCAATAGAGGTCGGCTGAAGAGGTTTCCAAGTGCAATCAGTGTGGAAGCTGCTCACTAGATTAGGTGTATCATGAAGAGCAAGCAAGACAGCAGCAAGGAGACTGGGAGAAGAAGCAGAAAAGTCATCCTGCTGGATATGGCACCACCGAGACGATCTGTGCTGGAAGTCAGGATCCATTGAGTAGTGGATTGGCCACCACTGCTGACCCACCAACTGGAGGATATCATGGTTATGGGTGGAAACATCCGGTGAAGGTTGGAGACAATCTGATGATGATCAGAACCGACAGGCGAGACCAGGGGCGAAAGTTACAGATAGTGACAGGCATGCTTAAGTGTGCCAAGCTGACAGTTAGCAGAAAACCATCTTCTGTAAGTGAATACTGCCTATACACACTGAAGAGAACTATTTAGCCTCATCATTTTTATGCCCCGCTATGAAAATGACCGGGGCATATAGTGTTTGTCATGTCCGTCTTCCGTCCTTCCGTCTGTCCTTCTTTCACACTTTGCGTTTAGCTCTGTTCAAAGCTAAGTTTCAAAGAAACTGTCCAAGATATTTTCATCAAACTTCATATGCTGATAGATATTGATGAGAGCTATGCAACTGCATCAACATTTTTTGACCTTGACCTTTCCTTTGACCTTGACCTCACTTTTCTTAAATTAGTGTTTAGCTCAATTTTAAACATACCACTCAAGATGGTGTTATCAAACTTCACATGTTGATACAAATTTGCACGGATGATGCATCATGGGATGAACAATACCAGACTTGCTTCGGATGCTGGATCTGACCTACATGAGTGACCAGGTTAAAGTTTTTGGAGGAGGTCCATTCCTAAGGAACTATAAGCCCTACTTCGACCAAACTTGCATGGATGATCAATGCATCTAAGGATGGACACTACCAGACTTGCTTCGGATGCTGGATCTGACGTACATTTTCCAGATGAGTGACCAGGTTAAAGTTTTTGGAGCAGGTCCATTCCTAAGGAACTATAAGCCCTACTTGGACCAAACTTGCATGGAGGATGCATCTAGGGATGGACACTACCAGACTTGCTTCGGATGCTGGATCTGACCTATCTTTTCATTCCGAAGGAACTATACGCCCTGCCTGAACCAAACTTGCATGGATGATGCATTTAGGGATGGACACTACCAGACTTGCTTCAGATGCTGGATCTGACCTACATTTTTATTCCCTAGAAACTATAAGCCCTACCTGAACCAAACTTGCATGGAGGATGCATCTAGGGATGGACACTACCAGACTTGCTTCGGATGTTGGATCTGACCTATATTTTCATTCCCAAGTAACTATAAGCGCTGTCTGAACCAAACTTGCATGGATGATGCATCTAGGGATGGACACTACCAGACTTGCTTCAGATGCTGGATCTGACCTATATTTTCATTCCCAAGTAACTATAAGCCCCACCTAAACCAAACTTGCATGGATGATGCATCTTAGGATGAACACTACCAGACTTGCTTCGGATGCTGGATCTGACCTATATTTTCTTTCCTAAGTAACTATAAGCCCTGTCTGAACCAAACTTGCATGGATGATGCATCTAGGGATGGACACTACCAGACTTGCTTCGGATGCTGGATCTGACCTATATTTTCATTCCCAAGTAACTATAAGCCCCACCTAAACCAAACTTGCATGGATGATGCATCTTAGGATGGACACTACCAGACTTGCTTCGGATGCTGGATCTGACCTATATTTTCTTTCCCAAGTAACTATAAGCCCTCCGCCCTGCCTGAACCAAACTTGCATGGATGATGCATCTAGGGATGGACACTACCAGACTTGCTTCGGATGCTGGATCTGACCTATATTTTCATTCCCAAGTAACTATAAACCCTATCTGAACCAAACTTGCATGGATGTTGCATCTAGGGATGGACACTACCAGACTTGCTTCGGATGCTGGATCTGACCTATATTTTCCAAACCAGAGACCAGGTTAAAGTTCTGGGAACAGATCAATCCCAATGAATTTGAAGTTCTTAATATCTACATTATTATCAAAGTTATTAATATTTGTTCACACTATACACGTTTTTCATGCTACATGTGTAGAAATAAGTATATGCCATGTATGGGGTAAAACACAACTCTCAAGAATATTGTTGTTGGGATAAATACTAAATGTTAAGGAAATATGATGTGAGATTTGGATTTAACTTACACTGATAACATTCGTTGAGGCGAGCTTCGTAATCTTTGATTACGTATGTTTTATTAAAGACATCATTTCTAGACACTTTTATCAAACTTCATATGTTGATACATACTGATGAGAGATATGCAACTGCATCAACATTTTTGACCTTGACCTTTGCTTTAACATTGACCTCACTTTTCCTAAATTAGTGTCAAACATCATAAGTTTATAGATATTGAGGTAAGCATTTCAAGTGTATCATCATTTTTTACCTTTACCTTTCATTTGACCTTGACCTCACTTTTATCCATTTTTGTTTAAGTCAGTTTTAAAGAAACCATTTATAATTATATTTTCAACTTCATTTGCTGACACTTACTGATGAGATCTTTTCAACTGAATCAACAGTTTTTGACCTTGGTATTTCCTTTGACCTTGACCTCACTTTAATGAAATTAGTGTCAAACTTCATATGCTGATACATACTAATGTAAGCAATTCAGCTGCATCACTATTCAAGATATTCTGATCAAATTTTATACACATACAAATTTTCATGTTGCTTTACTAATATATCCTCGGCGGGGCATTCATGTCCCATGGACATATTTCTAGTTTTTACCTTTCCTTTGACATTGACTTCACTTTTCTTAATTATGTGTTTAGCTAAATTTCAAAAAAATTATTCAAGATATTTAATCAAACTTTGTTTGTTAATACATACCGATGATAGCTATTTAACTGCATCAACACTTTAACTTTCACCCTTTTCTTTGACCTTACTTTCTTAAATAAGTGCTTATCTCAATTTCAAGGAATCTTGAGATATTTTATCTAATCCTTTCTGCATATACATACTGATGAGAGCTCTTTATCTGCATTAACTTTTTACCTTGACCTTTCCTGTGACCTTGACCTCACTTTTCTTGAATTAGTGTTAAGCTTAGTTTCAAAGAAATTATAATAAAAACATAGGTAATCAGAGATTACAGAGCTCACCTCAACGTGTGTTGTCTTTAAGTAAGGCAAATTAAGTCACACAATTAACCAACAAAAAGTGTACATCCAAAAATGCAAAATTTATGCAAATTTGATACTTTGGAATAGACCTATAAAAAAAACTAAAAACTAGTTCTTCATCATGAAAATGTAATTAAAATCCAGCATCTGAAGCAAGATTGAGAGTTTTCATCCCTTGATGCATCATTTGTGCAACTGGTTTATATAAGCCTTATAGTTTCTTGGTGATAGACTTGCACCCAAAACTTTTACGAGGTCTGTTATCTGGAAAAATGTATGTCGAATTCGGCATCTGAAGCAAGCCCATTAGTGTGCATCCTAAGATGTATCATCCATGCAAGTTTGGTCAACATAGGGCTTAAAGTTACTTGCAAATGAAACCTGTATAAAAAAATTAACCTTTCCACTAATCCAGAAAATGTAGGTCAGATTCAGCATCCGAAGCCAGCCTAGTAGAATGCACCCTTAGATGTACCATCCATGCAAGTTTGGTCATTATAGGGCTCAAAGTTACTTGGAAATGAATCCTGCACCATAAACTTTAACCTGTTTACTCCTCCAGAAAATGTAGGTCAGATTCAGCATTCGAAGCAGGTCTTGTAATATGCATCCTAAGATGTACCATCCATGCAAGTTTGGTCATTATATGTCTCATAGTAACTTGGAAATGAAACCTGCACCAAAAACTTTAACCTGTTCACTCAACCGGAAAATTTTCATCCGAAGCAAGTCTAGTAGATTACATATATGTACCACCCATGCAAGTTTGGTCATTATAGGGCTCAACGTATCTTCGAAATGAAACCTTCACCAAAAACTTTAACCTGTTCACTCAACCGGAAAATGTAGGTCAGATTCAGCATCCGAAGCAAGGCTGGTAGTATGCATCCTAAGATGTATCATCCATGTAAGTTTGGTCATTATATGTCTCATAGTAACTTGGAAATGATACTTGCACCAAAAACTTTAACCTGTTCACTCAACCGGAAAATGTAGGTCAGATTCAGCATCCGAAGCAAGTTTAGTAGAATACATCCTAAGATGTACCATCCATGCAAGTTTGGTCATTATAGGGCTCAAACCCTTTTCTTCAAAATGAAACCATCACCAAAAACTTTAACCTGTTCACTCAACCGGAAAATGTAGGTCAGATTCAGCATCCGAAGCAAGGCCGGTAGTATGCATCCTAAGATGTATCATCCATGTAAGTTTGGTCAACATAGGGCTTATAGTTACTCGGAAATGAGACCTACACCAAAAACTGCACCAAAAATGTTAACCTGCACCAAAAACATTAACCTGGTCATTCCTTTGCTGAAATTGCAGCATCTGAAACTTTGACTGGTACAATGAAACACACTAGCAACATCTTCCATGCATGTCTAATCAATATAGGACATAGAAGTACTTAAAAAGAAAACTGCTCCAAAAAACTTAACCTTAACCCGGGACGCCGACGCCGACACCGACGCCGAGGGTATCACATAAGCTCCCCCCAACTTCGTTGAGGTGAGCTAAAAAGAAAGACACTGGAATGGAGAAGATGTATAATTACTGAAATTACTAACGAAACATAAATATATTACCGGTAGTGTCAGGAAATTCCTTTTCAACTAAATGACAACATCTTTCTTCCTTTTTTTTTATACAAATCTTGCCCTACTAGTACAAGTGTGTATTTGAGGATTAGTTAGATTAATTATTTCTATCGTCCTCTTCACTGCTGTCTTCATCAGAGTCCTGATCTTGATTCTCCCCAAATATAATTCGACTCAACAGTTTGTGTTTTTTATACAAATAACTACTAGCCATAACTGCTGGAGGTTCTTTACGTTTGATTCCACTGCTGCTAGAAGATTCAACATTTCCTAAACTCAGCTTCTGTTCATAAATCTCTGTTTTCCCTCGGGTGTGATTGAAGAAGTCAGCAGTGTATGTCTGCATGGTGTCAATCAATCCTGAACTCAAATACGTGTAATTAACAACAAGCCAAGAAATGAGAATGGCTGTTAGACTGAACATTCTACATTCTTCCTCTGACGAGTCAAACAGTGGCACCCTCGTACTCTCAAGTAGAACATCATGCTCTGCATCATAAAACATGACAGTCATTTCAGAAAGTCCAACTCCAATTAAAGGGGTGAGAAAGTTACTGCATTCTGGATGTTTTTGCTTCTGCAAAAATGAAAATACAATTGTCTTTGCAATTAATTGTGAGTTCTGGGATAAAACACTTGTTTTCTGTTTTTCTAACAAAGAATTTCCAATAGCACTTCCAGAGTTCTCCTCTGGCAATTCACAATGTAATGCTAGGTTGTCATTGATAATGATATCCATATTCCCATGCCAAACCTCACTGTTTCCTGCAAAACATCAAACTTAACGTTTTCATAAAACTTTAAAACGGGAATAGAATTGATTCAATTGACTTAAAACTGATGTTTACAGCTACTAATAAGCACCTCTTAGAAGTTAAAGTTCTAAGAAATCAATTGACATTTACCAACACTTGTGTCTCCTAATGCTCCTGTCAGCTGGCAGTTGGGATAACTACATGGGCAGTTGTCTTTTCTCAAGTCATCACACTCTTTGTTAACTGTATAGCGAGATGATGTTGACAACTTTCCAAACAAGTGATTTGCCAGCAACGTACTCAAATCTGCCTTAGTCATTTGGTGTAAGTTGGTTGTTGGTATTTCATCAGCTTTAAGCAAATAAGAATCATTCTTAATAATAAAAAAATTACAATAAATAGCTATCTTTCTCGATATTCCAGTGCAAATATTTCAAAATATGACGTAAAATTCCCAAATATCATTACATTGATTATTCATTAAATGAAACAAAATATTATCCTCCTTGATTTCATTTTCAGCCCTTAATACCAATAGGCAATTACCTGCATTAGATTTTACAAATGCTAGCAGCTTATTAAGCACAAATTGTTCCTGCCTGTTTTCTGGCATGCCTCTGTTTTCTAAATACCCAATCAGAATGTCAACGCCACGTCGAAACACATCTCCAAACAAAAACGTCTTTCTGGACTTTACCTCTACCTCACAATATGCTTTAGAGAAAGACCTGTAGCTAGGATTTGAATCTGCTGCATTACAGTTTACAATTTTCAATGGCCTGAGTTGAACACAATGTTGGGATGCTTCGAAACAAAGACCATCTAATGCAATTGCTAATTCCTTATTCATGTTTTAAGGAAATTCACAAAAATTATTATCTATATCTGTGCTAAATTTTCTCCATAAACTTTTTCCTAATCATGCTGATGCTAATGATGATGTTGTCCCATCTGAATCGGGTTCGAACTACCTGAAATTACGGGCGGTGTAAAAGTAGGTGCAAAAACTTGTTAAACCGTTGTAATACATTACTTTTAGGAAGATTTCTTCGGCAAGCTATACAAGAAAAATATGAAATATTGTTTAAAGCTGGAAGGAACTTGATTTTTTTAATTACATGTAAGTTTTTAATTGATTTAATTTATTTATACAGGTTTACTTTTACCCCATTCCTACAACTTTCACTATGGCATTGACAGCATTTTGGCATTGTTTAAGAGGGCCTAAATTATATAGACAGCTACGAAACAATGAAGGACAGGTGAATATGAGATCTTTTTGATATACACGATTTTAATAAACCTCAGATATAGTGTCAATGTACTCTGAGAAGAAAACTGTGTCTAAAATATGATGTGCCTGTACAGTGACTAGTAAAATGATCTTATGCCAGTGTAGTATGGAAAGGAAGAATGAGTAAACATACATTGAAAATTCATACATATACAATGAAAACATATGCCTGGACCGGGAATCAAACCCGGGACCCCTGCATTACTAGTCAGGTGCTCTAACCACTGAGTTATCCAGGGTGATGTCCTCGGTACAGCCTTAATTCCTACATTCCCCCCTCCTTAAATAGTCTTCGCCCCCAAAGACACAAGTTCACCTTGTCAGAACTTAACATTAATTTTATTATTATATTGCCTGAACACAATCTGAACAATGAAGGCCATGGCACCATCTGTAGTATGGAAAGGAGGAATGAGTTAAGCATATACATTGCAAAATCAGAGATACATGTATATAATTATTTATATAAATATTAATGAAAATATGTGGCTGGACCCGAAATCTAACCTGGGACCCCTACATTTATAATCAGGTGCTCTAACCACTGAGCTATCCATGCCGATGTCTTCAGTCAAACCTAAATTCCTACCTCAGTTATGGTTAATATGTTGACGGTGCGACCGTTAGAGCGAGCGCAAACTCTTCTATTGTTTTAATTTAGATCGGGCTCGTCAAACCGCACGTGACATTTGGTGCGTCTAGACTCTGACGTCACATGACGTCGTATGTAAGTTACAAATACCAAGAAAAAACTGATCAGTGCTGAAAGTTAATGAAAAAAGTTACGTTTACAATTTATCTTCAATATGTATCCATTTAATCAAGGCAAGTAAACTTTTTGTTGAACATTTGCCGTCATTCTCGCGAGAAAGCAACTTTGCTAAGTGATGCATTGTGGGTCAAAATTACTGCGGCAAAAAATTCTAAAGAATGAATGTGCAGTAGTCCGAATTTTCTCTTCGCCCAGGCGTTGTCGTTAGAGCTCGCAGTTACGAGCGTCGCTTTGCGACGCTCGCTGCGCTCGCTATTATAGAATTGTTATGCTGCAAATATGTTATGGAAATGCAGCTAACATTTGCAGTCATGTTTCACGGTAGTCTAGAAGTTCCAAATTTCTCCTGTGGTTTGAAGAACTGGCCTTGGTTAAAACAAAATTTATTTGATTTGAACATATTTTATTGTATACTGCATACAAAAGAATTGGATACAAGTTCTTCAACTTAACGGAACCTCTCCTTTTATAGCCTGAGTTAACACAACTGTGCCCTTCTCACAGGTCACACCATCAACATGTGTTGATTTGTTTAAACAAAAAAATCTAAATTCACTGCTTAAATTTCCATTGTAAGGCGGATATATTAGATTACTGAGGCACATGCTCTGCTTCAAAATAAATTTTTACCTGTTAGTATCATTAATTGTAAAGGATATATTTTATTTCAAATGCACAAGAATAGCCAGAGTAAATGTCTTACATATTTTAAACTGGACTTCCTCTATTTTGATTTCAGCCCAAGGTATACCAGGCTAACTTTATTGAGGCAACAGGAGACAGATTTATAAGTGTTGTAAGTGTATTACTGCAATAATTTTTGTCCATCTAAGAGTTCTAAGTTTTTCATGTGTTAAAGACTTGCATACTCATTATACTTCAATTTTTTTTAAATGGATAAACTCCTTGATACATTTATTTTATAGATTCGATTTTGTATGTCTTTTACATACTGGACAAGTCCCTTTGTACTTGGTGTGCTATACCGACGGGGCTATTTCTCAACAGAGGGTCTTGTCAGCATTGGAAAGTTTATGTTCTCAATAGGTGTTATCTACACTGTGGCGTATATTACTAGAGGTGAATATAACTATTTATACCAAGTCTACACATTTCCATGAATCAGTTGTCAGAATGGTATGTTAACATACTTATGAAAAAGGACTTAAATAGTAATAAATATTTGTAGGTGTTGGTCGCTTTAACAATGCAGATTACATAACATTCCTCAGTATACTAACAGCTACACAGAGGTCCCTAACTCAACAGAATAAGGTAGATATGTGGAAAATTGAAGAGATTCCCCAATCTCTATTTTTTTTTCTTAGTATTTATGATTAATATTATGAATAAAAACAGAATTCTAATGCTGTTACTGGATCTCTTTCTATAGAGGATGTTAGCTAGATATGACTTTGAGTTTTGGGCGTGGCCAGTGGATTGGTATATGGGAGAAAATGGGTAAGTTGCTCATGATTTAGTTAAAAAAGTTGTTTCAATGTGTCGCAAGGTCTCTTTGTAAAAGATGAAAAAATCTTTTATACATGAGTAAAGTATCTTTTCTTTTGTTAACATTTTTTTCAAAATATTATTTTCTTCAAAGGGAAGTGAAGAAAATCCACCAGCAGATTCCAAGATCTAAACAAGTAGAATTTTCACTAATCAATCTTCCACTGAAGATTTTAAGGTATCTTTTCATTTAATTCTATAACCATAACTCTTCACCTCTATGCCAAAAAGAAATTTAGTATAAAGAACTACATGTAGATAAATCAAAAAGATGTTCAAAGATGAGTACTAGACTTTTTTTGTGCCTTTTAATCTTAAATGAGATTTTTTTGTAGAAGATCATAATCTGCACATTGATATTGAACATTTATACTGCATGTACTTTGGTATTAGCCCTTGATGGTACATTGACTGTTCATGGCAGTTAACTACATCAAAACTTATGTAATCTCAATAAAATCAAATTCAGTAAATTCATTTGTGTAAAATATTGTCTAATTCTGAAATTTGCCTAATTCAAATTGTTATCATTTGAACCAGTGCTGTGCAGGTTAGACAAGTTTTACTGTATATCTTGCTGTACATAATGTAAATATTGTCTTTCTTCTCCTTTACAGTTATGCTGCTGTACACACTTTTGGGAGGAGGATGCTTTACCCAGGGGCTACAGCCCTCATTAATTCATTAGTTGGTAAGAATAATGTAAATGCATTAATTTGTGTAAAAATGCAATTAAACTGCAGCATTTTGAAAATTCATATCTAGAAAACCATGTATATGGATACCGTCTAAACCACTTTTTCTTATTGTACATTTTCTATTTTCATAGGTCCTGTGTTGAGTCAAAACAGAGCATCCTTAATAGAAGAGGTGAAACTATGTGTCTCTTGTATCTCAGCTACTGGTAAGCTTTACATCATTGCTCTGTTTTTTGTATTTGTTGATTTCCATTTCTTGCAGAAAAAGGGACAAAGAGCCAAACTTTTGACAGCAGATGGGAATAAAATAGATACTATGTTTGTGGACCGGAGACACACTGGAAATCAAAATGGAAAGACTCTGGTCAGTGGATTTTGCTAAATTTTAGACAAAAAAAACAACAAACAAACAAACACAAATTTGGGTTTATAGATAGTGCCAGGATAAAAATACAATCTTTTAAAGGTAGATTCCGCCCTGTCCCAATAAGCAAATATACTTCATACTATAATGATATGGTAATGAAAAGATATTGAACAAATGTACATCATATAGTATTGCTGGCAGTCAATTCTTGCTATTCATTTTAAAATGTCATGTAATATTATTGATAAGGTCTTACTTTCCATCCTGTGATTATTATGTTTAGATTGTATACTGTGTTTAATTACTTATTGTAGATTGTATGCTGTGAAGGTAATGCTGGTTTCTATGAGATTGGTTGTACAGTTACCCCGTTAGATGGAGGCTACTCTGTGTTAGGATGGAATCATCCAGGATTCTCAGGGAGCACGGTATGAACCATCTCCGGTGTTCACAGTATCAACCACCTGTAATTGTAGATTTATTTCATAAAATTTTTGATTTATATTCCCACATCAACATTATCTTTCAGATTTATTTCTATTTTTGCAAGAGAGACCACACATCTTGAATTTAAATTACAGTAATGTTGTAGGGGTGTCCTTAATGTGATCTCAAGTTTACCATATGTTTTTTTTTTTTTCAGGGAATTCCAATGCCTTCTCAGGAACAAAATGCTGTAGATGCTGTGATGCAATATGCTATTAATAGATTGGGATTCACTCCTGACAATATAGCAGTGTTTGCCTGGTCCATTGGGGGATACACTGCATCATGGGTAGCAATGAATTACCCAGATTTAAAGTACACTGTAAGTACAGCATAGTAGATGTTTAAGTAGAGTATAAAAATAAAATGTAATGACCATTAGTGGATACAGGTGTGGTAGTGAAATAACGGTACTTCATATGCACATTGTACTTCCTTACAGGTAATAGACGCCACTTTTGATGACGTCGTTCCATTAGCTCAGGCCAGGATGCCAGAATATTTTGGTATTTCAGTTCTTCGTTAGTCAGTTTAATCAGTTATAGATATAGTGTTTAATACTATGGGGTTTAAGTCAGTGATTGAACCAATTGCATGTAACAGAGAGAATATTGTAGAGAGTTTTGTATTTGTGCAAGACTTTTTAAAGATAAAGTTAATCTCCTGTAGACTGTATCAGGATATTGTCCATTCTAGCCATACTTATTTACTTGTTTTTTCAGAGAACTTTGTAGAATTTACAGTTAGATCATATCTAGATTTAGACATAGCAGCTCAGTTAATAAGGTTTGTAATGTTTCTTTTCTGATGTTTTCTATTAATTTTTCATAGGTAATTTCACTTAAAAATTCAAAGTGAATTAGTTAAAACTGCATTGATTAAGATGAGAAAAGGAAAATCCAAAATAGGTTGATTTATGGAATACTATTGATTTTTCTGATATTTAAGAAAACTTGCTGATGTATACACAATATATTCTCTGTAATGGTTATATTATTTTCTTCATATTTTATAGATATTCTGGTCCAATACTTTTAATAAGAAGAACACGAGATGAGATGATTACAACAAAGTGAGCATAATTCAGTATTTTTTATCCATTTACGAAATACACATAGACTAAGTACATGAGGTTTCTTTTTATTTGGTGAAATGTGTTAGCCAATGTCAGGATCACATATGTTTTTAAATATTAACCATTCTTTTTATGCCATCTTTATAGGTCAGATCCCACTGGAGTCAAACTCTATTCAAACAGGGGGAATTATCTTCTCATAAAATTGTTACAATTTAGGTAAAAACAGTTCATACTGATTGTTAATCAAAACTGTGCTCATTTAAAAAAATGATGATTTATCTTCCTCGCCTTTTACCTGCTGATTTGATTTATTGATTGATTTTAGATATCCACATATTGTTGATGATAGTACACTAGCCCTTTTAGCTGATTGGTTAGCAAGGCTGAAACCTCAGCAAGGTATGTAGTCTTCCTTCAGAAAATCTGTAAACGTTTACAGCATTGGAGTTTGTTGCTATTCAGTCCTATGCCTGATCTTGTACTGCTAAAGCACACCTTTATATTTTTTATTTCCTCTTTGGTATGCAATTTAAGTTTGGGATTGGACCTGTTACAGTATAGTGTGATTATTGATAGCAGGCTGGAATCTTAGCCTTTTATATAAAGGTTGCTTTTTATTCAAACATTTTTACTCACCTTTAAATCTGAAAATGTATAAACAACATGAACTCTGATGGGTTTTGCAATTTAGAATTGAATTAAATTTTTGAAATTTCAGAGGACCTGTGGCAAATACATGAAGTTGATGAAGATGAGTGTTTAGCCAAAATTAGATCCTATATACAGAGTGAATCTGATACATTTCCATGTAATATAGGTAATGTGTAATATTCTGTAAATATCATGGTGAATTCTTAACATTGTGTAGCTGCAATGATGTAAAGCCCTTCCTGATTTTTTTAATCCAAATTTTATGGGGAATTAAATTTTGGTCAGGGGATATAGAGCTGAAAAAAGGGGAAAAAAATTGAGAGAAGCATTCAGTCTTTACTTGACAATACTGATATTTAAAAGCAAATTCATAGCATACCATACATTTTACATCCTGCATTTATATTTTAAGTGTATCTTTAAACCACAATTTGAAAATATGAAGGCTATGTTTAGATATTGTCATTTTAGATAGTTAGGTTAAGAAAGACAATTCTAATGTGCTCTAAATCAAAATCAGGATACAACATTTAATTCTAATGTGCTCTAAATCAGGATAATACTTATGTGCTCTAAATCAGGATAATTCTTATGTGCTCTAAATCAGGATAATACTTATGTGCTCTAAATCAGGATAATACTTATGTGCTCTAAATCAGGATAATACTTATGTGCTCTAAATCAGGATAATTCTAATGTGCTCTAAATCGGGATAATTCTTATATGCTCTAAATCGGGATAATTCTAAAACAATAGATGCTGGGGTACCCCAGGGGTCTGTACTGGGTCCCTTCTTGTTTTTGTTATATATAAATGATATAGCTAAAGATATATCTTGTAATATTCGACTGTTTGCTGATGATGCCTCTTTGTTTGCTATTATAGACAATGATATCAATGCTCCAACAATGTGTGTTACTCAAGATCTTGAAAAGATAAGAAATTGGTCCAAAGCTTGGGCCGTAGATTTTAATAGTGAAAAAACGGTTAATGTTGATTTTACTAGAAAACACGTAAGTTATCGTAATATTCAGTTTGGATATGGAGGTGATTATATAAAACAATAAAATACTCATGTTCATTTAGGATTACAATTTCAAGCAGATGGTTCTTGGAACAATCACATATTGAATATATATGAAAAGGCATGTAAAAGATTAAATATAATTAGATTACTGAAACATAGCATTGATAGAAATTCACTAATAAAAATTTATTTTGCCTTTATAAGACCAATTTTAGAATATGCTGATGTTGTATGGGATAATTGTACCCAAAGTAGTTCAGAATTGCTTGAAAAAGTTCAGATAGAAGCTGCCAGAATTATTACTGGGCTTAGAGTTAATTCAACCAGAACTTGTTTGTATGGTGAACTAGGATGGGAACCATTATATCTTAGAAGAGAAAAACACAAACTTCAATTGATGTATAAAATGATTAATGGTTCTGCACCTGATTATTTGTATGATTTGATTCAACCTTGTTTTCCTGTTCAACATGCTTACAACCTAAGGTCTGGATGTAATAACTTATGTATACCAGTTTGTAAAACAATGTCATACTATAATAGTTTTATTCCATCAACCGTAAAACTTTGGAACAGTCTTAGTGAAGATGTAAAAAACTCTCCTTCATTAGCTATCTTTAAAGCAAAACTTAAGAATTGGGGAGCAACTAATAAACCTTGTAGGTACTTTAACTTTGGTAATAGAAAAGAAAATATCTTGCATTGTCAGTTGCGAAACAATGCTAGTAATCTAAATGCACATTTAAAAAATCATTTTTTATCAGATATTCAATCATGTCAAAAGTGTGGATTTCATACTGAAGATACTGAACATTATTTTATCAACTGCCCATCATATAATGTTGAAAGAAACATATTGGTAAAAAAATTAAATGATATTGATGTTGTTTTTGAACTCAACGCTCTACTAAGAGGAAAATCTCAATATTCTTATCAAACTAATTGTAAAATATTTTCATATGTACAAGAATTTATTAAATCTTCTAAAAGACTAAATTTAATAGGGACACTGTTATATTAAATATTCTATTAAATGCATAATTTTTTTTTTCAAATATTTGTATTATTTTTAAGCTGGAACGGTATGTAAATAATATGCATACAGTTAGGGGGTTGTCATTTTTTTGGAGATATAATATTGATAAATAATACTTGATTGTAAATCTTTATTTTTCATTATAATTTTATTGATTATCATGTTCATGTATTATTTACTACTAATTTGTATCTTGACCAATTATAAAAGGAGAGGGTTTACATAGGCATTGCCTGTTGCCCAATCCTGATTGAATTATACTCAATAAAATATGTTTAAAGTATAATTCTAATATGCTCTAAATCAGGATAATTCTAATGTGCTCTAAATCAGGATAATTCTTATGTGCTCTGAATCAGGAAAATTCTTACGAGCTCTAAATCAGGATAATTCTAATGTGCTCTAAATCAGGATAATTCTAATGTGCTCTAAATCAGGATAATACTTATGTGCTCTAAATCAGGATAATACTTATGTGCTCTAAATCAGGAAAATTCAGGATAATTCTAATGTGCTCTAAATCAGGATAATTCTAATGTGCTCTAAATCAGGATAATACTTATGTGCTCTAAATCAGGATAATACTTATGTGCTCTAAATCAGGATAATTCTAATGTGCTCTAAATCAGGATAATTCTTATGTGCTCTAAATCAGGATAATTCTAATGTGCTCTAAATCAGGATAATTCTTATGTGGTCTAAATCAGGATAATACTTATGTTCTCTAAATCAGGATAATACTTATGTGCTCTATAAAATCGGGATAATTCTTATGTGCTCTAAATCGGGATAATTCTTATGTGCTCTAAATCGGGATAATTCTAATGTGCTCTAAATCAGGATAATTCTAATGTGCTCTAAATCAGGATAATTCTAATGTGCTCTAAATCAGGATAATTCTTATGTGCTCTAAATCAGGATAATACTTATGTGCTATAAATCAGGATAATACTTGTGTGCTATAAATCAGGATAATACTTATGTGCTCTAAATCAGGATAATTCTTATGTGCTCTAAATCAGGATAATTCTAATGTGCTCTAAATCAGGATAATTCTAACTTCAGGGGAAGAATATAGTGTAGAAGATAAGAAGAAAATGGTTCTTTACTTAGTAAGTAAATATTTTATTCTTTATCTCATTATTTAAATATTTTTAAAGGTACTACTTTATAGTGTTTAACGTTTTTATGGTACACCTTGGTAAATAAATGTTTTTTATGGCATATAGTAGTACTGGTAAGTAACTATTTTTATAATTTATCATTGCAAGTAAATATATGTTGTATATGATAAGTAACATCAAAACACCTACCGATTTCTTGTTTTATTTGAAATTCCACATTATGAAAGAACACAGCCAGCCATATGCATTTATAGATATACACTGTACATATGGTATAGACTGGATTTTTTGGTGGCAAATATTTCTTTGATCTATTATTACTATAGCTTTGAAAGCATCATTTGACACTGTCTTAGTATTGTGGTAATTTCCTTTCAATACATACATTTATAGGCTTCCCGTTACATGATAGACTTTGATTCGACACACTGTAACCCGCTACCTGCATCACTTTTCAAAAAGCCATGGTCTCCAGACAGTGAAGATCAACCAAAATTTTTGTGACTAGAACTTTGTACCTCAGTGATTGCTCAAACCATGGACCGATGCTAGTGACCTTGAACTCTCATGGATTAGTGACATTGAAATATCATGAACTGATGCTACTGACCTTGAACTCTCATGATGTTAGTGATCTTGAACTATTTATGTCAAATTTATTCACAAACTGACCTTTTTTGCTGAGCAACAAATTATTTGTCATTTTATACAACTTTTAATTTAATTAAATAGAATCACTTTTCTAAATTCTTTCTTTTTTAATATTCAACCTGAAATATATAAGGGTACAGATGATAAAAAGTAAAAGAAAACAAGATGAAGAAATCATAAATTTAATATCACAACAGTAAGAAAATATACACAAAATGTTGTTACCAAAAAAGTTTAGTAATAAAAATATCACAGTCTGTTCAACAAAAGTACAGAAAGAAATACAGTAATAAACTGTAGAAGTAAACAATGGATTATCCCCAGTCAGGATGGATGACAAAATGGCGTGGGATGACGGCATGAGGTCGGATATAGTGAGAACTCCAGTTCTCCACGGGGTCATCATTTCTGTACTCGGGGAGATGGTGCCAGGTGGTGTGCATCCATCGTTCCTTACGTGTGCCAGGGGACAGCAAACGGAGGTGGTTGAAGCGGGATTGTTTCTGGCCCAGGGTCCGTCCTTTTATGTTAAATCTACTGGTGTCAGTATATAGACCATTTCCTTTTCCACTGAAATAATGATTAGACAGAACTATTAAAAAGCATGATTGAAGAGAGAAAACAGTAATAAATGTTTGCAATATTAAAATCTCAAGGTTTTATTTTTGTTTTACCTTCACCCAAGAAGTAAATCATTTTGTGTGCAAAACAAAAGACAAAGAAAATACAGGACTGTGATGGAATATATATATAAAAGGTAACAAGGAGAAATGTGGAGGCATATATTTACAATGGCTGATGGTCCACATAAGAAAAGACAAAATAAAGCAAGTGTTCATAATATCAACAAAGGAAAGGGACGGTAATTTGACAAAGCTTGGCTAGAGAACAGAGGTCTAGAACTACAAAGGATATGACCAATCAAATACCGTAACAAAAGTGGAATAGTTCCCTCCTCACTGTAAAGAAATTCCTTGCTTTTATGAGTTTCATTCAATGTGCACACAAATTATCTTGATAATAAAACACTGCAGTATTGATTTTCCAATTCGTGATCTTGACTTTAAGTACAGTTTTAAATTTGTGTCCAGGTATTGAAATTTATAATATGACATTGTGTTATTTATGGGGCTTACTTCTCTAAAGCATTGATAACTTGCTCCAGTCGCTTTTTCTGATCATTGATGCCCTTCCCCATCAACTTCTCACCAGCCAGAGAGTTAAAGAATCTAAGAGCTACTTGTCTCTCTGAAAAAAAGCAGAGTATATAAAATTAAAAGAAAATTGAAATAAACAAGTTTCTCTTGCATACCGGTATTAAAAACCTTTAAAACCTGCCGACTGAAAGAAATTCGACAAATGAATACACTGAGCTCACCTGCTTCACTGGCACCAAAGAGCCATTTATCGACCACCTCTTTGGCGTCAGGTTGTAAACTTTTATTTAGAGTTCCTCCTAATTTTTGTCTTTTATCTGCCATTCGTAAAACCTTTTCAATGACTTTTCTATCCGCATTTGGCGCCAGTTTCATCCACTGCTCTGCTTTATCTAGAACATGGGGCTGAAGAGAGTGTCTGAATTCCTGAAAATATACCAAGTATTTGTGAAAAATATACAAGTAGGTTTTCTTTTCTTAAGGACTTTTCTCCCATTGTTTTTGTCCTGCTCTTCTTAAGTTCACATTTTAAAATTTACAGTTACCTCGCGTAATGTGAATTCCTCCTGCGCTGATGCACCGCCGAGATTGGTCATGCTTCGGGCCACCATTGGCACCCGGTGATGCATGTCGGTCTTGCTTCTCATCATTGGACTAGATCTTGTGACGTCACCGAGTTTAGTGGGCGATTTCACCCCACCACTTGGATCCTTTCTAGGACTACATGATCTTAATCTAAGTTCAGGAACTAAAAAATAATTATTATTATGCATAAAAAATAGATCTCCAAGGAGACGACAATTTATTAGTAAAATTATTTTTTGAACAATTTGAATTTCGAATTAAATCTACTCACGCGAATTTTGTCGATTGATTTTCTGTGGTCCTTGTAAACTGGTCAGAGTTCGTTTAATGGGGGACGGAGCTTTAGGTGTCGGGGAGATGGTGAGAGCCTGGACCTCCTCTTCAACTGTTTCCAACCCGCCTACTACTGAAACAGAACCTCTCTAAACTTTTCTTGTCAAATAATTCTGCAGACTTTAGGGTTTACTTATAGTTCACTATCTATCATACCTGGTTCCTCAGTCTTGAGATGAAGAGGTGGATCATAGTGTTCGACTTTATCGTCCATTGACGTGAAACGGGAAGGCATCTGCCAGTTGTTGAATGTCTGAAAGATAATAAATTAATTTTCTTAAGATACTGCTATTTTCAAATGGGGAATATATATATTATGTAGGGGGATGTATACTATTTTTAAGGCAGCAGCAGTTCTGTGGTTGAGATGGAGGACGTTTTTTTTTCCGGAGAGCTACAGTTCTACAACTGTCTTTAGAATTCTCCTTCATCAACAAAATAATCTGAAGCACATATATTTTCATTGAATAACCTTTTTAAAACTTATTTAACTTTTTTTGTTTGTAACATTTTGTGTTGCTTGAGTTCATACATAACTGCTTCAAGGTAAACTGTGAAAATTTCAAACTTTTACTGTTGTAAAGTACAGGTGATTCCAAAAATCGATTTTAAAGTTGCCCAGGTATAGGAAACTCAGCGTGAAATTATCACAATCATCAGTTTCATGAAAACAAAAATCCTCTCCAAATATAGGGCCTTTCATTTAAAGCTTAAAATAAAGGACAGCATTTATAAATCGGTATTAAATCTACCATATATACAACACAGCTGGGTGCTATATAGATTTGTTTGACGTAAAATTAGGAGTTGATTGAAATTCTTTTCCCGAATTAAAATGTACAGAATAGAGTTGTGGTTGATTGGTATTCAAAAAGTTTAGAAATCTAAAATATACTGCTTCTCTTGAAAACTGAATATCAAAAAAATACAAAATCAGAATTTCAAACCTCCAAACATCAGAGAAACAAAAATTAATCTGGTCATACTTGTCATGATCGGCGAATAACATCAGTGTGTAATCTTGCATTTGACTAATTGACATTTACTTATATGTATGTTGAAATGTGATTTTATAACAACTTGTTTGTAATTTCTCGTTTTAGATCAAAATGAAATTTGTCATAAACAAATTTATAAAGAACAAAACAAAAATTTTTAAAAATGAAGCATTGTTATTCTTATTTAATACATACGAACATATATAGGCATTTCGTAAATATAACAATTAGCTGCATATTTTTATTGGATTTTTCTTTTATTTTTATTGGTTTTTCTATTATTTTCTATTGGATTTCCTGAAGGATAAATGAAATGTACACAAAATTATCAGGATTGTTTATTAGCATTGCTGAAAGTTACCAATGGCTGGTCGATGAACTGCAATTACTTAAAACACTTAAAATGCAGAGTTTGGCAAATACGAGAACTGAGAATTAAAGCTTAAAAAGGCCCATTGTTTGTCGAAATACAATCGCTGAAGCATTATTGCTTTAAAAAGGTATAGACTTCGATTATTAAAAAAAGTTCTGCTGTTGTAAGTACTTCAATCACACCTTACCCGATCTTTCACCAAAGAGTTTCATTTATTATAGAGGAGTTTAAATTTCTACAGCGAGACAGGCTTATTTCACAATTTAAATTTTAAGAGGTTAGTTCGTGTTTAGCCTCTTTTCAACATAAACATAATGACCGCCATAATTTATTGCCTTGATAGACGTTTTTAACATACATACGAACGTATGATTATGTATACCTTCCATTATCTCTGAAGAATTACATAATAACTCTGCAAGTCAACCAAAGACATAGACACTAAATTCCATATCGATCAATTCAATCAATGTGATGGAAACCTTGCTTTTCGAATCAGGATTTGAGGTGGGAGAAGGGGCACGACCATGTAGTTTTAGTTGGTGGCACTATCAACTACAAACAATTCCTTGAGAAGCAAAAAATGTTTTCTATAGTGTTCATACAGGTTCTTGTGATATTTTTTGCAAATACCCAAATGATGTTGTGCACATGAAAAAGGGTATATTGTAATTAATTTTCCCCCATGATCTTTAAGTCTACTCCCACCATCACTTGAATTTCAAGGAAAACCTGTTTTAGTCTCAAGATGATAAAAAAAAATCGTCGCTGAAATGAATCGTAATTGTAGGTATATAGATTACAAATAATGACAACGAAAAAGGCAACTTCACGAATAGGGCCTAATGTTTTATCGATATTCAGGAGTATAAATTTACATTCAAACATACTAAATTGCATTTGTCTTGACAACAAAAACGCTTTGAATTGCTGTGAGGGCAAACGAATGTATATGCCTGCATTTCGATGAGAGAAAATAAAGAGCAGGTTTTTCGTCTCCAAAAGAAACTGGTAAAAACAGGCATTTGTCGTCTATTACATGCATGCTATGGGGTTTGTATATATTTAATTCTTTACAAAAATAAGCATAGATACAAAGTTTTAACTTGAGATGGATATGTTCATGCACTCCATCACTTTATATATATTTTTTTTCTCAATTCTATGTGAATATTTTACTAATTCTGATAACTCTACTGGCTATCATAGAAAGTGATGATATCAAACAAACAAAAGTTGTCCGATACCTTTTAATGCTGTCTGGAAAAAGCTTGATTTTCTGGACAGGAGTTGCCTTACTATCTGTATACTATGACGGAATGCCCAAGAAGAGGAAAAGAACTCACCTGGCGGTTGTTTGGGGCCAACATGATGTCTGCCACCGTCTCCCTCTTCTTCTGAAATGGCTAAAACACAGAAAAAAAGGAATCTGTTAATAAAATCCTGTGGACATTTGGACAGTGCACCTCCACAAAGAGCAGAGAGGGAAACTCGGAGCTGACAATTTAAATGACACCAAGGGGGCACTGGTTACCGAGAGCCCTGACAGTAAACACTCAGCCATTTAAAATTAAAAATTCTCTTATCCCACATATCAATATTTGTTAATTGCCTTTATCATTCAAGCATAACCTAAATATTGAAGATTATCAGGGAAGATTTGAGTATTTTAGATTACTGAAAAAACTACTGTTAAGTGAAAACCAAACATTTCTAATCAAGGAGATCTTTATGAAACCTCTGAAAATTAATTTCTGACCTCGAAGAACGTTTTTGTCATGACAATTTTATATTGTACAACTAGCATAATGAAGATTTTATTTACAAGAATTTACCACAGGCGTTTGTTTTATACGTATATACAGTACGCTAGTTAATTTACTAAATTATGCAATTATTTAATGTATGGTAGTAAAGTAGTGTACTGTATAAAACAATACAGAAGTGAATGGAATTGAACTCATTTGAGGAAACAAACTCCTGTGGAATTTACCATGTATGATAATTTGATTAATTTCCTCTGAGAATACACCTTTGAACAAGCTGTAAAATGCGGTGCATTTAACGTACTAAACGGGTATATGTTAATATTATTTTACATACAGGTAAATGTTTACTTATGCTCTTTATGTTTTTGTTACTTGTTCCTGGTAATCTATTTGATCTCAAATATATGCCCTCTAAATTGAGATTGACTACTCAAACATAAATATATGAATATGTCTCAAACGAAAGTAATTCATAATCGTAATTTAAATTTAACATTGTTTAAAAATTCACTATCTCTGACGATAATTAAGGAGTCTGTATATAAAGTTGTTATCGGATAGCCTGTTCAGAATGAACAACCTGAAAGGGTTCCGATCCACTGGAGTTCATTTCAGATCGGAACTCTTCCCTAGCAAGGGTCTTCAATTAAATTCAAGGATGTCTGTCTCTCAGCCAGGAACAATTACCCATGAAATTATCATTTATATAAATATATCACAAAATGCATCTTGAAATAGGAATTTAATTTCTCTCTTATTTATATTAAAGACTGAAATTTAGATAAGAGGAAACTCCACATACTAGTACCCCTTTCTGAGAGGTTTGAATGAAAAAGATTTTCCAGTAAATTCAAATAAAGATACACAAAACGAATCCAATAAGTTTTCTAAAATATATTATCATAAATACTCGTTGTTAAAAAAAATGGAAAGAGTGCATAAATGGAAAGGCCATGTACCGCATGGAGCAAGAAAAAAGATCATTTTAAGGACAGATGATACAAACAACCTTTTGTCAAAAAAATGAAAATAACAACTTGAGTCATGTTTTAATGAGTAAAATGAACAAGTTTCACCGTGTACTTTTCATTTTTTTATTCAAATTTTCACAAAAATGGGATCTGATGTGAAAAATATTTATATAGATTAATAGAAATTTATTATTTGCATCATTTTCAACATCGTCGCAAACCACGGCCAAAATGTACGATCCTCTCCCATTCTGGAGAGAGCTTTATGCGGACTCCGGACCGTGGCTTGAGACGATGCATTTTCAATGAAATTAGGCCAAAAAATATATACCAATCCAGGCATCCATTTTGTGTTTCAGGTCTTTAGTATGGCAAGAAAGATAACTCATATTTACATTTCTAAGAGGCCTAGTTTAATCTTGATCAAAATATTTAGGAGAAAATGAGGGAGTCGTTAGAACAAGCCCTTGAAACCGGGTCCTTGGGACAACAAAACAAAGTTTTTTTTAAGGGTGGAGAGACAGAACGTTCTGTCGGAGAGTTGGGGGTGGTGGTTAGCATCAGCATCCATCATGGGACCAATCCCAAAATTAATGCATTCTTCTTGCAAGTCTGGGGACAGCTTTCCTTAATGTTTCACAAAACCACGGACGACAACATAACAGATTTTCAGGCGAATCTATTTAAAAAAGAGAGAGATATGATAAATCGCTCTTCAAGCTTAGGAACTTAATTGTGTAGATCAATATGGAGGATCACTGCATTCCCTATTAAGTCACAGTTTAAAAATACGCGTACGTATATACATGGCTTCAATATCTGAGATGAACTAAAATGCACCCGAACAAGCAAACAAATATGAATGATCCCAAACTAGTTTTCTTTTGCATTTTATATGCAAATGAAAGGAAACGGCCCAAGAACTATCAAAGCATTAAAAAGCCTTTGTTTTATCTAATAAATTGACTTACCCATACTCGCACCATATCTGAATTTGAATTAAAACTAACAAAGAATCAGTAATTAATGGTTTAAAGAGAAGATAAGAAATGGATCGGGTTCAGCCTCTCTTTGTCCGTGAACAATGTTCTTTAACTGATTGAATGAGGGCACATGTCATTAAACGTACGCACGAAATTTAAAAGACCATGTCTTGATGTCTGTAGATATTTTGTTCCGATATAATGTGTATTGAAAAATCAAAATGTGGATTTCTTACACAGGTTGAATAATATCGGTATTTTCTTAATTAGCGTACTAATCAAATTAATCGAATTTTTCACAATAATGAGGTGTTGGCAAAGTCTACATGGGCAATCTAAAACTGCCAATTTTCTTACCCTCCTGGATCATTTTGTTTAAAAAAGCGTTTGATATGGCAAAGTAGAGGTGCATGCACATGTATCTTAAAGAAAGATAACTCTTACACGAAATACTACACAGCTTTGTGAGAGTGTTCGATCTAGATGTGGTGAAAATATATGTACATGAAAGGGATTTTCAATATGGATCTAAAATTATTTTAAATAGTAATTTGGACTTAGATGTGGACCTATATGTGAAAACAGGGCATGATAGAAGGGGAGAATTGTTTCAGAGCTTAGTATGATGTGGGAAATCTCCACTGCAACCGTACTACCGTGCTTTGTATCTAGGGTTTAACAAAGGAACAAGCATGGATAATGGATACTAGTAGATCATGTTTTAAGTAAGACTATATATACAACAGAACGCCTTACACTTTTGCCGATTAATAAATCCACATTGAGAAATGTGGATGGTATTAAGCCAAATCTTGGCCAAGCTTAGCAAGATCTGAAAAGGCAGCTTTATTCTCAAGAACTTTTTTCCGAATTTTTTTTCCTTTTACAGTTTAAGTGCTGCTACTTTTGTGTTTTTATGCTTTCATGAGAGAAAAAAGAAAAAAAAACAGGTGAAAATATCAAAAGTCAAGCATGGAAACTGCAGATAATTGGAATTTTCCCATGTCCAAGGGGCATACCCGGTAACTCTATCAATAAATTGCTCGATTGTACCCAAAACAGAACTTGACCTAGATATTTTCATGATTAATTCATTTCACTATTCATTTCACTATGTGCAACTATTGGAAAGAAATGAATGCAAACCGCAAATAATTGGAAATTTTCAAAGTCTAAGGGGCAAAACTGCGTCAAAAAGTGCTCGATCGTACCAAAAACAAAACTTGATCTAGATATTCTTATGATAAATCTTCTTCGAAAAGGGGTATTTAAAATAGAGAAACCCGAAAAATGTGTAAATACAGTTATTTTCAACTTCTTGATTTTACGTTGGGATTTTATTAAAGCCCCGGTCAATACGTTACACTGAGCTTGATGTTTATCATAATACAATTGTCTGACACAGTCTTAAGTCATAACAGTAAGGTACATACCACCGAGACCACAATCTTGGGGAGTTCCCCCGCCTCTGACATCCTCAGTTATTGTATTATCCTAGATCCACTCCCAATTCTGTCCCCCATCAAACCTATGTTCTGGCTCAAGTCAGGGCATTGGTGATTAATGTTATGTACAGAGGTATATGTTTTAGGCTTAAAAGATTGCTGAATTAAGCCAGATAAGAATTATTTGAATAGAAAGTCTGCTGTTGGTAACCTATCGGGATTAAAACCATTATAGGGCCGCGTAATAAGTACTGACGGAACAGAGGAAATCAAATTCGCTGATTGATTGCGCGTTTTTTAACATGTGTATTTAAAAGAATTTATTGGATTAATTCCATTTTGTCGATCAGAACTAAATTTATATGTCCCTCTCTTTCTACTAATAAAACATTCATGATGTAAAGATAGGTACCAGGAAATGGCTATTGATATTTGCGTTGGACATCTGGCGAACTTTTTATTTTATTTTCCTGTGCAGCTGCTACGTAACATGAAAACGTGAGGGTCTGCAAGTTAATTGCAAACCCTTCAATATTTTGTCTATACTTTGTCTTGAAGATTTCATGAGACACTACAAAATAAAAACATTTAACTATTTGAACCACGTAACAAATGCTTAGATGACCAAAAAAAATCTTAAAACGTTTATAATGTTCATTATACGAGGGTTTCTCTAAACTCATCAAGTAGGTATTTGGATCGATGGGACAAGCTGTACATGATTTAGAATGTGATTAAATGTAAATCGGCTCAATGTCGCGGGCACCTGGACCAGACATCTTTAATATAATACAAGGAGCTATGAATAAATTCTTTCATATCCCCTGTTCATGAGGACTTCTTAATATTCCGCTATTCTTACAGTTGACACAACAGCATTACAATACAGAGGATTACCATATGGTAGTTCTCAATATCGTCATTTATATATTCTTAAATGTATAAAATCTTATTATAAACGGAATTCTGTGACCCACAGGGTGTATATAAATCGATCCTATAGGTTAAGCATCAGAAAGAGATTAGAATGCCCTATAAACATTTTTTTAATGATTTCAAAGAACTGACAACCTACTAGTATTTGATCATGCATATCTAAAAATATAGGGGCCTTTATATTTACGAGATAGTACAAATATAGTAAAAAAGATAAATAAATGAAAATATAAAATTATTTTGTGTTTCCAAGTACAGTCAACAATAATGGAATCTGCTGACGGAAAACTGAGGGAAACTGGAAAACTGATACCACTGAATCATTTGACTACAGTATGACCATTTTGATCTTAAACATATTTCACTGAAAATGTTATACATGTAATAATTATCATTGATGTCCAAAAATTCAATCTGCAGAAACAGTTCTCAAAAAGAAATAGGTCGATCAACAGAGCTTTAAATAATGAGTAGTATATATCAGTGTTACTACTCTGAACTTTCGTTGCTAGGGAAGTTCAAGTTCCGTAATTCTGCCTTTACTTTGGTTCGAAGTAAAATTTTCTCACCTCCACCTCATAGTTGGGTTCCTCCAAAGTGAATTCCCTGGGGCCCAGGTAATCTTTGTGGGTGACGGTGTTGTATTTATCCCACGAGCGTTTGGAGCCGGCGGACGGGGGAAGCAGTCCCTCGCTGCTATCATTCAGCATCCGTAACTGCCGGGCCATCCAGTTTCCGGGCGGAATCTGTTCCGGAATTTCCATGGTCGTTTTTATCGGAACATTAGCAATTTCCGTAGCCATGTACAAAAATATCTTCCAAATGCAGAAATTCTTTTCGATACCTCCGAAAATTCACTCTCTAATTTTTCATTGCCGTTTCACTGCACCTTTAATCCATTGTTGTGTCCTTTAGGACCCTGGATCGGTATAAATCCTTTCTCTGCAGTTTACGCATTAGCAGCAAATCTCTAACGCTGGCGATCGTGTAAGACGATTAAGGACTGTGTATTCCATTCACAGAGCCCAGATATATTCTTTTAATCACTTTGATCTAATTTGCATATTTGATAAAATTCTATATGATGGTCGACTGAAGGTGGGTTTGATTGTTGAATAAACAGACCCCGAAGACATTCGCCAAGTAACATTAAAAAAATCAACAGACAGTTTCTATAGGAAATTTATTTAGTGCAAAATGCATTATCTTTTTATGTAAAGTCAAATGTACATCTATTGTTTCCCTTTAAACAAACTTCACAGTTTCTTACAATTTTAAAACCTGACAAGGTACGAAGAATTCGACACTAGTATGATATGCTTGATTAATGCCATTACTTGAAAATAACCTTTAATGCAAAACGCATTGTCATAAAACAATGTGTCGTTTTATCAGGTACAACTTAATACATTTACATAATAGGGGGTGAATGGCCCTCTTCGGGTTGCTAGGGTCGCACTCCCATGGATACACACGCGGAGACGCCCATTTTTCCCCGGCAAAGATTGATCCATGTCAAACCCCCTATCAGACCATATCTAGCGATTTGACGCTCTTCAATTTCCTTTGTTTCCATGTAATAGGTATGGTGCGCTAATTGTGCGCCTTAGACCAATTTACATGCTGTTATCGGCCATATGTTATACTGGTGTGATGTTGTTCAAATAATTTGATATTTTATACTGATAAAGTTCAGTGTATTGCCGACAAAAATACCCTATCAGTTCATCAATAAGATGTCAATCACGCCAATACACAAGCCTTATCCCCCCATAAACACGTATACCGCACTTGTTTCATTCTTAAGAATGACTTTGGACCTTATTGTGTAGCAAACTACAGGCGATTTTGCAAGCTGTCAACACCGAAGTAGTATTTCTAAAATGATGAACTAAAATAAAAGTTAATGTTGAGAGTTCAGGAGACGGCCGGGTTGGGGGGGGGTGTAACATTTGATATCTGTGCTAAATATCAACAAAATCACCCGTGAAAAGAAAAATCTCACTGTATTATTTATATTTAGAGTACGGAATAATGAAGCTCCTAAGGGCCACAACAGCTCTTTTTCTTACTTAGTTATTATAAATCATGTAATATTTACGGTCATTGCGCTATAAACCTTTTTGTTTAAGTCAGTATTACTAAAGTTTTTGTACTTTGTCAAAATATTATTTATAATTTATTCCTTTTTTGCCTATGTATCATCAGATTCAAAATGCATTGAAAGGAAAAGACATAACGACAGTACATGCTTGTCATGCAGCGATAAACGAGGCGAAATGCTGCGTTTTATATTCTAGTATTCCATAAAACATTGCATATATCTAAAGTAAAGTTTGGGGCAAAATTTAAAATAGATAAAAGTATTAGTACATGTATGTCAACTTTTGTTGAAAATTCTCGAATGTTTAAGATTTTATAGCAATTGTGACTTGTGACATTGCTTTTGGATACCCCCCCCCCGAAAAATAAAATAAAAACGGAGCAAATTTACCTCAAAACAATAATGTTCATCTCAGTGCTAATACACTTTCTTTTCTACGAAATCCCATTGGGCTCATTTTCGTAGGTTAAAAAATAATTTTTTCGCGTTGTAACGCGTTACTTTCGCTAATAAACGCAAAACTTCGCGAATAATCGCCAAACTTCACGAATAAACGCAAATAAAGTTTCACGTTATAAAGCAAAGGTTACGCATTTATTATGAAAATGAGCTTAATGGGATTTCGTACTTTTCAATGTTTTAATATCTCTTGAATAGCATTCAAGATTTGAGGTAATCCAACTTCTTTTAACTGAAGATATGAGTACTATTTTATTAATTATTGCTAAACTTTATTTTGGTAACTAAACATCTTTATTAAAATTTTCTTGACTTTAAGTTCATTTTAAACAAGTCTAAAATGAATAACAAACTTTAAATTGACATTAAATATCTTAACAAAAATAGTTTCCAAGTTATTTCACAAGTAGTCCAAACTTCTGTGAAAATATTTTAATTTTATACTTATTCAGTATACATGGAGTGCCATCTTATCAACAAAGATACTTTGTGAATGAAATAATCTGAATGCTCATATAAGTGTGTTTTGAGTGTTTTTTTTTTATAGCTGTGTCCAGTTTTGTCTTTCACATCAATTCCCTCATGTACTCATCCTTTTCACAAGACCTCCATTATGTACCCACTGTCAGTGGGTATTTGTCAGCACTGTCTGGTAGAACAATGTGAAGTGTGGGATACTCTATAAATTCTTTACCTTTCAGATTCTCACACAAAGACTTATTCTGATCAAGTTGATGAAATCTGCAACATAATTAGGTCAAAACATTAATCTTTCATTTCTTAGACATAGCTGAATCATCAGGTAACAGAATATATTAACCAATTAAAGCAATGTATTTGAGGTAAAGGAGAGCAAAATTTTACAGTGACCCTCCATGACTCTTTTTTTAAAACATCTTTTACCTCCTGATATTTGCTGGGAGCCCCCCTTCCTGCATCAGAATCAGACAGTCTTCTAAAGGTGTGCTGCTGTAAGCCTTTAACATCTGTCTTTTAACAGGGTCTGATTCTGTGGGGTGAATGAAGGTCTTCAGCACATCACGTAGACAAGTATCTTCATGTACTCTGTCAATAAATAGAATCAATTTTACATCCTCTTTACCACTAAATTTTCATTTAAAGATGAAAACTTTGCCATCATTCCTCACTGGGATTCCTGTATTTAATTTGCTACCTTTTCTCTGTGTACTTGACTTCAGACTGAGGAAAGATGAGTTCTAAATGCCACAGAAATTTTCCTTTCCTGTAAAAGAAAATATGTGAATAGTGTGATTGATATCCTACTTGTAGAGTCAAATATTTTTGTGAAGGTAAAGCTGTTTGTGATAAGAAGAAAAAAATGGTTTGCAGAGATTTGATTTCACCGCCGAAGAAGATTTGGGTAGATGTGCAGAAGAAATTTTACATTTTGAAGGGAACAAGCATTTGTGGTTGTAAGAGCAAGATTAAAAAGATGTTTAAAGCTAGACAAAAAAAAATGCCAATAAATGCCTAACAAATCCATAAGCTTCCTTTTTGTCTTAAACCAGCTGAGATAGAAAAACTAAATGGAACAATTTAGCAAAAGTTGTTTACATTTTAAAAGTACATAATGTTTGTGTTTACCTGTATCTAGTAAGTTTTGTGGAATTGTTTTTCCTCTTTGACATGGGATATGGAAGAAACTGGACTTTAATTCCCTGTTTCTCTGCAAACTTTTTCAGCTAAAATATTCGAATAAATTTGAAATGTATAAACAGTGTCAAGTCATAGCACAAGGATTTAACTAAACTTCAAAAGATAAAATTACATGTATGAAAAAACTTCATTATACCAGTACTTGATAAGTGATAAGTTAATACTTTTTGAAACCACAGGAAATAAAAATTCATTTTTATGTTATTTGCTCTAACTGTGTTTAACTTTTTTCTTTGATATGTAGTAGGAAAGGAGAAATGCACAAAGAAAACATATGGCTGGACCAGGAATCGAACCCAGGACCCCTGCATTACTAGTCAGGTGCTCTAACCACTGAGCTATCCAGGCCGATATCCACGGGCCAAAGCCCAAACTGCTACAGATATATAGTGACTGTCACAGAAAAAAGAGATGAAGGATAACCTTAAGGATATCATTAGTGATGTAAGATAAGAATATTTAAGTGAAGTGAGTTACCTTACTGACAACTCCGTGAACTCCTGACCTACATAGTGGGTCTCTGCTATGATTGTCTACAGTTCTATCTACGTCCTCCAACATACGATAATCTAAAAATTTAAATAATCATTTACATCATGATAAACAAGCAAACTGAAAACTTTCAAAGTTTTTCATAAAATTGAAGCTTATCATACCACTTAATCATACTAATCCAACTGTGTCTCAGGACAAGCCCTCAACACAGTCCATAGGACATTTATCATTTTAATGATAGAACATTTTAATTTTAATATACATACCACTGAGAAGGTGCATATCATTCATGTCTTTCATCTTTACAAAGGCTGTCTTGTCACGGACACCACTGCACCCTGTTTCTTCTTTATGTTTCTTCACACAGGCCAGACAACAGGTTCTTCTTCCACATCTAGGACATTTGTATTTCCATTGAACTTTACCACACAGTTCACATTTACTGTAAAAAATAAAAGTAAAAGGAATGCCATCCACCCCATCTTGGACAAATCAGAGAGCAATCATTGTTCGGAGTTTGTAAAGAGTTGGATTCAGTAGCATGATGTGGTATTACATGTAATACTTTTCAAACATCTCAAAGCTAAATCAGAACACTGAACAATAACAACAAATGAACAAACAGCAAGGAGAATATAAGTAACAAGGAGTCAAACTAATCTCTTCTGTGATCCACTGTCGGATTGGTAAATTACAAAAGCCAGTATACAAACCTGCCATGTCCAGACATCTCACTATATAAAATAATTTACAACATAAACAAAGAATATCCTTTAATTATATTTTTTTGAGCAGAACGGAAACACCATGTGAATCTCTGGTGTTTGATTAATACGTATAACGAGCCCGATTTAAAAAAGTAGTAAATCAGCGATTCAGTGAACAGTTTAGTTCTGGAAACTTATTGTCCCCGCTTTCGAGAAAGCGAGGGGACATTAAATCTTATTTGCTTGTTGTAATCTTGCTGGCACTTGACGTTTTATAACAATGTTGTGACACGATAGCGGTGTTTTTCTTTGAAGTTTACTGTTCTGTATTAGCAATACAGAACGGGACTTTGGTGGGCGGAGCTACTTTCCGTTCTGTATTAGCCCAGTGTACCGCACTGTATTTGCCAACTATTCTGTATATAAAGGCCCTGTCACACCAAGCTGCGTTCACACGGAGTCATTACGGCGTTGTTAAATTTTTAAAATCGCCGTGGAATCGCAGGGAAATTGCACAAATTTCTGTAAAATTTTCACAATATGAAGATGTCACAGCGTCCCGACGGCGACGGACGCGATTCTACGGCGATATCACGACGTTCTACTGCGTTCCCACGGAGATCTCCCGGCGATTGACTGCGCTTCCGCGGAGTTTTCACGGCGCATTAGGAGTTTTCACCTCGTGTTCACGGCGTTTTCACTGCGCTGGCTGCGTTCACAATACGTTCACAATGCGTTCTACACTCATTGATATTTATTAGAAGGAATGTAAAACATTTTTGCATAAAGATTCAAGTTACACGATGAAAAGACTTCTAATCATGCCAAGAAATATTCTTAATAATTAAAAATGTTCTATATTTAAATATTTTAGTACTGAATTATTAATAGTTTTATGATTTAACTCCTTTTTTTCAATTTCATCGGTTCAGTTGTGTTGTTAGATTTTCTTTAATTTATTATGAATGTAAGAAAAAAAATAACACACCGAAAAGTTTTCTACAAAATTAAAGTGAAACAACCGAAAAAGTACTGGTGTAATTTTCTCTTCCATTTTTTTTTCTCACTTAAATGCTCCTAGTGCAACAAATACGTTGGAATTATTGCTGATCAAATATGATCCCATTGCTCTTGTTTTGTGAGCTGGCTGACAACGCTCTAACAACGCCGTGAAAGCGCATTGTGATCGCCAACGGACGCTGTAGAAACGCCATGGGAGCGCAATGATCGCAGTGACAACTCCGTGCTGTCGCCGTGTAATCGCAGTCGAAAAAATCACAAGACGATAAATCTCATTAGAAGCGCCGTAAAAACGCGATGGAAACGCAGTGACATCTCCAAGGACTCCGCGACATCTCCGTGAGGTCTCCGTGGAAGCGTAATCTACTATCACTGCGTTCGTGCCGCGATCATGTGCGTCTTTACGGAGTTCATACGGAGCTCCCACTACGTTGTTGGAGATCTCACTGCGCTGCTACGGCGATCATACTACGTTTCTACTGCGTTCTTATCAGACCGCGATCACACGGCGCGTACTTTGTGCATGCCCAAAGTGATCGCCGTCCCCTGGCGTTCTTGAAGACCCTACGCGACCCTACGGCGTTCAGTGGAGATCTCGCCGCGTTGTCACGGCGCTGTAGGAGACTCTACTGCGATCACCTGGGCGTTTTGCATTTTTTGAGGACGCCGTGCAATCGCCGTGAGGACGCAGCCCTGGTGTGACAGGGGTTTAAAATACAGCACGGTCTAAAAATAAATCTGATTCAATTTAGCAAAAGCACGTACAGATAGTAAATGCTGATGTTTTCCTATATATACATTTTATAGAGAAATTACGGAAGCGTATTAGTGCCACGCAATATTTTTTTTAAAGTTGGTAATTCCAACTTTAAAGTTGGAAATTCCACTTAAAAGTTGGTAATTCCAACTTAAAAGTTGGTAATTCCAACTTAAATCTTGGAAATTCCAACTTTAATGTTCGTAATTCCAACTTTAAAGTTGGTAATTCCAACTTTAAAGTTGGTAATTCCAACTTTAAAGTTGGTAATTCCAACTTTAATCTTGGCTTTTCCAACTTTAAAGTTGGAATTTCCAACTTTAAAGTTGGAATTACCAACTTTAAAGTTGGAAAAACCAACTTTAAAGTTGGAAAAGCCAAGATTAAAGTTGGAATTTCCAACTTTAAAGTTGGAATTACCAAATTTAAAGTTGGAAAAGCCAAGATTAAAGTTGGAATTACCAACTTTAAAGTTGGAAAAGCCAAGATTAAAGTTGGAATTACCAACTTTAAAGTTGGAAAAGCCAAGATTAAAGTTGGAATTACCAACTTTAAAGTTGGAAAAGCCAAGATTAAAGTTGGAATTTCCAACTTTAAAGTTGGTATTACCAACTTTAAAAAAACTTTGCATGGCACTAATACGCTTCCATAAGAAATACCCGGTATTAATCCTGAGAATGTAAAAGTCAAAATTTCTCAATCACTTTTTAAAAACTTATTCCACACAGAATCTACACGTAATTTAGATCCAGAGGAAAAACGAAATTCGCAATAACGGAAAACATAATCTACACGTAAATTCGATCCAAACGAAAAGGAAAATTTTGCAGTAACGGCAGTGGTGTGCAATTAGCATCGCCCGACGCCCGGGGCTACCACTTTTTGGGGTCGGACTAGTGATTTTCTGCATGGAGGTAGCCCATCGGGCTAGTAAAAATTATAACTACACACGCAATACATGGAAAGCACAACCTGTATTTTCACTTGTTTTTGCTATCAAATTCCCAACCAGTGAAAATTTTTCTAATAACATGCTCCTACTCTCAATAAATCCCCATTATCTTATCTGTTTTGCAGCACTTCCTGACTTATTTACTTCCAAAAACGATCGTTTTTTTTCTAATCCGAATTTCCTCTATTCTTTCATTTATGGTAAATACATGCAGATATCTCATTGAATTATTTACGATCACTCAATCAACTGAAAGATAAGTGTTTTATGACTCACATAAAATATATTTATAGTGTATTTAATGATTTAAGATGAAAACAAAATGAATTAAATTTCATTCTAAATGAGCTAGTGCAATGTTCAGAAAAAGGGAAGATAATTTATTTAGATTCATTTTAATCTTCTTTCATTATAATTTATACATGATTTAATTTCATAGTGAGAATTAAACTTTAATTTTAAAAAGAATGACCTCAGTACCCTGACTTTTTCAACAATTAATTTCTTTTCAACGTATATTTTTTATTTTAATTTTTGCCCCTATATTTGGGCTAGTAACTTTTCACTTGGGGCTAGTAACTTTATAGCTGCCACCAACCCGTGGGCTAGTTACTAATTTTTCTAATTGCACACCCCTGAACGGAAAACATCCACTCTCCTCGTGCAAAATCGTCCATTTTTCGAGTTTTTATTTTTAGCTCACCTGAGCCGAAGGCTCAAGTGAGCTTTTCTGATCACATTTTGTCCGTCGTCCGTCCGTCTGTCCGTCTGTCTGTCCGTCTGTAAACTTTTCACATTTTCGACTTCTTCTCAAGAACCACTGGGCTAATTTTGACCAAACTTGGTACAAAGCATTCTTGGGTGAAGGGGAATTTAAATTGTTAAAATGAAGGGACGGGGAGATAATCAAGAAAAGACAAAAATAGGGTTGGGTCATTAAAAAAACTTCTTCTCAAGAACCACTTGGCCAGTAAAGCTGAAACTTATGTGGAAGCATCCTGGGGTAGTGTAGATTTTAAATTGTTCAAATCATGACCCCCGGGGGAAGGGCGGGGCCACAATGGGGAATCAAAGTTTTATATAGAAATATATAGGAAAAATCTTTGAAAATCTTCTTCTCAAGAACCACTGGGCCAGAAAAGCTGAAACTTATGTGGAAGCATCCTGGTATAGTGTAGATTCTAAATTGTTCACATCATGACCCCCGGGGGAAGGGCGGGGCCACAATGGGGAATCAAAGTTTTATATAGAAATATATAGGAAAAATCTTTGAAAATCTTCTTCTCAAGAACCACTGGGCCTGAATAGCTGAAACTTATGTGGAAGCATCCTGGTATAGTGTAGATTCTAAATTGTTCACATCATGACCCCCGGAGGAAGGGCGGGGCCACAATGGGGAATCAAAGTTTTACATAGAAATATATAGGAAAAATCTTTGAAAATCTTCTTCTCAAGAACCACTGCGCCAGAAAAGCTGAAACTTATGTGAAAGCATCCTGGTATAGTGTAGATTCTAAATTGTTCAAATCATGACCCCCGGGGGAAGGGCGAGACTACAATGGGGAATCAAAGTTTTATATAGAAATATATAGGAAAAATCTTTGAAAATCTTCTTCTCATGAACCACTGGGCCAAAAAAGCTGAAACTTATGTGGAAGCATACTGGTATAATGTAGATTCTAAATTGTTCAAATAATGACCCCCGGGGGAAGGGCGAGGCCACAATGGGGAATGAAAGTTTTATATTGAAATATATAGGAAAAATCTTTGAAAATCTTCTTCTCAAGAACCACTGGGCCAGAAAAAGTGAAGCTTATGTGGAAGCATTCTGGGGTAGTGTAAATTCTAAATTATAGGAATCATGACCCCCGGGGGAAGGGCGGGGCGACAATGGGGTATCAAAGTTTTACATAGAAATATATAGGAAAAATCTTTGAAAATCTTCTTCTCATGAACCACTGGGCCAAAAAAGCTGAAACTTATGTGGAAGCATACTGGTATAATGTAGATTCTAAATTGTTCAAATAATGACCCCCGGGGGAAGGGCGAGGCCACAATGGGGAATCAAAGTTTTATATAGAAATATATAGGAAAAATCTTTGAAAATCTTCTTCTCAAGAACCACTGGGCCAGAAAAAGTGAAGCTTATGTGGAAGCATTCTGGGGTAGTGTAAATTCTAAATTATAGGAATCATGACCCCCGGGGGAAGGGCGGGGCCATTATAGCGGATTCAAAGTTTTACATAGAAATATATAGGAAAAATCTTTGAAAATCTTCTTCTCAGGAACCACTGGGCCAAAAAAGCTGAAACATATGTGCCCATGGAAGGATCATGGGGTAGTGTAGATTTCAAAATGTCTAAATTACTATCAGTGGGGTAGGGTGGGGATGCATTATGTATAACAACGGGGAAATCTGGTAAAGAACAGAATGGTCAAAAGCTTCTCAGGTGAGCGATGTGGCCCATGGGCCTCTTGTTTAAAATCCTTCTCGCTTACGACAGCCACACGTCTCTTTCACTTCGTTTTTATGTCGCAATTCAATTAGAAAAAAAATAATCCGTGACATCCAAGTCCATCGAAGAATTTTCTGTAAATCCTGTTTTTGTAAATCTAGTTAAACCGGGATTTTAAAACCCATGAAATATATTATAATAAATCTCCATCTATAGATCACAACAATTGCGGTTAAATCCTCCACTTTATCCATTAAGACTTACTATCACTCGATTACGTCTACCCCGTTAAATTGTAAAAACTAATCTGACCGAATTTTACGTTTTCCGTGGAAATATATATATACTGCAGATGCGTACTCCCCGTCGGGGCCTCATCTACAGAACTCTGGCGGAAGTTTGGATGCATTCGTAACTACTCGGCCATTTTCCGAAAGAGAAATATTTATCGTTCACGGAAATGGCCGAGTAGTTACGATTGAGTTTGGATGCTGCAAAGTTATAAAGTGGGCGGAGCTATTTTTGATTGATCGTGTCACAAATCATTTAGAGAACTCGACAGGTTCTGTATCGTAGATACAAATTTGGGGGTGGAGACTCGTGCTTACGCACTCGTCCACCCCAAATTTGTATCTACGATACAGAACCCGTCTCGTTCTCTAAATAATACATATTATTATATAGTATGAGAGTTTTCTTTTATTAAAAAAAAAGGTAATAAACATATCAAGTGGCTGTACTCTTAGTAGGGCCAGGAGAAAAACATTGTTGATTGGATCTAAAATAAGGAATCAATGGATGATTGTTATTCTCTTTATTAGAGAATTGGACGGGCTTTCGCCTACGTCCACGTGGATGTAGACAAAAGCCAGTCCATTCTCTAAAGAGAATAAATAGATGATTGTGGGAATTAAGGATGAGGGTCGTCGCGTCGCAAACCACTGTCAAAATGCGAGAGGGAGCTCTCTTTTGCGGACTCCGGACCATGAAGATTGGTTTGAGTTTGGGACGGGGGTCTGTATGAATTCTTTTTAAAGAAGATGCGTTTGTGACACACTGATGCCCCCGTATGGCAGCTTATGGCGAGGGTTGAAATAATTCAACTGCAAATTAAACTCCAATGTCCAGAGGTCAAAATTGTTGGTACCCAATAGAAGGTCTTCTCACAAGGAATAAACCTATGAAATATAAAAGTCCCAGTACTAAAGGTGCAGAAGTTATGGTCGAGGTTATTTTTTATAACTTGGTCAAACTTCAAGGTCAAGGTCAACATTGTTGGTATTCAAAGGAAGGCCTTGTCATGAGAAATACAGCTGTCAAATATGAAAGCACTAGTACTAACGGTTCAATATTATGGTAAAGTTTAAAGTTTTTATAAAAGTATATAAGAGTTTGGCCCTCTATGGTTTAGGTCAAAAGGTCAAATATTTTAATACCCAAATAATAGGACTTGTCAAGTAAATACACATGTGAAGTATAAACTTTTAGCACCAACTTATCATCAAAAGTTATGGCTATGGTCAAAATTCGGAAATTTTTTGGGGAAAGTGGGTCAAACTCCAAGGTCACAAGGTCAAATTTAGTGGTATCAAAAGCGTTATAACGTAAAAGTATCGCGTAATAACGCGAATTATTTATTTCAATTTTTATAACCTACCAAAACAGCTGTAAAAGATGTGTTTGTGAAACACACTGATGCCCCTGTATAGCAAGACATAGCAATTAATATTGGTACCCAAAGTAAGGCCCCTCTCAAGAAATAAGATTTTGAATTATGAAAGCCTAGCCCCTCCTGTTCAAAATTATGGCCAAGGTTAAAGTTTTTAAAGTAGGTCAAACTCCAGGGTCAAGGTCAAAGGGTCAAAGTTATTGGTTTCTAAAAGAAAGGTCCTCTTTCAAGGATTACATATGTGAAGTATGAAAGCCCTAGTCCTACCTGTTCAAAAGTTATGGCCGAGGTTAAAGTTTATAAAAAGAAGGTCATACTCCAAGATCAAAATTAAAGGGTCAAAGTTGTTGGTATCCAAAGGAAGTCTTGACACAAGGATTAAATATCTGAAGTAAGAAAGTCCTAGCCTTTACCGTTCAAAAATATGGCCAAGGTGAAAGTTCAATTTACAAGGTCAAAGTCAAAGTTGTTTGTCTTGTCATAAAGGGCGAATTTGTTTCTCAAATACTGGGTTAAGTTTTGAACCAGTTTTGTAAACTGTTCATTTGTTCCACAAACTGGTTTTAAACTAGTTTAAACCCAGAACCGGTTTTCCATTTGTTTTGGCTGTAACTAGAACCAGTTCGTTAAACCAACAAAACCACCTCCGATGGTGGTTTATTCGGTTTACGAAAGAGCGGGAAGTATTCCAATATGGCGGTGATGAAAGATGGTGACTATTCTAATAAAGAAAAAAAGTTATAAATAATTGTTTTTTCGAGGAAAAACAACTCTTTTGACTAAAATGCCACATTCTGATATTTGATGTTTTATATACTAGGCTTCAGAGAATAGATAAATGTTGCATATTGAAAATAATGGTGTTTGTTCATTAATAATGAACAGAATTTGTTAAATTTTCCTTTTCAAAAATAAGTTTTGAATCATTTGGACAAACTTCAACATGTGTGGTAAATTGTACAACATACTGCAAAGACAACTTAAATATTGGAAATCTAAAGAGTAATTAAAAATACCTGAGTGTTTATCTTTCCGTGTGTTAAAAATGTGGAAATTGTTCATTTGATTAATCTTTGAGGCATTAAAAATATAAATACTGCACTTTAAATATAAGTAGATACTTTATAATTTCTTGAATTCTTTTATTAAGAAAAAGATTTTAACAAATTTATTTGCATGTGTAATTTGGTTAATACATGTATGATGTTCTGCATCTTTTTGACACCATCTTGTATAAACTGTTCATTTGTTTGACCGAGGTAAACCGGATTGAAATTTAAACCAGTTTGAAAAACTAGTTTTAAACCTTAAACCAAAACCTGAACCAGTTTATGTGCAACAAATTCGCCCAAAGAGTACATAAGCCTGTATGAAGTATGCGAGTCCTATGCACAAAGACACCGAAAGCGGTGGTGGATCACAATATTCATTGAATTTGCTTGTTTAAAAAAAATGCCAATATGGTGCTGTCGTTTGTCGATTAATTAAAAAAAACGAGAAAAAGATACAAAATGAATTATATAAAGTCCTATTTGGACTAGATTATTATTGTTTCAGTACTACATATATACCATGTACGAATTTCCATTGAACGATTTACTTAAAGGAATTCATCATGGCGTCGACTATGCTAGCCGAACCACCAAGAGGTGGATTTTCATTCGAAAACTGCCGCCGGTAAGAATATATAGTTGTTTTTACAAGTCAGAATTTATAGTTAACAGTTTGTTTGATATTTTTGTGTGGCAAGACATGTGTTTCACATCATAAAATAAGGTAAATAATGATAAACTGCCGGTAGGGTATGACAATGCAATTTTACTAAATTTAGTAAATTTTCACAAAAGAAAGGTGTGTTTTCGTGCTTGTTAGGTGTAGCATGTAAAGGTAAAGTTATTTTAAGACAAATATTTTAACATATGATTCTAAAGGTATGTTAAAGTGAAATATCAATATCCTCTCTTTTTTTACGTAGTTCGATATTTCTCTAAAGATTTCTATTAAAATTATTTTCTTTCAGACTTTGCAAAAACTATAGAAAACACCCAACTTAATTTTTAGTTAACTTAAATTAAAAGAATAATACGACATATTATATAACAAAATTTTTAATGCATTTCCATTTCTTTTCTTCAAAGTGTTTTTTTGAGCAAATTCAATCTAATTTGCTAGTCCAGTCTTTGAAATAACCTGGGTGCCCGATGCCCGAGACCTGGTAAATTTGCCAGCGGGCATGTGAAAATTCTCAAAGTACATGCCCGAAGGGCATGTGTGAAGTTTCTTTCGATTCACAATGTTTACTTTCTATTTCTCTTCTGTTACTCGCGTAAACTTGCTATGTAATGTCTTAAGATGAAATGCCAGTCTACATTCGTCTTTCGTTACATTATCGGTACGACCTGTCAAATGATTGTCAATCATAATCATTAACGTGTTTAATTTAACCTATTTGTTTGCAGGCCATGGTTGATTTAAAACTCTGGATACAATTTAAACTTAAGATTGAGAGAATTTAAAAAAAAAAAAATTGTCATGAAAGTTCATATAAAAACCTTTTTTTTTTTTTGTTGCACAATCATATCTCTGTTATATGAATGAATTTTGAGTAGGGCATGTACAAATTTCAATGGGCTGGGTTAAAATGACAGGTATACATGCCCGAAGGGCATGTGCTGAGAAAGAATTGTTGTGAAGACGTACATTGCAACTATATGGGTTCTTTTCTTTAAAAATCCTGTTTCTTCAACTGAAACAGACAAGAAAGTTATTGTATAGCCTATGGTTTCACTAAATCACTTGGGAAGTGTAGACTTACTCACATTATATCATATTTCAGTTGCATATTTTCATTACAAAGTCTAAAATATGGAATTTATTTAAATTCTTAAAAAGAGAATTTTAGGATCTGCCATCTATATGCAATATATATACCGTATTATCCCTATTAACCGCCCGGGCGCTTAGAAAATTGCAAAAAATCTTTGAAAAAAGAAATAAATTCAAAGAACCACTTAAATAATGTTTAACTTTACTTTAAGTGAAGATAATCAACCCAAATTAAGCTAAATGATTCATTTTCCACCGAGAAATTGGATTATATACAGGTTTCATTTTCAGTTTCTTCAAATTTTGGCAGATTTACTAATACGATTTTAAATGATTATAATCACTGTCCAGGGGGCCCTTATTTCCTGACAATTGAAAAAGACCTAAGGGGGCGCTTGTAGGGGCAGGGGCGGATAATAGGGATTATACAGTATTTAAATTTTTTGTTGTTGTTGTAAACTTTGATTTGGTTGTCTAAAAATTCATATGAGCCTCTTAGGTAAGTTATGGAAGATTATTTTTACTGAGTTTACATTTAACAATGAAAAAAAAATCTATTTTAACCTTAAAAGCTCAGCTTACTGCAGTCATTATTACTTAGATTATTTGAAGTAAAAAGAGTCAGACCTAGAGTATACTTGTTAAAACTGTTATATACATGTAACTTATATTGTACATGTGTTTTTTCCAATTTAACAGGAACAAATGAATCTGTTAATGTTATGTAACATGAAGATCACTCAAATCATATATGCTCTTTTGCCCTGATGTAACTTGGTTTAAGATTCATCATTACTTTTGGATTCATAGCACATTAAACTACACCCACTTGCAAAATTAGTGAATCTACAGTATACATGTACTTCAAATTTAGCCTTCTGACATTATGTTATGGTTATTGACACTTCTGTTCTATTTTCAGGAATCAAATGTTTGAAGAGAAGGGAATAAAGGCCCCTACTGCTTACAAGACTGGAACAACAATTGTTGGTGTTATTTATAAGGTAAGTCAACTCAAGATTAACTAGTGCTGCTAGTAATTTTAATATCCCTTCATTATTGTGAAAAAGATGCCCTCTTTTAATGTATTTGGCGTAGTGGTCTGGTTTTCTCCAGAGTAAGGAGTTGATTATGTAGTGTATATATATCTTTGATTTGAATCCCGCTTTGGGGTGTTGAGACCAGTCCTTCAAATGAGAGTGTATAAATCAAGATTTGTGTTGCAGTAGGTGTTGGCACAAAAAAAACCCCTCATTTGCTCAATGCCTTGAGTGCCGAGTACAGGTCTAAATTTACAGTTGTCCACCAACATGTAGTGGCATCTCTGAATGAGTGAAAAATTCTTGAGGGGGATGTTAAACTAACAAATAAACAAACAAAAAGCCTTAGGGAACCCTTCAAATCTTCAGAGCAATTACAATAAGTTTAAAGCTTCTTAAGATTTGTAGAGATGAAAGTGTTAGCATATTAAAATGTCTCTTTTTTTAGGATATTTATAGGTGATATATTATCGAAGTCTCTGTTTTAGGATGGTGTGGTGCTTGGAGCTGACACCAGAGCCACAGAAGACACTGTTGTGGCAGACAAAAACTGCAGCAAGATTCACTACATTGCTGATAATATATAGTAAGCATTGTCTATGTCAATATAATATTTAAAGGATTCATAACGTATGTTTGGTCTGTTATTAGCCTTTTACTAATGATTCCTAACTGATTCTTGGCCCACTAATGCATATCATGTTTAGTTTGAAAACATTTCATATTTGGGGGTAACCATATTAGAAGTACATACCTGTTATTTTATGAGTATTTGCATTTTGACATATGATCTCAGAAATAACTGTAAGAGTGTTGTATGAAGAGTTTTTAGCTCATCAGGGCTGAAAGAGCTAAAACAAGTTTTGCATGGAATGAAGCATGGAAAAATATTTAAAAGTTTCTTAGTCTCAAGAACCACTGGGCCAGGGAAGCTTAAACTTATGTGAAAGCATCCTGGAGTGGTGTAGTGCAAATTCTTAATACCGGTAGTTCAAATCATGATCCTGTGGGTTAGGGGATGTCACAATAGGGATTCAAATTTTCACATTGAAACATACAGGCAAAATATTTTAAAATCTTCTTCTCAAGAATCTCTAGGGGTAAGAAAAACTGAAACTTTTGTGGAAGCTTTCTGAGATAGTGTAGAATTTTAATTGTTCAAATCATAATCCCGTTGTGTAATGTGGGGCAACAATGAGTATTACAAAGTGGAAATCTGGGTGAAGAACAGAAGGGCCAAACTTACTCAGGTGAGCATTTTGGCCCATGGGCCTTGTTGATGTATAGATCTTGATTGATACTGTGTTTTTGTATGGTACTGCAGTGGTGTTGTATAGAATCTTTTGATTGTTACAGTTGCTGTGGAGCTGGGACAGCGGCAGATACCGAAATGACCACTCAGATGATATCATCCCAGCTGGAGCTACACCGACTTAACACTGGAAGGAAGCCTAGAGTGTGTACAGCTAACAGACTCCTTAAACAGATGCTATTTAGGTATGGATAAAAATATGCTATCATCTTCATCATCAAAAAAGAATTTTGAAATTAAAAACATTATGAGTTTGTCTTTATATACTAGTACATGTATCTTATAAAAAGATCTCTGATTAAGGAAGCTCTAAACACTAACAGAAACTGCTTTTTGGTCTTGGAGAAAAATATATTATATAAAGGTGTGCATATTGAGGCAATTTCATTTATTTGTAAGATAGGGTACCTGTCTTAAATCCACAGGAAAAATATCTTAAGACAATGGATTATTTTATGAGCAGAAATCATTAAATGAAAAATTAATGAAAATGAGAAATTCAAATACTTATTCTTGGTCTTGTATAATGCTAAAATATTCTAATCTATTAGAAATCCTGTACTTTAACTGTAAATAACACTTTTTAAAATCTTACTTCTAAGGGCAGATCACTCTAACTGCATAAAACTACACTATGAATAGAGGTCTTTAGTTTGCAGTATTTAGAGCTTCCTTAAATAAGAAATTTCATTGTTATCCATTTTCAAAAAAAATTAAATCTCACACAAAATTTTTATATTAATTTACAATGTTATATTGAATAAGATTACTTTTCAGAAAATGAAATTAAATGCTCATGAAACTTTTGGATGACAATGCAACAAAATTTTATCTCCTTAGAAATTTCTGTATTTACAGTACCCAGTACATGTATATTAATCTTTGCACTTCTTTTCAGGTATCAAGGTCATATTAGTGCTGCCTTGGTCCTGGGAGGTGTGGATTCTACAGGTCCACATCTATACAGTGTGTATCCTCATGGGTCCACAGACAAACTTCCCTATGTAACAATGGGTATGCATATTTCTTTTCTTACCTGTACTTTTACCAATGTATGATCTAAGATTCGTTACAGCAGTTTCAGTGCTATTCAAGCCCATTGTTGAAATTATATTTTACACCATAGAATTCTCTTTTTGGGCCTAAAACAATACTAGCAGCAAGTATTATGCATTTACAGTAGTTTTTTTTATTTGAATTTATAGGTTCAGGATCCTTAGCAGCTATGTCAGTTTTTGAGAGGGGATTCAAACCAAACTTGGAGGTAATTTACTGCATTTTTGTTGTCAATGGGATTTTTAATGTTGCCCCTTACGACTTTTTACTTTGAGACATATAAGCGTATACACAGTTTTAGTGAAAATTGAATCTTCAATACATTTCAATCCCCCTCCCAGCCACCAAGTACTATCTCAGTTATGGAAAAAAACCTGATCATTTCTTAACAATAGCAGGTTTTAAATTCTCAAATGCTGATATCCTAACTTTATATAATTGTAAACAGAAAGAGGAGGCCAAAAAGCTTGTAAGAGATGCGATAGCAGCTGGTATATTTAATGATCTGGGGTCAGGAAGTAATGTGGATGTCTGTGTTATAACTAAGGACAAAGTGGAATATCTACGACCCTATGATGAAGCTAACCTTAAAGGACAGAGGTAATAATCATTATTCTAGGAATGAATTCATTGTAGTCGTTGGATTCTGATAACTGTTGATACAACAGTAGATATTCAAATGCTTTTCTGGGTTATTTTGGCACCCCACAACGTAAAAATAAACGAATCTTTTCAGGCAAGGATCCTATAGGTACAAGAAGGGAACAACTGCAGTGCTGAAAACAGAGGTCAAGAAAATTCCTTTTGACATTGTGAAGACTACAGTTAAAGCCGCAGAACCAATGGAAACTGTTTAAAAGAGGACAGTTCTTTATTGAAATAACTGTGTAGGACTACAAAGACTAAAACAAATTCTCATCTGAAGTGCTTTTCTGTTATATCTGTACATCTAACTCAGAGAATACCTTTTTGCTACAGTGTATAAGACTAATTGTATATCTGTGTAATAAAACAAACACATCATTTGAAATATTGTTACAAAAGTTCATTTATTTGCTGCTTTTATAAGGTAGAAAATAAATATGACCAAAATATATGTTGTTAAAAAAATTTCTTTGGCACTTTGAATATCACAGATCAAATATTGCACTAGTTTCCCAAATGTGCATCACAGTTTACAGAGCTTGCTGTCAAAGCGAATGACTTGATCTTCCAGTGGTTTGTCTTTTTTCCAAACAGGGGGGATAATTAGCACCTCAGGTCCATTCTTTGGTCTCCAGACCAACAACTGTGCACTGTTTGCATTGGGAGGCATCAAAGCACATCTTGGTATAGGGATTTTATTCTCCAACACATCAGGTTGCTTTGGCATTGGATTACTGATCAGCTTGGCTCTTTGACCTAATGGTTTTGTTGGATCCACTGCTATTTCTAGACACATATTCCATTGCACTGTCTTCAGAATATAGGCCTTGTGGTCAGACATATTCCAGGCTACCAGCCAGACGTAAAACGACTGGTCTCGGCAAATGTGAGTTAGGTTTGGTTCAACTTGATTGCGATTGGCTGGGTTTCTCCAGGTTACATGAGGGTGAAAATTGTCATTCATTGCAATGGTGGCTGACTGGTACATCTTGCATGGTCCCTCAAAAATGACAGTCTCATTACGAGAGCCATACCATGGATAATGATGGCCATCACAATCACTGATCATAGACTGTTGACCGCTGGTCAGTTCTGGAAACTCCCAGCTTGTGCTGAAAAAAGAGAGAAAAGTGGATTTCGTAGGACAATACAAAGATTATGATCTGAATCATTAAACACAGGTCGAGGAAATTAATTTTGCTTGATGGAATCATATTCATATCAGAGTCAGACTATTAGTAAAGTTATGAAAACAGAGAGGCTTTTATAAACATTTTATTTGACACTTACTATCCTTCATCATAAGTGTTGTGAAACATCATGTCTGTGCATGCTTGGATCCAGCCTACTTTCCACATTTGTGTGTCATTCATTGGTGACATCTCTATGGTTGCAGTAACTCTACAATAATTTTTCCAAGCATTAATGTATATAAAGATAATGGTGAGGTCAGCCTTAAAAATCAAGGGATTGTTTTACAATACATGAATAAGAGATCAACAAGCAGTTTTTTTTTCCAAGTATGAAGGAAAAATATCATTGATATTTCATTTACTGAAAGATAGTATTTTTTGACCATTGAGTTCCAAATTATGGACCGCAGTGTTTTCCCTTTATTTCAAAGTAAAGGGTTAGAGATAAGTTGTAACAGGCTAGGGGCTGAGGTTTATGAACAAAATCTCTAGACCTAACTACAAATTTTTATTTCAAAGCAGCATTTTTGTCAATTCGGTCAATTTCTTTACCACAAAAGGGAAAACATTGTTACCCGAAATAGGGGGGGGGGGGGGGGGGGGGGGGGGCAGTCACTTTCCTTAGTACATACTAAATATTCTCTTTAGCATTTTACGAGTGGGGGGTCTTTGTTTTCTGTGGTTTAGAGGGGGTGTCATTTTTTTCCTTACTTATCTTTACAATGAAATTTAAAAACCCTGAAAACCAGTAACTTATGCTATCGAACTATGTTTTGTGGAATTAACGTATTAAATAATATTTAATCTATAATCCAGTGACTCAGAAGAAAGCCCCATCTCCTGCCCAAAGAGGATGGCTCCACGGTTACGGACAGAAGTTGACTCCAGTAGGAGCCAACCTAACAAATCACGGGAGGGGAAGGTATTCTATAAGCTTACCTACTTCAGCTTTTCTAGCGGATATTTAACATTACAGACCTGACGTTTAAAATAGTAAACTGTATAGTTACCTAAAGTTAGGTGTTCTGTATTTTAGCACAGATGCTGAGCTTTCATCAATTGATGTTGGTTGTTTATCTATCTTGGCATGAAAGTTGAGGACTCGGATTTTCTGGTGAACTTCTTTCGAGTTTTCCGTGCCTATAGCAGTTTGTTTACACCATGCTTCCGATGCATTTAAGCCCATTGCTTGGTCCATCTCCATTTTAAACTTTTGTTTTAAGGTTGACAATATATCAATGCTAATTCTTTCAAGCGAACTAGCAGCAATTAATAAAGGAGCTCGTCTCAGAATGTTTGCGCCCTTTTGTTGATCGTATTTTCCCGCTTCCCGAAATACTTTGCGCACAATTGTTACGTCATAGACGTTAGTCTCTGTCATTGGCTGATTAAAGATTTGTTATATGATGGGAAAAAATGCTGAAATATCATTTTATATTTTTTTAATAAAGTTTTTATTGTAATATCATGAATATTTACTTCACAAGTAAAATTTGCACATTGTAACTAATATAAACAAAAGTGTAAAAATAGTAGCATATCCCACAATTCCAATGTCCACTTCCGATTTAAAAGCGGCACGCTGATTTTGTAGGGGTTAGGATAGATTACTGCAAATGACTTCATTTTTCAAAATACTATTTCAGTCTATTTAAGTAGGATGTCAGCCATTCAGCGAAGAAAAAGGCGACCAAATGGAGGGCATAGAAAAGACACCCCGGATGTAAAAATAATGAAATCCATGGACTCTTTTGGTCGATCGATCTCGTCAATAGATTACCAGTTGACTCAGAAATGCAGCATTTGTGCCCGGCCAAATTCTCAGCTGGGAAACTTAAGACCACTGATGAAAGTCCTTGAAATTTCATGTCACGGGATCCCTTGGTTATTAGGAACTATTGGTTTACTTTTATCTGTTCATAAGCACGAACATTTAGAAATCCTAATGAACTTACTAATAGGTAAGAATTCAACAGTTCATTATTTATATACTCTGTGAAGTTTGTTTTATTGCTTTAAGCTTGTAGCTTGCATAGTCATAAAGTTATGTAGTATTTGTCATTTAATTTACTCCAGTTGTTTTAGTATTTCTGCAAAAGTATTATGTATTGTAGAATAGCCCCCAGTGATTTCTTCTCGTTCCCTTACCCCTCATTCACACATAGACGACGATTCTACTATGATCAAAATCTGGCCAGAAATGTGGCTAATCGTGGCAAATCGCAGGAGAAATGTAGTGGAGTCTTCATAAGCGCAGTTTGATTGCAGGAGGGTCTTTATGACTGGAGAGGTCTACGCTCTTGCCATGCTTATTTTGAACATGCTCAAAACAAGCATAGCAGGGTCATGGCCAACAAGAATTGCGAGGAAGTTGTAAAAAGAGCATAGTAAAAGCGCCGTAATCGTATAAGCAGTGCAGAAGCATTGTGGAGAGATCTTTGTGATAATAGTATAATTATAGCACAGTAAAAGCGTAGAAACTTACCAAGTACGCTCCTACACATCTTGGCTAGCCAAGGGTTTCTGATACGCTACTCCCCTCATGAACCCTTGGCATACGGTGAAGTCAAAAGACGGGATTGTTTATATCAAGTGATCTCGAATCTATCAGGTACACATAGATTGCGTCATTGACAGAAATAAAGAGGCATGTTTAAAAAAAAATTAAATGAAAGTTTTTTTTCAAGAATAAGTAAGAAGCAATAATTGAGTCATGGTTATTTATTATTTATAGTACAAATCTGAAGCTTCAATATAAATTCTTTATCACATATTTAGAAGATATTGTATGACACCATAGCTATTTATAGAATTGCGGCCAATTTTATGAGTCTGTCAAAAATAAAAATAAATAAATAGAATTAATGTTGCAATGTACTTTTTATACTTTTTTTTTAAATAAACAAAGCATTTACATGAAATGTTTATAGATTACCAAGAATTCGTTTAAATCGCACAATCAGGAACTACGATTGTAATCCCAATCTCATTCGTTTTTTCTCTATACATGAATACATCATCTAAACATCCAACATCTTTCTTTATGTGACATACTAAATCATGATCGCTAAATGTTTAATTTCATACCAATGAGTCCTAAAATTAAGCGTCGAATTGACTCAGTCAGAATTACCTAACTTCCCTCTAAGAAGCTAGAAAGCTAAAAATAAAGACAGGGTTTTCCAGTGAAAGTTGTCGAAAATTTGAACATCGGTAAATTCTTTTTTTCCCCAGAAAAATTTGTTAGTCTGTTTGGACTAATTAGCTACAATTTTTTATTAGTCCGAGTGAAAATGTATTAGTCTGAGACTAACGGACTAATGTTAATGTCGAACCCTGAAAAAACAATTGCTGATTGGTCGACCGTGTGTATCAAATCCCAATCAGAACTCTAGAAAAAAAAACCCCAACTTCTATCAACACCGTATGCCAAGGGATTTTGAGGAGAGTAGCGTACAGCAAAACTCGGTTATAACAAAGTCGCTGGGATCTGTGAAATTACTTCGTTACATATGTAATTCGTTATAACCGTATAAGAAGTTCATTAAATTTATATAGCTTGGGATCCAAGATGACTATCAGGTACACACAGATTGCATCATTGACAGAAATAAAGATGCATGTTTAAAAAAACATAGCGAAGATGGCTCCTACAATGCTCTAACTATGTTCCCAATACGACCTCTCTACGTTCCTGATGATCCAACAAAGACCTAAAATGACCTTACGCTGATCATATCACGACCTCTCAGACAGCAGTTGTTTTTATAGCACTGATATTTGACCAAGCATCATCTGTCAACTACATTTAAAGGGTGACAATATACTTGATGATTATTTGCAGTTGAGACTTCGAACTTTTCACATCTTGGTACAATTACAGTCGAAAATGTCCCATAAACCATGTGGTAAAGGCCGTGAAAAGTCTGTGATCGCAGGATATATATGCATCATTGCCAAAATCGTACTAGAAAAATCTGCGGTTGCAAGATATAAACTAGTATACATCATCGCCCAAATCATACTAGAAGTGTGATACAATCGTAATATGATAGGCAGCACTGTACCGATATTGTTGTACAGTCATCTAGGTCTGTGTAGTGTCGTTGTATGATCTTGAATGTTGTAGCAGTAACGTAGCATATACGCAGTAAATGTGGCTGCTGGTTGGCAACGGTCTCTGTAACATCGTATTAGAAGCGTGTTAACAGCGCTTTAGACGTAGGGACATCATAGTATGATCCTAATGAAGACCATTATTTGCCACTGATTGGCTCCGATCCAAAACTTTTTCAGATCGTGGCTTGAACGAATTGATCGTCGTAAAGTCGCAGCTCTGTGTTGAAGAAGGGGGGTGTAAATTCAAAATGACCCAATCATTTTATGAATAGTGACCATAGTTAGACCCACATGTTCTTTGACCTTCCCAGGTACTGAATGGGATGTTGATATATGTTTGAGAAAGGGTAGTGAAATTCGGTACATCTGATTTTTAAATAGATTGGTGTCTGACTAAGGTGTAATTTTTTCATAATTATTGTTGTTATCATTTTCTATCGTTAAAATTTACAAATTTGTTAAATACCTTACATATTCTTTTCCAGGACTGGTAGGAGATCTCATTATTATTGCTGCACTAAAGATGCTTGTTCAGCGAGAACGGCCAGCCTTTAACAAATCTGATATGTTTGCTACAGTCTCAGTCGATAACTACTCCTTCCCATCAGGCCACTGCTCCAGGGCTATCATGCTAGCTTACTTTTTCTCGGAGAAGGCAAATTTAGAAGCACCTATACTTGGACTGATTGTCCTATGGGCACTTGTTGTGTCCCTATCCAGGCTTCTCCTTGGTAGACATTATTTCAGCGATGTTGTGTTTGGAATGATCTTGGGAGCCCTAGAGTTCAAACTTTTGGCCTATTACTGGCTTTCAAAAGAAAACTGCATGTTTGTTTTAGAGCCATTTTTTGCACATTTTCACCTCTGAAAGCTGTGATCATCCATTTTTAATATCCATTTTAAATAATATAGAGACATACATGTGGTACAAACTTTGACGAATATGCAAGATAATATACTATGTAGAATAATCTGTTTTAAAAATGTCATATACATGTATGATACTTAATTTGTGCACTATTGTGATTATTTATGAATTGTCTGTACTACGTATTTGTGATACATACTTAATTATAGTTTATACACATGTACACTGCTGAGATTGCATGAGCTGTCAAGTCAACTTTTTAGCTCACCTGAGCCAAAGGCTCAAGTGAGCTTTTCTGATCACAATTTGTCCGTTGTCTGTCGTCGTCGTCGTTGTTGTCGTTTTTGTTGTTGTTGTCGTCATTGTCGTCGTCGTTGTAAACTTTTCACATTTTCATATATGCCAATCAACCAAACTTGCCACAAAGCATTGTTTGTTCAAATGAAGGGCCAGGCCCTCATTCAAGGGGAGATAATTGGGAATTAATGAAAATTTGATGGTATGTCAAGAACCACTGAGCCAGGAAAGATGAAACTTATGGGGAAACATCCTCAGGTAGTGTAGATTCAAGTTTGTTCACATCATGACCCTCGGGGGTAGGGCGGGGCCACAATGGCCGTCCAAAGTTTTACATAGAAATATATAGGAACATTCTTTAAAAATCTTCTTCTCAAGAATCACAAAGCCATAATTGATCATATTTATGTGAAAGCATCCTCATGTAGTGAAGATTCAAGTTTGTTCAAATCATGACCCCCGGGGGTAGGGCGGGGCCACAATGGCCGACCAAAGTTTTACATAGAAATATATAGGAAAATTCTTTTAAAATCTTCTTCTCAAGAATAGCAAAGCCATAATTGATCATATTTATATGGAAGCATCCTCATAGTTTCAATCACATCATGATGTAGGGCGGGGCCACAATGGCCGTCCAAAGTTTTACATAGAAATATATTGAAAATTCTTTAAGAATCTTCTTCTCAAGAATAACAAAGCCATAATTGATCATATTTATATGGAAGCATCCTCAGGTAGTGTAGATTCAAGTTTGCAGATCATGTCAATGGCCGACCAAAGTTTTACATAGAAATATATTTCTTTAAAATCATTATTAATTTTTGTACATTTGGATTTAAATTATTAAATAATAAACCAATTTCTACTTTTTCCTTGCCACAGTGCTCAGGTGAGCGATGTGGCCCATGGGCCTCTTGTTAAATTTTATTATTTTTTGTTTGATGATCTTTGCAGATGTCATGAGCTGTCACACACAAAATTTATAATATTTGACTAATATAAACCTTGAAAATGCTGTCAATTTTATTTTATTTTGCAGTTAGCTTCTGCTATGAAATTTGAACAGTTGACTGTATGTGTTGAAATACCAGGTGTTTTACATAGATTCAACAAGAGGTACATGTACATAATGTGAAATGGTTTAAATGATATTTATTCAGATTACTGAATTGATTGAGCAACAGGCATACAATATCTTCTCCTAATGCGATGAAAATGGGCACAATATCTGACTTGTGCTACTAAGTAAATTCAATACCTTTGTTAGTGTATATGATTTTCAGAAATTGATTGAATAGAAAAATAGGACTATTTGTGTGTGTATGTGTGTGTCCTTGATCATATTAAATGGTTTTATTAGCAAGTCCTTTTTCTTGGAGCATTTTTCATAGTAATTAAACTAATAAAGATCATCTCAAGAAATAAAGTTCCAGTATCGTCAGTCTGTTACTTTTTAGAGTAATGTCAACGAGTAACTGGTTAACCATGGGTTAATCTAAACGTCGAACAATGCAAGTATCAGTAAAACTGCTGCATGTACTGGGTTAAATCAGAAGGAAAAATATTATTTGTTCACAAATTTCCATATTTTATTTACCATAATTTAATGTTAGACTTGATATAGTGTTATGACCAATTTCTTTTTATAATTGAAGTATCTCACAAAATATCTAATGGAGGCTTTGATTGCCAAAAGATATACAAGATTTTAGGCCTCTAAGCTGGGTTAATTATAATTACCACCTATAAATCTGTGCTAGCCGGCAGAATACAAGATTAAAGAGGATGCTGCCATATAGGAGGAGGCACAATATGTGATCAGTCTTAATTACATAGAAATAAATGGATCTTTCATTGAAGAACAGCATTAGCATAGTAACTAAGGTGAGCATTGAGGTCCATGGGCTTTGGTTAAATTAGGATGGATACAAAACCAGTGGCTTTAAACAATGGAAAAATTGTATTGATGATTGATTGATCATCACTGCAAACTTGCTTAGTATAAATATAGCTAGGCTTACAGTACTTGGAAATGAAACCTGCTTCAAAAACATTAACCTGGTTATTCTTTGGTGGAAAATGCAGCATCTGAAACCTTACTGGTACAACAAAACATACTAGAAGCATTATCCAGGCATTTCTGATCAATTTAGGGCATAGAATTTTTCATACATGAAATCTGCTCCAAAAACTAACCATGGCATACCAACACAGAATATAACATTAGCTCCCCCAACTTTGATTGCATGTAGGTGAGCATAAAAATTACTGCAAAATACATGTAACATGTATTGCCTATATTTTTAAGTTGGCAGATTTGTATATTGATGACAAAAGAAGACTTGTGGATGGTAACTTTTTATTTACCATGATTATTCAACATTGATGGATGTGTGGCACATTTTGTCAATAAATTAAGTACTATTTACATAATTTAAAAAATAGCTTGGAATGTTCCTCTGGTCCCTACTACCTACAAAAGACCAGGATACTGTCAAATGATTAGTGAAAGTAAAAAGTACATGTATCACACATTTAGAAACTAAGCTTGAAAAAGAATTAAGAAAAAAAGGGGATACTTCTATAGCAGTAATGTACAGAGATTTCAGTAATATAAACATCAATTGACTACTGTGGAGATCAGTTTAGATCTTGAGACAGTAAAAGTAATGGCTTTTCAGATTCAAATAAATCCTCCGAGTTTAATTTCTTTACAACAAGAATTCAACTTAAACAGGGTGTGTTTTTTCTTATTCTTGCATAGTCATGCTTTATTTTAAATTGTGCAACTATTTCATTCTCTTCGTATACTGGTGATCTTGTGACATTTGTCCTAAAACAACATGGACGGAATTCTCCTTTAAAACGCACATAAAGCAAAAACACATCAGACTATATACATATATATAAATGAACTTTTAAAAAAAACATGATAATAAACAACAAATGGATGTTAAACCAAACTGATTCATATCTAAATAATAAAAAATTATCAATACCTACAATAGATTGCTTATTGCTTATGTTTATTATGCTCTCACAGGAAGTCCTCTCTAAGTGTATATTTAAGGGAGGCGACTTGGATTTCTTTGTGTGAAAACTTCAATTCTATATCGGAAAATAATTTTTAGTTTCAAATTCCTGTGTTTAAGATTTCATGAGCTTTCGTGTATTACATTATGACTCCCGCTTTATCATAGCCTCAGAAACACACTATTTACAACATCCACGTAGTACACCTATCAGTTTTATAAAAATGTTTGGAAAAAATAATTTTTTTAAAAAATTGTAATTCTGTGTTTTTAAACAGTGATTCCTTAACTTTGTTTCACTTGATATTGGGAAAAAAGTTACTTTTAAATTTTAAATAAGCTGCACTAGTATTACCCAATGAAAACCCCAGTCTGCTCCCTTAAAGAAGAAATGAGAGATTATTGGTGATTAGTGACGTAAAAGAGAATTGAGGATAACAAATCAAGTTCTTATTCATTGAATCCTGTGTGGACCCTGAGATTTCAATAGAGTGGTGCATAATGAAAGATAAGCATTCCTTTGGATTAATCTAGTTTAGCATAATTTTTCTGAGTAAACAAAATGTTAAGAAATGATGAGTTTACAACATGTAACTTGACATTATTCACATGTCAACATTTAATATTAATTCAATATTTTTTTTAAAGCACACAAGGAATTTAATACTAGTATACATGTACATTAAAGCTTTACACTGTAGCCTGAGATGGGAATGATACAGTAAAACTTGTCTAACCCAGATCTTGTGTATACTGAAATCCTGACTATATCGTATGATGAAAACTTTCAGTAAATTAAGATATTTACAATATTGTCTATAATCTGAAATGTCATCTAATGTTGACCAAATTCTGTGGAACCAGTGGTTTCTGGATAAGACAATTTTACTGCATTTTGAAATAAACACAATACTTAATACGTGTATAGAGAGAGTAAAACAAAATAAAAACATTAAAATATAGGATTTCATTTCTTGTTAATATACTGGTATCCATGATAAAATAGGTCTCTTGGTTATTTCTGTTACAACCAAACAAATCATCACAGGCATTATAATGAAACGAAACACCAAGACAATATCGCACACAAAACTTAAATCATATTCTTTTACTAATAAACAAACACTGAATATATATTTACATAAATAGGATTTCCTGGAAATTGATAGAATATCTTGTTTGTTCTCAGATGATGGCCGGCCATCATTTCCTCACTCACTCTCTAACACTCAAACATTGCACAATGCAACAACTTTAAAATTTGAAATAAACAAGCTTTAATCTTGAACACTTTTTAAAAAATATACTTCAGATTCTGTGTAAATCACAATCTTTGTCAGATAAACATCATTCAAATCAGTAAATATATCTATATAATATATATTAATTCAACAGTTCACACACCATTTATGGCCTCTTGAAGACTTGACTCTGATTAATTACTGGTTTCAGTGGTTTATAATAGAAACCTGTAAATTTAATGCCCTATGATAAGATTTCTCACAGAACTCCAACCACAAGTCTATTGGAAAATAAACATGAAAAGCTACCACTTGATTTAACAATTCTTTTGTAAAATGGATTTTTTAATCATGATTATTTCGAATCTGGAAAATAAATACTGTGTGGTTTAAATTTATCCACCTTGAGTTGATAATGTACTGTATACAGGAAAATTTTTTGCCCCTTTCGCCCTACCCTTATTTGGGAGAATTTAAAAGGGGCAAATTCAAAGAATACAGTAAAATTTCTTAAACAAAACTATGAATTTAAAATGGGGCAGAATTGTTTGCAAGTATGAAAGAGGGAAAATAACCCTGTATACAGCATCAATGAATATTTTAAGTGTGTACAGTGCACCAAACATGTACTGTGTTTGGTCATAGATCATCATTCAATGATACAGAAAGTGTACAAATTGATAAGTCTACACTTATCTTTCTACTTTTTCACACGTTTTATATCTTAATTAAAATTATAGTCTGTGTCATTTAAAGCAGATAAACCCATAGAAAATCATGGGTGACAAAGAGTTTATCAAATCTAACTTCTGTTCTGTAAAGTATACAATATTTTAAAACAGACTTTGTTCTGTAATTCATTTTTCTTTCTGGACATTTACAGACATTTATACCTTAAAAGCGTCTAAAATAACAACAATATGTTGTATAAAATAGCTAATGGGTGGGAAAAAAAGATCAACATTGAAGGGTCATGGTTAGCATCTCTATTTCCAATGCTTGCTTCACGATTCCGCTTATTAAAGCTTGTGTTGTCTTCACCTGGTGGTGACCGATCCTACTGGTCAGTGAACTGAGTATTGATGTGAGCAGCGGTCATCTGAGGATTGACCATCTGTTGTTGGGGGACTGGTTGTCCTGGCATGCTCTGCTGCATCATTTGTTGTTGTTGTTGCTGCTGTAGGAACATCTGTTGTTGTAAGTGAGGATCCTGCAGTTGTTGAGCCAGCATCTGTTGTTGTTGTTGTACCTCAAAAGCCTGTTGTTGCTGCTGCATTTGAACCTTTAGAACAGATTACAGTACATGATAGAAGAAAACAACCCCATTTCCTTCTTTCTGAAGAAATGGGGAGAACAAGTATAGGTGATTCAATAAAATATGTTTAAAACAATGTATACCTGTTGTTGAATACTAGGTTGGGACTGGTGTCTGGCATGCATTATCTGTGCTACATTGTACACATAAGTTATATCTGGCCTTTGCTCTGGGTTTGGGTTAATACACAGGGCAACCAAATTCCTTAACTAAAAAAGGCAAACAAATATTAATGGCTATACTCAAAACTTTTAGCTTCTTAGTATCCTATACAGTTTTCGATATATAATAATAAATATTTTCCAACACTTGCCTCCTCTGAGTAACAGTCAGCTGGTAGAGGGGGGTAATCACATTGATCAATTTTCTTGCATAAAGAATAAAGATTCATCTTGTCTCCATAGAAAGGTGATTGAAGAGCCGCCATCTGTTTGAATATGAAAAATTCTTATTACATCAATGAAGTTCAATATAATTGGCCAAGAAAATTAAAAGATACTAAATTAATATACGGAATTTCATTTCATTTTCGTTTCATTTTATTCAGGTAAAAATCTCACAGAATGTCATGATTCACATATTAAAAACATTACAGACTAGCATACTACTAGGACAAAAAAGAAATACACACACATTATCTCTGCACTATGCTACTTAAGGAAGATCTAATTTAACATATATATGTAATTATTATTAAATAAATTACATGACATACAGATGATAGATATTACCTAAGGATAGCCCATAAAAGCCTTATTAAAAAAGCTTATTTCCAATGGGGTCTTCAAATAACAGCCATGTTAGTAAACAAAAAATAACAAAATTACATAAACACTGGAATTTAGGCAGGTACTTTTCTGAGTTTAGCATAATGCTTTGAAAAATGACATGTTTACAGTAGCACATTTTATCTTTATAATTATCACAAAATACTTATATACTAAAATAGTAAATAAACGATAAAATTAGACAAGCTTTTTATGTAGTAACACTAGCATTTGTAGATAAAAAAGATTTTACAGCTTTTTTAAAACTTTGTTTTGTTTTCACCTCTTTGATCTCCAGTGGCAATGTATTCCAATCTTTGATAGCATTATAGAAAAAACATGAAGACTCTTTCCCTTTAATCTTTGGTATAATAAAATTCTTATTTGTTGCACTTCTTGTGATATTATTATTTAATACAAAATGATCATGGAGGTAAGCTGGTGCGTTACCATGATATATATTAAAAACATGATTTAATCTTAATTGTTTAGCTCTATCCTTTACTCTTAGCATATTTAGAGAGTTTAAAATATTGTTAGAAATACTCTCTCTAGGACTAAGGTTTAAAATGAACCGTACTACTTTGTTCTGGGTTACTTGTAATCTGTGTTTAAGTTGCTTGTTTATTCCACAATACCAAGAAGAACTGGCATAGTCAAAATAACATTGTATCAAGGCAGAACATAGGGTCTTTCTAGACTGTGTACTAAGACAGAATGCATTTCTATATAAAAACTTAAGTCTAGCATTAACCTTTTGTATGATACTTAAAACAATATTTTCACATGAAAGAAACTTGTCAATACAGATTCCTAAATATTTAACACTGTCAGAACCTTTAATAATGTGACCATTACATACAATTTTAAAATCTGTGATACAGAATAAATATATGAAACCCACCTCATACAGTAGAAGCCCAGGGACCACATGTCTGATATAAAGTTGTACTCACCTCATACAGTAGACAGCCCAGGGACCACATGTCGGACTTAAAGTTGTACCCTGTTTCATGGATCCTCTCAGGTGACATATAATAAGGTGTTCCCACTGTGAAGAAATATTGGAAATTGCATGAAGGTGTTTTTTTTCACTCTTACTTGAATTGAATATAACAAACAGTTTTAATCTATATCCTTGCTGTAAGACTGACCTTTTTGAAGCTGATTGGTTAAGGGGCAGAACCAAATGAAAGAAGCTCAGAAGCACAAATTGGGAGCAGTATTTTGAAATTTGATTCATACTATATTTTGTCAAAAATTAAGAATCACATCTACAGTCCCTGACATTGCAGATTTGATGACAACCATTTTGCCAGTAGGAATGCATTAAAAAATAATACAATTTACATCTTATGTTTTATCCTCTATTAAAGGGACATAAATCAGTTTGCTGTATCAATCAAAGTTTGTTAAAACCATCATATTCCCAAGGACTTATCAAGGATTTTGCAGATAATCCTATGAAACTTCACTATACATTGTATCTGTAAATTGGTTTTGTTCTAGACAGGATTTACTGTGCTGGCACAGGATATGTGTACAGTACATACTACGTCAATCCATTTTACCTAGAGAGTGTGCAGCTGTGGTTTTGGAGCTGAAGAATCGCCCCAGGCCTAGATCACCCAATTTGACTATTCCCTCTGCTGTTATAAACACATTAGCAGGTTTGATGTCTGTAAAATAGGGAAAGTTATAAAACTTACAAAACAAGAGCATGCAAAAGCTCAGAATATATAGATAAGATGTTAAAATTACATTTACATGTATAATTGGAATATATAATTCAATATTACATATATAGGAACAAACCTCTGTGCATGATTCTGCAGCTATGCATATGTTCTAGAGCACTACATATCTGGATGAAGTACTTCCATATTGTCTTTTCAGGGATCAGTCTCTTATGTTTCTTGAAATGCTGAAGCAAAAGTAATACCTGTAGTACTCATTATGGCCTTGTACATGTATCTCTATAAACAAATCTTATTACCTCTGCACCTAATTTTCACCACTTCTATGTGTGTCTCATATGTAAGGGGCATAATCCAGTCAAACCTGAAAAGCCAACTCTACAACTTTCTTACACACATTAGTGGCTCACTTTAACCAAACATAACAAAGTGCTGTCAAATATGACTTCTGAATTTTTTTTCAATAACGGGCCATAATGCAGTGAAACTGGTTAGAATTCTATTTAACTCAACTGCAAACTTGAGAAGCAGCTAAACCAGCCTTGTGCAAATTAAATCTTTATCACTTAAAATCTAGTACTATAAACTGAAATTGACTCTTAAATTAAAATTTGAAATGCTAAAATGATTAAATACATGTGTGTACCATGTTATATACTGAATTATATACTCACCTTGATCATTCTGGAGAGATCTCCAGCATCAGCTAACTCTAGTACTATGTTCAATTCATTGTTCTCAATGAAAGATGACAAATACTTAATCACATTCAAGTGATTCAATTGCTGTAGTTAAAAAATGTATAAATATTTTACCACATTTTGAAAAATAAAAATGTTTTCTAGGCTATCTTCAAAAAGAATGTTAGTTTGCCCTCTTCTGAATCGGAATAAAAAAGATTTTTTCCATAAAGATAAATGATGAACTTCCAATATTTCTTGAAAATATAAGTTATCTAAGATTACATAAAATGGTTGTTATAGGGATTAGAAAATTCCAGAATAAATGAAAAATTTTATTCTAAAGTTCTGAGTCTGGCCATTTTAATCAGTCGGTTGGAAGAGGGCAAACATTTTGTGCTGCACATTATTGTAATTAACATAATTTATAGGCACATTCTATGCAATACATACTTGAAGAAGTCCTATTTCCTTAATGCAATCCTGTCTGGCTTTTGCATCCATCATTTCAAATATCTAGAGTAAAATTGAAGGAGATGCTGTAAATAATTATCCTAATTCAATATAGTTATACAAATTTACACATATATTTTCATCATTTTCTAAAAGTAGGTTTTGAATAATAATGACTTTACAAAACAGAAGTTTCTTGTTTTTGAGAGACTGATAAACAGTATCAATACTGTATACAGGGAAATTTTCACCCCGGTTTATTTTCGCCCTCTCCTTAATAGGCGAATTTAAAATGGGGTGAATTCAAATTACAGCTCATAATTTCTTAAACAGAACTATGACTGGGCGAATTTAAAATGGGGCAAAATTGTTCACAAGTTCAAAAGGGCAAAAATAACACGGGGCGAAAATAACCCTGTATACAGTATCTAAGGAAGAGTAAAGGAGTAAATGAGAAAGGGTTTAAATTTGCACACTTCTGAATGTACACTTTACCTGAGTGCTGTCATATTGATTAACTTATTGTGGTCCTGTGTGCTGTTCTCAAGTAAACTAAACTCCCCATACCCCTATTTTCCAACATAAAACTTTTACCTCCTATTTCTACTCCATCCTAGCCTTATGACTACTATTTGAATCATTCTGAAGCAACAATTAAACTAAACAAGAATGTTGTTTTTTTACCTGGACTTTCTTCAAGGCAACAACACTGTTGTCTATCTTACATCTTGCACGAAAAACTTCAGAAAACTGTCCTTTTCCAATTCTTTTGTCAATTTCAAAATTGGCCAGACATCCATACATGCTCCCCTGCTCCTGCTGCTGTTGTACTGCGTTTGGGTCCAGACCAAGAGCTGGTTCCATTGGCACAGCCTGAGCCATGGTCTACTGAAAGGACATTTAGTTATAAATTCACCAAAAACAAATCTTTGAACCAATCTACTTTTTCATCTTTACAACATTTGTTTTTTTTTCAGACGAGGGAAGAGATATTGGACCTCTAGTAAATACGATACACATGCATCTGTTCATTGCATGTCGGCAATCTAAATGACACATTGATTCTTTCCTTAGTATAACTTCAAAAACCCCATTTATTAAAAAAAAAATGTTTGTACACTCAAGAAAATCTTTTACTTTTATAAAGAAGACAACAACATTTTTTTCATTTTCAAGTACCCTATAATTGAAAATTGATGTGTAAATATATTATACATAGTTGAGCTTGATAAAATCAAATGCATCATTGCTTAACCTTATTACATGTATCTTTCTATAACATTAAATAAAATTTAAAAGCCATCAACATCTTTCAATTATTTCTGCACGTTTGTATACAGAAAGAACCTGTCCAACTTCCATGCTGATATGGATATTTACTGGGCCTCTATTGTAGGAGATCGAGTTACAATCTCGAAACTCGCATATTTTATTAGGCCAAGGGTCAAGGGATTTACTCAGGCCCTTTAGTAGGATGAGGACAAAACCCTTCAATGTACCCTCCAGGATCCAAAACTTCACTTGTCTGCTGTTTAACGTCACTCACAAGAATATTTCACTCAAATCAGTGATTGGGAAGGGCATGGGCCACCAGTCATAGTCACAGTGAAGTGAAAAATGGCACATTATATCTATCAATAGTGGTGCAAAGGTGTTGTTGTGGAAAGAATAGAAATGCGTCTTGATCGTGTAGTGGTTTATTTTGGACTATGTTATTAACTATAGAAACATAACATAAAGTATTATGACATAACAATAATGTTAACGTACGTTACATAAATCCGCGGATAATCCATGACACTCCGGGCACCGAAACGAATTATACTAGAATATTAAAAAGTTCAAATCAAATTCACAGTTCATTGAAATTTAAAATATAAACAAGTTCATAATCACTAAATTAAGGGGTCCATTCACAGATTCTTTCTTTGGCTTTTGTTTTTGACACTCGATCAGAAGACAGTATTTTAAGTTCGTTCTCATTCACTTCGATTGGATACAGTTTCACAATTGGTCTGTTGGTAAGTCCATTTTTGGTCCGTAAAGTGGCAGCTCTAACGAATCCGTCTCTCCCCTATATGAGTTCCTTCAAAGAGTGTTTGTGACGTAGTTCTGTGTTAGCTTTCTCCAGCTCCATGTTTCGAGTCCGTAGTTGGCATTTTGTTCTTTATCTCTGCTATGTCCCTGAGATTCCTTTTCTGCGATTTTTCTCTTTCCTTCTCCTCGGCCTCTGTACTTTTTCTGTCATCTGAGTTTCTTCCCTTAGTGCATCATCACGGATCCTTACGGCGAACGTGTAATCTTTCTCCCTACTTTCCACGGTGCCCTGTGAGGTTTGTAGATGATTTTCAAGTTTCTTTACTTTGATATTTAGATCACTTATTTGCTTTTGAGCGTAATCATATCGTGACTGAAGACTGCTGTTTTTAGCGTTAAGATGCTCTGAGTGAGTGCTGTAGATTTTGATATTGTCAACTTGATCCTTTAATGCCTGAACCTCGTTATGCAGATGTCCGTTTTCATATGCTAGTTTATATATCTGTGCCATCATATACTTCATCCCGTTCTCCATACCAAGTCTGAAAATTTCTTTGTTGGTCGAATTGTAACACTTCTCTAGCAGGGTAGCATTTTCTTGTTCCAACGATTCACCCTTTCTGTCTTAGTCTTCAGCTCTGACTTAAGTTGCTGTATCTCGTTAGACAGCTTGCCGCGTTCTTGAATGGAGTCCACAGTCTGACTCATCGGAGTGGAAGCTGATTTCCATAAAACATTTTAATGTCATTGCTCAGCAATGTTGACACTTGTTGATTTGGTGGGCTCATCTCTGTCCCTCATTAGTTTCATGTCGCATATACTTGTGTGGTGTTTCTTCTGACACTTTTTACATCTGTTGCGGGATTTACAATCTGCCGCACATGGTTTCCTAAGCAGTTGAAACATAATTTCTTCCATTGTAAGATGTCGAATCTTGCACTTACTTCTGTAATTTTCTTACAATCCACTGGAAAGTGATTCTCTGTGCAACAATAAATGCATGGACGGCTCTTCATCTCTTTTGTTTCAACATAAGGAGTTGACTCTCTTGTTTTCTGATTGTGTGCATAATGAACATTGCATTGTTTCTTTGAGGCTCCAGTAAGAAACATTACTGTTGCCTGGAATCCATCACTGTTTTCAATCTGGCCTGATTCAAGGATTTTGACTTCTTTGCTGATAGCTTTACGAAGATCGTGTAGTGAAATATTGTCACCATCGTACTCACATGCAATATTTTTCCTAATTTCAGCTGGTAGCTTGTTGATTATGACTGTCATAAGTAAAGCTCCGTACATCTCTTGTCTTTGTCCTAGACACTCTAAACTCCTGACATGAGATTCCAAGCAGTTTCCATAATTTCTTAAACTAATGGCATTGTTTCTGGGAGCATGCAGTTGCATAAGTGCTCTCATGTGAGCATTGATAACTTTTTGCGGCTGACCAAACCATTCTTTTAGCAGGTCTATGTAGAGTAACTCCTGATATGGTTTGTGCTGCTGCATCGCGTAATTGAGCCTTGAGATATGAAAATTTTTGAATTGGTGTCAAAGTATGGTTGCGGTGAATCGTTGATTTGTAGGAATCCCAAAATGTATTCCATTCTAATACATCTCCATAAAAATACGGAAGACCTAACTTCGGTAATTGATGATTATTCGTGGCATGGTGGGATGGTAGGTCTAATGACAAAACATTTCCCTGGCTACTAGTACTGTGTGCATTGAGATCAGAGGCATGGAAATTGTTCAAAATATTCTCACTAGCCGTTTCACTTGAGTTACCTACAGTAATTGTAGCTGACATGTTCACGTTACTTTCATGAATTTCTATGGCGGGTGTAAAACACTTAGCACTGGCATTCAAAGTTTTACATGGAATTTTTTCTGTGAATTTTTCAGTTTGCCTAATTTTGCAATCTAATTCATACATATACTCCTCTGTTTGTGATTTCTTCTTCTATGTCCTCTTTGGATAAGGCCTCTAATATACGTTCATTCAGATCTTGTAGAGTTTGCCTTTTCTGTGTTGGAGACTTTCTAATTACATGTTCACTGGTTGAACTCCAAAAATCATCGAAAAGTTTTGAATTACCAGCTCTAATGGCTTTCATCCTTCCATCGTATGTATTACATAGACATTCCATCGATCACGGCACCAAAATGTTGTGGAAAGAATAGAAATGCATCTTGATCGTATAGTGGTTTATTTTAGACTATGTTATTAACTATAGAAACATAACGTAGAGTATTATGACGTAACAATAATGTTAAGGTACGTTACATAAACCCGCGGATAATCCATGACAGGTGTGAATTGAATTCTTAACCTAAATAATTTTATGTTAGTTGGATTTGCTGCATTGCATCTTTGAAAAATTAAATTCGGTTAATAAAAACATGTTTTCTCTCGTATTTTATGTTGTTTCAAATCGTCAATTTCTTAATTCTTAAGATAGCCTTTCAGAATATATAGATGGCCTGTTTATTTTCAAAATCGCTCATTAAATTTTTGACAGTTGTGCCATAGTCCTTTTGACCTTTTTGGCCTCGCTTTCTAATTACTGCTCATAAGAACACAAACCACTTGCCAGTGAAGAGCTGCAAACTTATAACTATACTAAGCACTCAGGACCATTGAGCTGGTGAGCAAGGAATCTTTTTAAGTTTTTGTGCCATTTTTGTGCCATTTATAACACCTACTGCAAAATGGGACCTTGCAACTGGTTTAATAGGATGATTGGGATAAATGGTGTACAGGGTAAATGGGAGTGAGCAGTGGCGGATCCAGAAGTTCATGTGGGGGGGGGTTTTTGAGGCCCAAAGGGCCGAAGGGGGAGGGCATGGGAGGGGGTGTCCCCCTCCCATAGGTGGAGGTTCGGGGTGCCTCCCCCGAGAAAATTTTGTTTTAAATGGTCCTTAATGGTGCATTCTCCAGCATTTTGGGGGGTACTTTTTGTAGCTTTTTTAAAGATCGATGATCACAATTTTTTAATAAAATGTTTTCAATTTTTTTATATTTAATTTAACTTTAACACAAGACTTAAGACTTTGCCTTAAAAAATTGTTTAATCTGACAATTTTAGGAATAAAAGCAGTAGTGTTGTCACGATGATCGATTTATAATCGATGATCGGTCGGAAAGGCTGTCGATTTTAGACAATCGATTGGAGATTTTAACAATCGATTAATCGGTATATTTCAGCACATATTTTTTTTTTACAGTTTTCTAACTTTTATTTCAAGACCAGGCTCTTGTCATCAAAAAATACCCTAGGTATATCTTTCAAGAGTTGTCCTTTACTATTTTAAAATACATGTACATGTTAAAATTTTTCAAAAGATAATGATATTTGTATTTCTAAATTGAAGAAACTAAACTTGTTGAAATAAAATATAGACTTCTTTCATATGGAATCACTTTGCAATATGAAATGTCTTATAACAGTTAAAAATTAATTCCATATATATTTTAGATGATCATGTAAATTAAAGCCTGATCTGTCAATGCTTACTTTTCCCACGCCAAGTAATTCCTAATCATGAAAAAATCTGTATTACTGAAATCGTTAATCAAACTGCATATATATACTGTTTTTAGAATTTCGATCTGTACAATGCACCTTTACTTACATTATTTAACAATAAAATATAATTTTTATAAAATCTAATGCCTATTTTATGCAAAGGGTTACCGATTCGATTATTGGCCGATGATCAGTCGGTTAGGGTCAACCGATGTTACCGATTAATCGATTCTGAGTTTCAACCGATTCGACAACACTAAAAAGCAGTTGACTTCAAGTTGTCTTCACTTCATGCCAGCCAGTGAAAATTGGGGTTGTGGCCAACTTTTTTCAATGCCAACTTTCTTTCACTTCCATTTTTTCCCCATACAATACTGCATTTCCTTGATATCACTTTAATATGTTAACAAGTGGGTGGGGGGACCAACCTTTCAATGAACATTTTCAATAGTGAAGGTAATGTTGGAAAAAACGTGAGGGGGCACCCCCCCCCCCCCCCCCACCCCACCCCGTTGCTACGTGCCTGCAATAAATTAAGCTGTATGTCAAGCTGACTTCCAAGATACAAATGAAGTGTATGGAACACAATAAAAAATAAAAATTGAACTCTTTACATAATAATAAAATAAAAAAAAATAATAACACAAATACAGTATAAGGCTAGTGCTTTTCAACTTACATGAGTATACTGTCAATATGATTTGGAATATTGCCACATGTAAAATTACTACAACCATATAATGTTCAAACGACTTACGATAAGGGAGCGGTAAACAAAAGAAATGGATATATACATAATACTGGCATTAGAATCGTAGGTTGTTCGGCTAAAATTGGATTGAAGGGGCTAAGATTAAGAAATTCAATCTTTATAGTCTTGTTGTATTCGTCTTTATTTTGATTTTTTACCGTAAAATTGTTTGTATCAAGTAATGTATATGTATTAATTTAATTTTTAATAACGTTTTTCGGTAAAAAAAAATAATATCGTTGTTTTGAAGTAGTATTAATTGAAGATACAATAGATTTAATTTTATATTCAAGCTATTATTCATTGTACGTTTTAAAAGAAATTGGTTTACAGCTGTTGATATTTTCTATTGCGGATGCATCCACTGACACGTGCAGTCGCGTAAACCTGACTGATCGCTAGATGACGATCGGGCAAGCCCGACGCCATAAAAATTGAACTCTTTTTATAATCCCTAACTAGTGCTTTTCAACTTACATGAGTATACTGTCAATATGATTTGGAATATACACATGTAAAATTAATTATATTTCAAACTGAAGAAAATATTACATAAACTGGAGAATCTGTCAAAACTACAGGGGTTTGCTAAGCCAACCTGATTTTGTAAAAAAGAAAATGTACATAGTATTAATTTAATTTTTAAAACAGTAAAAAAACAACTTAGTAATAGTTTATTCACATAGTTAAGGAAAAAAACATGCATTTTATCAGCAAAAGAATATTGTAGTTTTCTGTTGTTGTGATACATTGTTGATTACCTGTGTATTGTGTGTGTTCAAGCAGAAAGTGATTTCCTGTTACATAGTTGATGTATATTTCACAGTTATACAGAACAAAGGGTTCATGTTAGAGTTTTAACAATGCAACAAAATGATAAAAATGACACTTGTAAAAAAAAAAAAACAATGAGCGGGGTGGGGTGGGGTTTCCCCGAACCCCCTAAAACCCCCCTGAATCCGCCATTGGTGAGAATGAAAGCGAACAGGCTCTGCCAACCGACTCGCACAATATATAGGTATATAGTATATAGGGCAAACAGATCTGCGAATACACATACCAATGCACTAGTGAATGCACTGGAACTTTTATTAATTGATGCCGACATGCAGTTCTTGTACCCACTGTTGTACTTCTTTTTTAGTACTTTTTGCACAAGTTCTTGTGAATAGTAGTCCTCCTATCAATAGCACATACCTCTAACATTCATACACCACTGACAATGTAAAAAACTAAATTTTATGGTATAGATTTTCAACAGAAAGATTACACTGTGTAGGCTATCCTAGATATAATCATAAAAATACTTTTTTTTCTTAATCACACATGATATCTTTTATCTGAAAAAGCAGAAATATAACTTACTGGATAAGAAAGGGGAATTGCAAAACTCAGTGCACTTTTACAATAATAATCTACAGCTTTTTCGGGTAGGAAGTTGGGTATGCGCATGACTAATGTACCTGACAACACCATTCGGGTTTTCTTTAAATCTTTCGTTAAGAATGAAAAACAATTTAGAAGCATCCCGAAAGACAAATAGTACAATCACTTCAACGCTCTCCACGGACGAGAAATAAGATGAAAATTTACAAGCGTTTCAGCGACTTGGAAATATTTAAAGTGAAAGTTGAGAATTTCCCAGTGTCATTCTTAATTTTCTGCGCGCAATGGCAAGTAATGAAGATCCCCCGGAAAGAGAAGTGAAGGTATTATTTAAACAGCATGTGCAATATTTAAGTCTCTGATGATTAACTATACTGAAGTCTAAAATGACTAGTTAAAATACCCTCACCACAGTAAGAATACCACCCATAATGGCCATATTATCATGATTATACTCGCAATGTAGCAAAAAATTGCAGAATCGCTCCGAAACGATTTTGAAAAATATTATCGGATTTGCACTGAAAATAACATCCAAATTAATTGTAACAAACCTTTTTGGGGTTGCATAAGTATTTAAACCTAACATATAATCCAAGGGGTGTTAAGGGTACAAGTCAAAACGGCACCTGGTGAAAACGGCACTTAGGAAATATGCAAAACGGCACTTGAGGGTAGTCAAAACGGCACTTCAGAAAAATCAAAACGGCACTTTTTAATTTTGAGAATTTGATATTGTTTATACAGAAAATGGATCTTTATATTACATTTATAGTAATAAATGTGTATATAATTATTGATAAAAATGTTTAAAAAATATTTTAGGGGAAAAAATTGACTAATTCATTTGAAAATTATTGTACTTTTGTACAGTGGTTAGATTTTTTAAAATGTACTTCTTTAAATGATATGTCTAATATTTTCTACAAAAGAGATCAAATCCAAATTATATTATTATGATCCTTTGAAATTTAAAAATTTATATGTATACTACTCTGTTTTGGGGGTTGCCAGTCACAGTTGACTAATTAGAAGCCAGTCAGAGTATGTTTACTTAGAATACACTTGTAGGATTAAGAAACAAAAGACTTTTTCACACCTCCCCCTCTATAATTTGTTGATCGTCAATTTGCAATCATATACAGTTACTATTGTGTATTTCTTGACAGTATATCAAAGGGATTGAAACTTAGATCTTCCTCTCTAAACTGTACATAAAATCTGAATAGCCATACAACATTTACTAAAGTTTTTTTTTTTTACAATATGAAACCTGTACATAGAAGAACAAAAACGTTTGTTGTTGTTGTTGTTGTTGTTTTTTTTTTTGTTTTTTTTTTAATAACTGAAGAATATCAATTTATTTCTATTTAATAATATTGTTACAAATAATAATTTATTTAGATGATAAAATGATGCTGTTATTGTTTATAATCTTGTTTTTGAAAATAACGTTACATTTAAAAACTATGCTGTTATTTCATTAATTTTAAAAAAGGAGACTAAAAGATGAAGATACTGATATTTCAAGGGATAAAATTAAAAAAAAATCATTTCAAATTTGGTATTTAAATGTATGAATCTGTGGGGAAAAGTATGTATATGCATAGGTTCATACATTATAATTTAATTTTATATATATCACATAGATTTCATAAAAAATTATTACAGCATATACATGAAATGGACCCTCCCAGAAAACAAAAATTATATATGTTTACATGTATATATACTCACACAAACACATCAATCTATATATCAAATTATCATTGCATATAATTTTTTCTATAATTGCCATTTTGACCAAGTGCCGTTTTGACTAAGTGCCGTTTTCACTAAGTGCCGTTTTGACCAAGTGCCGTTTTGCATAATCCAAGTGCCGTTTTCACTAGGTGCCGTTTTCACCAGGTACCGTTTGAACCATAATTCTAATCCAAGTAACGACGTAAATTCAACTAATTTTCTCTTTTTTTTCTAGCTTCAAATTTACACGTCATGTTTAAGTTTGTAACTTTCTTGATTGTTCATAGTAAATGCACTGAGTACAAGTTATCGCCCATGTTTATTTCGCAACATTGTGAATACACAGAATGAATATGATCGTTAAACCGGGTCCATAGGACATTTATCATTTTAGCGATAGAACATTCTATCTATTAAAATAATGTCAATTTATAAATTTTTGTTCACAATTCCGCAAGGCTTGACTAATTATTTACATTAGTAACAACAATTGGGAATCAACTTACACCAGATCAGGTCATGTGATTGGACAAAATGGCCACTAAAGACAGGGGAAAGTGGCAATTTCGTTTGAAATTTGATGATCTCTGACCGCATTGCGCAGGTGACTGCTTAATAGAGTTACTTTATATAGGAAATTTCATTGGGTGGAAATAAAATGACCGCATAGGACAAGTGACCGCTGGATAGAGGTGACCGCTATGACAAGTTTGACTGTATTTATTTAAAAAATCATATATGATAATAATAAAACAACACAAGGGTGGACTCCATTTTGGTCCCCTTCCTCGCTTCAAAATCTGTTTTTGCTGTAATTTTCCATATTTTACTGACTCACCGCCTCAGATGTGTCAAGTAATGATTCTAGGACCCTATGCTTGAATTTCCCCTTGGAGTCTCTACATTGTCAATACACATTTCATGTACATTACACACACTAAAAATAATTGAAAAGCGCTCGTTAGGACAGTTGATATAAACAGAAAGCGAAAACACATTCGAAAACCTCTGGGTTTTTCTACTTTCTAAAACAACTGCTTCTTATAAATTAGAGAAAAAAAGCGTTCTAATTCCGCATTCGAATGTAACTAAAACCCCGAGGTTTTTGACTGTGTTTTTGTCCATATCAACTGTCCTAATTAGCACGTTTGGATTATTTTTAGTCTGAAATGTGTATTGTAGAGGCTGCAAGGCGAATATTCAATGACGAAGGGGTTCAAAATGGTGTCCAGCCTTGTGTTGTTTAATTATAACCGTATATGATTTTTAAAATAAATAATTATTACACGCTGGGAGCAAGTCTCTGTGGTCTTGTTACATTCATTTGAATTTGTACCGTTTCCTTGCTTCAACCTCTTGTTTTCGTTAGTTTCACTGACTAACAGACTTTGATCTTTCATGTTATAATATTCCTAGGACATAATGCTTGAATTATCCCCTTCAAGTCTGTGTGATTTACACACCAAATAATTTACTTTAAAACATTAACATTTAATATTTTAATAATTACATTTTAAGAAGCACCGAAATATACTCATTATTTGCATTTCACACTGCTATACATATTTATGTTATTAATGTCTCCGTAGCCTCATTGTGGCATCACCTTTGTACAAGTTTCTCTGTGCATATTTCTACCAAATTGGTGTTCAGATCACTTTCACTTTGAGCTTAGTAGAAAATGTCAGGAAAGTCCGGGAGTGTTATGTCACCCGATGCCAAAAGCAAAGGGTGACATAACACTCCAGGGCTTTCCTGTCACTGAGGGGCAAATATTCTGGTATAGTCGCACGAGAAGCCATGTGATATATGTTATATAGGGATGTTAAAATATTAATTTTCCTTAGTCGAACATTCGTTTGCATTATTCGAACGATAGTCGACTATTCTGAGCATTTATTTTTTTCATAGCACAGTGTTTTTTGAAAGCTTATTAATTAAAATAAATTGGAAAATTTATATAAATTGGAAGTGGGGAATTGTAAACACACACTATCCACACCTCCGATGAAAATGTTTTTATATGTACTGTTTGTTCAATTAATGATTGCCCAAGTTATATATCGAAGTGTCTTTTATGTAAGATAATTGTTTTAATAATAATCGAATTTTAAAACATCACGGCTATGCAAATATTGTGTGTTCCTTTAATTAGCATTCTGCAGTTCCGTCAATGTGCAAGTTAGCAAATTGTGTTTCTGTCAAACAACAACATTATAGCCTCATGAATATCCGTCAAAAATTGACACTAGCAACAGAAACAAACAACAGTTTTAAGAAATCTGTTGATGCAAACTAAAACAAAAATATAAATGTATTTATATAATTTTCACAGTTAGTGAATAGGATGATGTTAAAGTTAATATCATCAAAGATGATTTAGGAATTTGCATTTCTTTGAATTTCTAATGTCACATTTTCCGTCAAACAATCCGTCAAAAAGTGTGACAATTGCAACAATTATTATTATTATTATTATTATATTTTTATATAGCGCCCTATATAATTATGGAATTACCCTAAAGCGCTTTACATGTAGAAAACAATTACAATATAAAACAAAGGACGAGTACAATATAAAATAGCAAAAAGGTAAAATCATTTTGAAATTAAAATAATTAGTTATTTAAAGGGTCCATAATTTTAATTTTTACATATTTTTCTCTTTTGATGTACATATTATCACTTTCAATGCAAAAATCAACCAAACTAACATTTTGAAAAATTTCTCCTCATGGGAGTCATTTTGTGCATTTTACATGGAATATGTCCTAAGCATTTGAAATTCCTAGAGTTTATAAATATAATTGGTACAAGCCAGTCAAATAATTTTCATAGTCCAGTATAGCGTTGCATAATTTACTACGTATAATAACAAAAATGTCAGTGATTGAGAAATAATTACTGTATTTTCCGTACGTACAATGTGGAAAATTATTTATATACTGTGACTGTGTTTGAGCTCTTATTCGTCTGAGGACATAAATTATACCGCTGTATAGTTTGAGGAAGGACCCTTTTGAGATGAAAATTTCATTATCACTCCCTTTTCTTGCATTTATTATACACCCCGCTTGAAAAACGGGAGGGTATATAGTAATCGTTTAATATTCGAATGTTGTTTCATTATTCGATCGTCGGTCCATTCGACTGACAGTCGAATAGTCGACTATTCGTTGACATCCCTAATGTTATATGACATTTTTAAAATTAAAAAAAATCATCTAAAATCATGAAAGTTTAGACAAATAATCCAAAAATGCTTTCTTGTCCTTAAGAATTACGCTCCATTTTTTACATTTGCTAAGCAACCAACATCATAAAATCTCAAACCCAAGCAAAAATGTGGTGTGTAAAGGGAGACATAACTGCTTCCGTTGTGTGACGTAACTGTTTCCTGTGTGATTCAGCATTTCTCAGACTTTACAGTGAAACGTTATATTTGTGACATAATAATAAAACTTATTTAAAAATGTGATATAATCAAATGTCTTATGTCCTTGGTCTCCGCAGATAGATATATCTCTTGCTTCAGTAGTGTGCCACATCTTTCATAAACCAAATAATTGCTGCTTTATTCACATCGTATTTTGTTCTACAGTGGACCCAGGCATTCTAGATTGATACATAAATTATTTTGTATTTAAGAGTTAAAATGTTCTGGATTGATACATAAATTATTTTGTATTTAAGAGTTATTCACAGAGACATTTATATACACGTGCAAGAAAAACATGATTACATCATATAGACTGAAATCATTTGAATAACTTTAATAAATTTACTAATATATTTCTTTCAGGATTTTCGCTTCCAGCAACTGTGCAGAATACGCATATTTGATCGGCCAGGAAATCCAATCCAAGGTGTTACTCATTTGGTCGCCTGTTCATCACTGTATGGTTTAACATTTCTAGGAACAACAAATGGTGAGTATTCTAAAATATTCTTATTTAAGAATCAAATATAACTCCTACATTCTTGTTTCAGTAATGATACTTGTTTAATACTAATTTCCATGCTTTTTAAATTTAGATTTTTTAAAAAGAAAATATTCTCCCGAAATAAAATAATATATTATAAATGACCAGACTTGCACAAAAGAAAGCATCCTCCTGAAATAAAATAATATATTATAAATGACCAGACTTGCACATGTCTTTTGAAAAACAAAACTTAATTAAAGAACAATAGAAATTTGTTTGTTTATTAGGTTATACTAAGCTGACATTTTAATTGTAGGTTTCAAGGTTATCAAAACATCTGACTTGACCGATATAGACAATAGACATGCATCAGAGAGAACGACGTTGGTTGTGCCAGATCCTCCAATACAAGCCAGTGTCCCAGCTATTTAGGGCGCTGTGTTTTACCTGTTTGAGCTGTGATGAACTGACATAAGCAAATATATCTTTGACGGTGTTGTTCAGATCTATTTGTATGATGTGCGAGGATTCGCTAATCAGGTCATTCAAATTTTTTTTTCGTTTTTTTATGGAATTGCACTTGGATTCAATTTTACTAGTAAAATACAAGTACTTACCGGTCAAAATCTTCCTACAAAAAAGACTGACATTAATTTTTTTTCTGACATTGTAAACTATATATGTCATATTTTATATGTTATGCATTTTATAACAGGGTCAGGAAGCACAACCTTTTCAGAAGATACGTATGAGGAACGACATACTTGATCTAGCCTGGAATCCCACTCAGCCAGCGTTGATTGTGGTTTGTATGAGCGAAAATAACCGTATCATTTTATCAGTGAATCATATAATAAAACAATTATTGTCGCCTCTCTTTCCAGTTGTGGCAATGCAGCGCCATCTGAGGGAATCGTTAAATATTTAGGGCCCGCCAAGGATTTGCGGGTCTATAGTAATCACTCTGTCTGTCCGTATGTCTGTCTGATGGCTGTCCGTTGTACTTTCCGTCCACAAAACAGCAATAACTTTTTTTATGGTTGCCCAATCAAGTTCAAATTTGGTATGGTAGTTCAGTAGGCAACAAAACATATTTTGATGCTAAGATTAGTTATTTGTCTTCTGGTTTGGAGCTTGGTTATTCCTTAACTATGCATAAGAATGAATGGGTAAAGAGAGATAACTGCTGAGAATGTTACCATTATAAACTGGGAAGGCTGTGCAATATTTGTCCTTTGGGATTAATTAACTTCCACGTGAAGAAAATCCTAAGCATTATCTTTATCTGTCACATTGAGATTAATAGCTGTACCGCCTCTGTCTGCAAATGAACTTTGTTTTGAAGTTAAGGTCAATTTTGAATGAAGTGTACATTTTCTGAAATATGGATTTGAAATAATGCTCGTACTTTATTTTGGTTAAAATACTGTACATAACGATTTATGATAATTTTATTGAATTCTAAAATCAAGATATATATGATGATATCATTTATTATTATTACTATTTTATTTCTTTAATAATTTATTTATTTATTTTATTTTTTTGCTGCCTTAATGTTGTTAATTTTAACAGGTAATCAGATAATAACTCCATTACTCTCTAAAAAATTTTGGTAAATTTAGAAGAAAATTGTAAACTACAATTATATATGGAATTATTTTATATGTTGCAGAAAATAGAGGCTTATTTTATCTGTCACATGAAGATTAATGAACACCTTTGTCTGCAACTAATGTTTGTTTTGAAGTTGAGGTCAACCTTTGGTGATATTTGCATTCACTGAAGGCTTGCATTTTTTAAAACACCTGCTTAAATCTTTTTTAAATACACATTTAATTTAGTTTTTTTGATTGTGGTTTTTGTATGTAAATGAAGGTTACTATTTACAGGTTTTTTGGAATTTACAGAAAAATTTAAAAATACTGTTTTTCTCTAATCTTCATATGTTTTTTTTCAAATGTAGCGGTAAAACTTCATTCAGTGGAATCGTTAAATAATTGGATCAAAGATTCAGTGCAAGATCTTTAAAAAAAAATTTAAATATTAAATGACTTTTTTAATATTAACATTTTTTTCCAGTTATTATTCTAGTTCAAAGCATTAACATGATGTTACTGTGGTTATCCAGTGTGTTTTCTTTCCAAGTTTTTCATATTTCAAAACATTTTTGGTATGAATGAATTTTACAGTGTGCTGGAGCCCAAAAGGGAAGCAACTGGTGATAGGCACAGGTAATGGGACTCTGATGCAGTTTGACCATGAACTTAAGAAGAAGAGAGACTGGGACAGACCGTCAGTGTTACCGGAGGACCAGCAGTATGAAGGTTTGTAAGAAATACAGATATCTAGCATACTTGTACTTCTTTGTGACTCAAGTTCTGCAAACCTGTCTAAACAAACTGTCTGTGCATTATTAATTCAGAATCCCATTGATTCACATACTTGAGTCTCCATAAACAATTGAGGAACCAATCTGGCACAAACATGCGATCTTCTGAAGATTTATTAGTAAGTTACGGAAAGTATTCACACCATCATTTAACTAATAGAGAATCTTATATCGACGGTCGACAGTGACAGCGTCTTTTGCTATTACAATAGCAGTTTGTCCGTATGTTTTTTACTACCAGGGGACTAGATCAAAAAGACTTCGTTAAGAAAACTCCCATTTCATTTGTATACTAAAGATATGGTAATATAATTTTTTTTTTCTTCTGTATTCATTTAAAGTCTCTTAAGGTGTCATTACAACATTTAAATCAAACTGAACTGATCTCCGGTGTGCCGTAACGTCATCAAACGTCGCCATTTTTCGTGTATTGAGTTTACCACTGTCCCATTTCGAATGCTCAGGAAACTGCCAAAAATTAACCAAATGCCTTGAAATTTTTAAAAAGACGACAAAATTAATTGTGGAATCGAATAAGGATAATTTTCATCCCAATCTAATGTATTTAAAACTTTTATTATACCCCCGCAAACGAAGTTTAGGGGGGTATATTGGAATCACCATTGATTCACATTTTGTGACCGTTTCTCAGAAACAATTGAAAATTTATACACTTATTATTCACCATATGAAGGTGTGCACTTGGGATTTTCATCATGATTGGATGATTTTTCTGCATTTTCGTTTTTTCTTTTTTATTTTGTGATTTTCATTTTTGTTTGGCTCATTAGAAAACTATTAGACTTACAATCATCAAACTTGGACAATTTATGCAGTACGGTGTGTCACACCATTTCAAGGTCACTGTGACCTTTAATTTAAGTGATTTTTTAAAAAAAAAATAAGTCTTTAAAATTTTAAATTTCATAATCCTAAAAAATGTAAAAATATAGTTGTATCCTTATTAAAAAATGCTAAATTAAGTAAAAACTTATTTTTTATCATATACTTTACAGCAAATTCTATAACAAATGTTAATGATTTGAAAGGAATTCAGTTTGTCCCATGGGCATAATTATCAAGCACTTCAAGGAGAAATTTTGATAGCAGAAATGTGCATGTCAAATTAGAGAGAAATTAATGAGTTCATTGTCGGGAGTTAACTAACAAGAGCATCATGCCATCTTAATTTATCTCTTGGGATACAAAAAGAAATGGCCTAATATGCTTGTGTTAATTAAGAGTTCTTGATGGCTGTAGTTCATTTAAAGATCTTTCAATTGGTGTAATGTAATTAAAACATTTAAATGAAAATTGAATAATATAATTAAAATTAATTATACATGTGTTCATTGAAAAAAAATTACATTTCAATTTTTATATATTTGCAACAAATTGCAGTCATGTCTGACTTAGAATTTTATAGTCTAAAGAATAATTAATTTTTGATTTTTTTTATTACTGTAGCATTTCCATTATTTCATAATATGCAATAAACAATTGAAAGCTGCAGATGGATATTTGTTAAGCTCTAACACAGCCAGTTTAGAATTATATGATGTATTATTTGTTTTAATTAACCTACAATGTCCTTAGAGATTTATGTAAATATTTTAAGCATGATAAGAAATGGAAATTTAGATCATTGAAATCTGTGTCAATCTGTTAATCAAGGTGGCACCCTAACCAATTTATGATCACAATATTTGATGGGGGTATCAACTTTTTAGACAATAGTGAACACCTCTTACTAGATCCATAAAATATGTACCTACTTGAAAAACCCAAAACTTTTATTTCGAATTAATACTTGTGCATTCTCTAATATAACCTTGGTTTTTTGATCGTGCGCCATAAGACCGTACCCTGTGCACATTCAAGCATAATAAAATCTTTATTTTTGTTTATGTATTATTAAATACATTATGATACACTTAAATATGATAAACAAACATTTGCTGAAATTTTCAGCTAAGTGCGCCCATTACTTTTCAAGAAAAACGCCTTGTCCACGATTTTACCGGACAACCCTTGTATAATATGTTTACCTCCACACTTTGAATTGCGTTTAAGATCCGTTTGCCACATTCATTGCAATTGCCCATAGTGCTGTTTTTCAAACAGCCAATGTATGTACTTTTATACAGCTTGTGGACACTTGAATGTTTGTGTATCAAAATTTTGTATTTATATTATTTTTGTAGTAAAAGGAGTAACCTGGATATCCACCTACATGTTTCTGGCCTCATACTTTTCCTCGGACGGATCTGATAACCAGCCAACAGTCATCCTGACCTCAGGATCGGTGGGTATACTTACTCCATCTACAACCCTCCTGTGTGATTTGAAGGGGGAGGTCTTTTGCACTATATTTTGCACAAATATTTTTTTTTATTTTTTTGAAATATTAAAGCATATTTAGACTTTTGAAGCAATTTTTTAGTAGCTTCTTTTTTTTAACATTTTATATCAAATATGACAATCAGATATACGAATCATGCTACCTGTCATCATACACCGGTTTTATCATTGATTTTACAGAAGGATGGTGCTCCAGCCTTTATCAACTTTGAAGATCCTTGTTATGGAAATGGGGAGGGAATGGCCTGCAAAATGCACTTCAATTACATCCCACAGTGGTATAAAAAATACCTATACACTGTTGATTAGAATTTTTATGATCTGTTAAAATTCATATTTCATGAGATATGCCGTTTCTTTTGTGGTCTTTGCTTATATCATTCATGTATGATGTACATGTATATATAAGTTTAAAGTTGATAAATGCATGTCATGAATATGCTTGAGAATAAATTGAGACATGAACCTTTACAATGGTCTCCATTTCGATCTTCAAGACCTACTTTAATTTGGAAATATTTATTGCTATGGACCATTTATTTTACTTTGAATTGGTAGAAAATGTTTCCTCAGTCACTAACATTAAAGGCATGGATTGATTTCTAACTGACACATCAGAAATAAAAGATGACACAAATAATTATTGCTTAACAGTATTTATTATATTGAAATTTTATTTACAATGCATTTCATTATATTTTTGGACAGATTGAATTTATTTACTTTTTTTTAAGGGAAATGGTTTTGTGTACATCCAGCACTGCTTGTGAAACAGCAATTGTTGCCAAACACTTTGATAATAAGGTACATTAAAAGATATAAAACAGATCATCAACACTTAAGTTTCTTTGGTGAATGTGTAATAGAACAGATTTTATATACATCTCCAACTTGAAGGGATGAGTTGTTACAGAATTAATATGTAGCTTACAAGAAATTCTTAAGCAGTCCAGTGAATTGTAACAGTAATTCTGTACAATTTGATGTTTCTTTCAGAACACCTTTGAGCGTTGGACCCTTGATGACGCTGCCCGAGCTGAGCTACCCCTAACAGAGGATTACGCTGACACGTTTCCCCTGGGAGCCGCTGTAGACCTGTCTTCACAGTATGCCATTCCTGTGGGTGAGTACAGAGATTTTACACTCAAGGACAAATTCCGAATGTCGTCTGTAAACATGTGGATCACCTATTGTCTATCTTAAGTTTATGGAAAGATGATTTGTATTTCATCATTCAAAATAAGAACATACACGTATCTCATGTTTTTTGTTCTGCCTTGTAGAGAATGCAGTGTCAGTCACCAAATAAATATTGCCACACAGTCTGTTTTAATTTATAAATTCTAATCATTCTTACCTATAAGCCATGTTATTTTTGTCACAGGAGAAAGATCTCATCCACCCAGCCCGTTGTTCATTCTGCTCTCTACTGACGGAGTACTGGTGACTTATTACATGATGTACAGTCACGCCGAGGCTCCGGCCATCACCAGACCCCCTCAGCCACTGCCAGCGGGCCCAGTCAGAAAACCACAACCAGCAAACACTCAAGGTATCGTATAGCATACTCATAAAACATTGTGATTGTTCAGAAGAGGATTTTCAACTTTTATTCATGATTGTTTTCATTAATTTCATTGACAGGCACCGTACAGAAGGATGCAGCTCCTATAGAAACAAGACCACAAGCCCAGTCTGGGCAGCCAGTAGCTAGCCCAGTCGTCTCCCAGGGTCAGAGTTCACCTGCCTCCCAGGGTCAAAGTTCAGCTGCTTCCCTGGGTCAAAGTTCAGAGTCTAAAGCCAGTGCATTTGGTTTTTCTGCCTCTGGTTCTACAGGAAAGTCATTGTTTGGAGCTCCAGCCACTCAGGGGTTTAGTTTTACATCATCTGCGTCCTCTTCTAGTGCTGGAGCTGGGTCCATTTTTGGTCAGAATGCCTCAGCAACAACTCAGGTGGGACAGAGTTTCCTGGCATCAGCTCTGTCTGCACCAGTAACAACTGCAGCAGCAGCCACTACAAAGACTGGATTTGGTGCTACCTCAGCTCCTCCATCTCAGTTTAGTTTCAAGCCTCAGTCGTCTGCCAACTTCAGTTTTAATGCTACAGTCACTACACCATCTGCACCAGTTTCCACTGCATTTGGTGGGACATCAAGTAGTTCTTCTTTTGCTCCTCAGAGTACAAGTGCCAATAAAACGGGGTTTAATTTTAGCTTTTCCTCCTCAAGCACCACATCTTCTGGTCCAGACAAGACCCTTGCTGTATCTGCTGCTCCTATAAGTAGCAAGCCTGCAGCAACCCCAACCCCAGCAACCCAGTCTTCAGCAGTATTTGGTACACCGAATGCATCTAAGCCGTCAACCTTTACATTTGGCGCCGCAGCTTCTCCTGGTGCTGCTTTTGGTGTCAAACCATCTGCTGCATCAACTTTGCCAACATTTGGTGTGTCTGCAACATCAGCAGTCCCAACACAGCCAAGTTTTGGATCAGTTGCCACTTCAACTCTGCCTAAGTTTGGACTGACAGCTGTAGCAACCCCAGCAGGTACCACAAGAGCTTCACCTGCTGTTAAACCCAATCTGACGGGTGGTACCTCAGGGTCTGCTGTGCCAAGTTTTGGGTCCACTCCAGCATCTTCGGTTCCTACCTTTGGTGCAAAGTCTACTGTAGCTGGGGTGATGCCATCATTTGGGAATTTAATATCAGCAGGGAATACACCTACTTCCCAGCAGCCTCAAGCCAAGCCTAGCACTGGAATAGCAGCAACCAAGGGTTCTAATGCTTCACTACAGGGTCTGCTTGCCGAAGAGAAAAAAACAAGTATGGGCATTTCAAAGCCTTCCCCTGCTCCCACTGCTGAGAGAACGCAACCTACTGAAAGCAAACCAGTGACAGGACTAGTGACTCAGAATATAGCTGTAACAGGTCAGTTGATGTAATGTTGTAGCTATTTAGTTGATGTATGAAAGTGATTCAGAATAAAACCTAAGCATATCAGTGTAATGTTGTGATTACTACAGTGCAATGTTGTGATTATAAATAATGATGTTAACACTTAAATAATATTGACACTAATTTGTTGGAGTAGTGTTATTATGATTAATTTTGAAGTTTAAGCTGAAGACATCATTAATTTTTTTTTTCAGATTCCAGTCAGAAAACCTTGACTTCTAATTCTACATCGGAGTCCTTGAATGACACGTTTAGTGCATCTATTGCAGAGGAGGTAAAATTAAAGTTATTCATTGATGTAGAAATATAGGCTATTCTTTTACTGACAATCTTTCACAAACAATTCTTTTGATTGAAACATAAAAAAATTTTGTATTGTTTTAAAATGTATGCTCTTTTGTTGCAAGATTGCCCATTTTGAGAAAGAGTTGCGAGAATTTAAACAACGAGCTGGAGCGGTAAGGGAGACAATCGGCAGTAAGGCAGACATGCAGAGACTCCGCAACAGTACTATAGAGGTCAGCAACTTCTGTGGAGAGGTCAAGGCCAACACTAAGGTAACCAGGAATACCCTACAGATAAAGTGAATGTACTTTGCTTGCTTTAGATAGGTTTCAGAATTCAATTATACAGTATTTCAGAGATTTCGAACAGATTGTTTCTTTTCACATTCGTTTATATATATACCATGTATACTAAAGAAGAGAACTGCACTTGTAGTGCTTTTCTAAGCACTTTGATTTTACAGTGTAGAATACAAAGGTTTTTTTGTTGTTTGAAGGAACAAAGTAAGGAGATATCCGACTTGAAGGGCCTGTGTCTGGACTGTTTTGCTATGGTGGAGGACTGTAAGCTGAGGGAGCAGTTGAACTCTGACCCTCAGTACGGTCACATGATGAGGACCAGGGCCCTCGACCCTAAAAGTCTGACAACAATGAGGAGTCTACAGCAGCAACAACAGCTGCTGGACCAGGGCCTGAGGGATGTGGATGCCATCTTAGACCAGGAATGGCAGGATTATCAAAGCAGGAAGAAGAAGAAACAAGGGTATGTAAAGCTTATAGAACAGCCACATTGAATAAAGGTAATAACAGCTGGTAGAGCAGCTTCAACAAGGGTATGTAAAGCTTATAGAATAGCCACATTTAATAATTAGGATAATAAAAGCTGATAGGACAGGCACAGTGAATAAGGGTAATAACAGCTGATAGACAGCTACAAATAAGGGTATGTAAAGCTGATAGAACAGCCACATGAACAAGGGTAATGCAAGATCAAAATTTTCACAAGCTGTTTATCTAACATATATGAAAAAAAAATCTTCTGAATAAAAGTATTTTGTTAATCCCAATCTTTTTATTTTTCTTGTTTTTTTGGCAACATATCTTAAGCTTCATCTATCAGTTTACATGTATTTTGGTCTATTATGTATTTCACATTCATAGATTCTGTACAAAATGCCTGATTGTTATGAACCTGAACAGTTTATTTTTATTTTCAGAATTAAGAGGCCCACAACAGATGGAATATACCAGGTGATCAAGAGCAACAGAAATTTGATTATTAGAGAAAAAAATCAGCTGTCTGACCTGGAATCTCAGCTGAAACAGTTAAAGCTATACAACAAGAATTCCACATGGAAACACCCAGACACATCAAGGTCTGAAAAACCCAACAAAGTGGACATTATGCCAGTGTTTAAAGTGTTCAGTTGATATTATCTTTGTGTTTATTACAGGGGACCTGCAGAGTTGTCATCCTTGGCAGATTCCTTACTGGAAAGTCCCTCAAAGTCTCCAGGAGTGAGCAAGAATACGCCCAAAAGTTATTCTCTTCTTCCTCAGAAGCAGGCTAAACTACGAGAGTACCTGTCTCGGAAAACAGTGGCAAAGGTCAAGTCAACCAGACCAGGTAATAAGTAGCCTTAATCACTGGAATACAGAGTGTGTTACTGTGTCATAATTTCTTTGTCCCATAGATAAGGTTTTGATAGATAAAGAAAGCTTTTTAATTGTTTTTAATTCTTTTGTTTTCAACCTTTCCTACTTTGATTTCTGTGCTGATTTTAGAGAACTTGTCCATGTCCAGACTGGCTTCCACAGAGAAGATCCGCCAGGCCCTGAGTAGGCAGAGCTCACCTGTCAAAGCGCCCCCTACTGCAGGTCTGTTATACTGTTAATTTACAGTCAGCATTCCTACAGGCATAAACAACATCATATTTAAAAATTTTAAATAGAACTGTAATAAGTAAAAAAAAAATTCAGGAAAATTAATTTTTTCGTTGCTTCTGGTTACTCTGTTGGTCATATTTCAGAGTTCAGACCTGAGTTAAAGCCTTCGATACAAGGAAGGACGATTTTACGTGCCACTTCCCACAATGGAGCTCGCCAGCTTGCCAGTCAGGGCTTACAGCCTGTCAGCCCGGGAATGGAGACCCGACTCAGACAGCAGCTCAACACACAGGGCAAACCCAACAGCTATCAGCAGGGCTTCATGGTAAATACTCACAATATACTGGATCTCAAACATGACGTTACAATTTAAATAAACTTTCTCTGAAATTTTAAATCATTAAAGAAATAAGGTATATTTTAAAACATTTATAAGGATATAAATGTACGTTGGTCAAGAAAGATAGATTTGATCATGTACCAATTATTTTCTGAAGAATTTTAAAATATCACAAAAAAATTTACATTTGTGACTGATTAATACATGTATTTCAAAATTGTAGATTTAAACCCATGAAACAATATTCAAAAACTGATGTTGTTAATGGAATATGTTGAATATTTTGACCACTTATGTCACCACTGTAAAAATACATTGTTCTTTCATGGCTACAGAAAAAAATGTCGAATTTTAAATAGCATTTTATGAAAATGTTCATTTTATTCTAGTTTTCTAACATTGGAAAGGCCTCATCCCCAGTGATTGGTTTTCAGCCCAAAGTTCCACAAAATTGTAAGTTTTATATATTTTTCATAAATATGGTTTGTGCATTTAAAATACTGAAAGAAATAAATGATTCTGGTTGTCATTTAAAGACAAAGTTTATTTATATTAGTGAAGCCTTCAGATGGGTACCCCCAGTTTGAGGACATTACACCTACAACATCTACGGACGTGACTGAGGAGGAAGATGATGATGATGATGAAGATTATGATGAAGACGATGATTACGATGAGGAACAAGACATCGAAAGTGAGCACGATTCAGAGCCACTGAATAGGAAAATAGGTCAGTAGGCAGGTTTCGACGCTAACATTTTTAGGCTTTGGTCCGGCCGGACTAGTGCTTCTTTACTTTTACTAGTCCACGGGAAATTTTATGAGTCCGTCAAAAATAAAAATAAATAAATAGATTTAATGTTGCAATGTACTTTTTATACTTTTTTGAAATAAACAAAGCAAAGCATTTACATGAAATGTTTATACCAAGAATTCGTTGAAATTGCACAATCAGGAACTACGATCGTATTCCCGATCTCATTCGTTTTTATCTATACATGATTACATCATCTAAACATCCGACATCTTTCTTCATTGTGTCTTACTAAATCATGATCGCTAAAATGTTTGATTTCATACCAATGAGTCCTCGAATTAAGTGCCTAATTGACTCAGAATTACCTAACTTCAGCCAAAAAGATAGAAAGCTAAAAATAGATACGGGGTTTTCCAGTGAAAGTTGTGGAAAATTGATAAATTCTTTTTTCCCCCAGAAAACTTGATTAGTCCGTTCGGACTAATTAGCTACAATTTTTATTAGTCTGAATGAAAATGTATTAGTCTGAGACTAACGGACTAACGTTAATGTGGAACACTGGTAGGAAATATCTTTGTAATCATTGAATAGGAAAATAAGTCAGTTGAATCTCGTTATAAGCACCGAATAAGAAAAAAGGTCAGTTGGACATCCCTTTATAAACACTGCAATTAATTTTTAAGCCAATGGAAGGAATGTCTGGATAGTTGTGGCTAAATAACCATTACTTCTTGTTAGACCAACTTGCATTTATGATTCCTCTTTTATACTTAATTCCCTAGGATGCATTGTACATGGAACCACTACATTTATTTAGATCTCTGAATGACTTTTAACTAAGCAGCCAAATGACTTGACTATATGGAGGTAGTAGGCCTCTTAAAAAATTTTGAGAATGTCCCCAGGGGGTCAGCATCAGGATTGGCCCCAATTAAACAATTAAAGTATTTTTTAGAATGCATATACATGTACTGGTCATTTGAACTTTAATGTAGAATAAATTACTTGTCTAAGACTGTAATTCGTTCTGAAATAAAACAGGGATATTAAATTCATTTCTGCAATTTTCTTATAGCTGAGAGAAAGCCTGCCACTGGTCCATCAACAGGTTTTTCAGTGAAGACTACGAAGCCAGCACTGCTGCCTACACACGGATTTGGACAGGGTTTGTCTGGGTTTTCCAACCTTTCTGGGGGTAGTCAAGCAGCCCCTGTGTTTGGGGGATTACAAGGAGTCAAGACTGAGGACAAAACTCCCACAAACACCTCCACCCCTAAAACAGGTAGATCTTGACCAAAAACACCACCACCCCTAAGACAGGTAGATCTCAGCCAAAAACACCTCCACTCCAGTCTCAAAACAGGTAGATCTCAACCTAAAACAACCCCACCCCCCAATAAAGGCAGATCTTGGCTAAACACCTCGACCCTGAAAACAGGTAGATCTCGGCCATAAACACCTCAAACACCCCTAAATGGATAGATCTCGATCAAAAACACCTCCATCTCCGAAACAGGTAGATCTAGGTAAAAAACACCTCTACCCCCAGAACAGGTAGATCTCAGCCAAAAACACCTCCACCCCCAAAACAGGTAGATTTCAATTGAAAATACCTCCACTTAGTTTATCAGAGGTACTGTGGTTTCATTAAATATTTTAAGTATCATATTTTGTGATGTTGACAAACAATACAATTTTGTTGATATGTAATTAAGTGGAATGCTGCCTCATCCTATTTTATCAATAGGTGGTCTTGATCTTGTAAGTTAACTGTTTATTTCAACCATGAAAAAAAATAATTCCTGTTTAACAAATATAAAGAGACCACAGAAATGCAAATCAAATATGATCTAACTTTGCATCATAGGACATTGTGTTAAAAATGTTGTACATCAGTTTTCATTTATTAAATATTGAGTAATTCAAATATTATTTTGTAGCTTTCAAATTTGGAGGGGATGTTACCTCTGGCTTTGGAGGAAAAAATCTATTTGGCCAGCCTTCCAAACCTGAAGAAAACAAAAATGAGGAGCCAAAACCTGTTTCTTCACCACTTCTTGCAAAAGGTACTAGATCATGAATTAAGATTTTCTTGGTTAAATGAAATGAAATCAGTGTGGAAATTCCTATCTCTTAAATGATTTCATGACTTACCTAGAAATACAATATGCATTAGAAGAATTGACCATTTAATATCTAGTTTCTTCATAAAATTACAGCACTCTCAATGGAATCTGATGAGGAGGAAGTGAATTTAGCAGGAAGTGACATCACAAAAGAGCAGACCAACACTGAAAATAAGGGACCTGAGAAATCAGAAATGGAGCCAAAGTCAGCAGCAGCAGCAGCAGAGACTTCTACAGGCAAGCCAGCCATGAGTGGCCTGTTTGGATTTCAAAAATCACCATCTAGCCAAACATTGACCGACAATACAGCATCTAAAGGGGTGTTTGGTCAGTCCACTACAGGATCTACTTTATTTGGACAATCCACAGGTAAATCAGCACCTGTAACAGATGCTTCTGACAAAGCTTTATCGACAGCTGGGAAACCATTGACCAGTTTAGCAACTGGGGGTAGTCTGTTTGCACAGCCCATTGGTTCAGGTGGGGGACTCTTTGACAAGTCTACAAAAGAAAAAGAAACAGAAAAATCAACACCAGCAACAACTGCTGCTACTGGCCTGTTTGTCCAGAGTACAACTTCTTCTAGTGGTACTGGGTTATTTGGTAAAACTAATTCTCAAGCAACTAGTGAAGGTGGTATATTTGGACAAATAAGTACTCCAAGTGCTACAACTACTTCTGAAACCACTCCCACTGGACAGGAATCAAAAATGCCTGATTCAACCACTGCTGCAGGAGGAATATTTGGGGGGAAAGCTGTGACAACAGCATCCTCTAATTCAGGATCAGGATTATTTGAGCAAAAACCAACATCTTCTGGAACAGGACTGTTTGGTCAAACTTCAACTGCAGTCTCTAGTGCTGGACAAGGATTGTTTGGTCAACAAACAACAGCCACATCTGGAATGCTTGGACAAACAACTGTAGCCCCGCCATCCTATTCCAGCTCAGAGTCTGGATTGTTTGGGAGACCTTTGACTTCTGGCAGTGGTGCATTTGGACAGACATCTACAGCTACTTCAACTACTGGAACAGGATTGTTTGGACAAACAACATCAACCTCTGGATCAGGATTATTTGGACAACAAACAACAACTTCAGAATCTGGATCAGGATTGTTTGGCCAACAAACAACAACTGCAGGATCTGGAGTGGGATTATTTGGTCAAAAAACAACTACTTCTGGATCAGGATTATTTGGCCAGCAAACAACAACTTCAGGGTCTGGAGGTGGACTTTTTGGACAACAAACAACAAGCTCTGGTTCTGGACTTTTTGGACAACAAACAACAACTACTGGGTCTGGACTTTTTGGACAACAAACAACAACTACTGGATCTGGGCTTTTTGGACAACAAACAACAACTACTGGATCTGGACTTTTTGGACAACAAACAACCACTGTATCTGGATCCTTTGGGCAACCAAGCACCTCAACGTCTGGTTCTGGCTTATTTGGACAGCCAGCCACAACCTCCACATCTGGAGGTGGTTTATTTGGAACAGCAGGAGGTACAACAGCATCCACAACAGGCACCGGGTTGTTTGGCCAAGTCTCCTCTGCTTCTGCCACAACTAGCTCTGGTACTGGCTTATTTGGTCAGAGTGGATCTGGAGGGTTTGGTCAGAGTTCTACTGGATCAAAGCCCTCTGTGCTCGGAGGACTCCTGACTGGCTCTGATGATTCTCCTACAACAAGTTCTGCATTCGGTCAGGGAAGTCCAGCAAAGAATTTATTTGGACAACAAACTGGCACCTCCTCCTCTGCACCTGCCTTTGGCCAGCCAGCACCACTGTTTGGAACTTCTACCGCTGGGACAGGGTTTGGAGGTACGTCCACTAGTGGAGGATTTGTTACCTCAGGGGGTGGTCTGGGATTTGGAGGCACTGCCACAACTACTTCTGTGTCTGGATTTGGTCAGACTAACCAAGGAGTGTTTGGACAATCTACTGGAGGCACTTCTAGTCCATTCGGTGGTGGTTTTGGCAGGTAAGATTTTTCCTTTTCAAAACAACATAAGCTTGTTGTACATGTATTAAAAATTCTTTAAAGTTGTGGAATATTATGAAATTAAGTGTTCAATTGTTCACATGAACAGAACGTTCACCAAATGTTAATGATATGCTCCTCTTCTCACAATTATAAGTTGCACGAGATTATATTATTCATACACAGAAAGATATTCAGTCAAATAGAATTATTTTGAAGTGAAGGCAATAGGAAAAAAAACATGCAGATTGAAGGTTTTTGGGAATTACTTATGAGAATCACCATCACAATTTAGAATGGAGATGCTGGACCTCAATAAATCAATTTGAAATTGTTAAAAGAAAAACAAATTTAACCTGGTCAGGCATTTACATGTACAATGTTACATTTGTTTTCAGTGCCCCTAGCGGTCAGTCTCCAGGCGGCCTGTTTGGTGGAGGAAGTAGTGGTGGAATGTTCTCGGGCCTCGGTGGTAAACCCTCAGAGGACAAGGCCAAAACTAATGTGTTTGGATCAGCACAGTCATTTGGAAGTTCAACCACCCCTCAAAGTTAGCATTTGCATATTGTTGCAGGTTTACTAATTCATTTCTTTAAAAAAAGCACAAAGAAATAATGCTTTCATAGATTCAATTTCATTCAAAGCAAAGCTGATAAATTCTGAAATTTTTACTTTCACAATTTTTACAGTTATAGTTTTTAGCTCACCTGAGCTGAAAGCTCAAGTGAGCTTTTCTGATCACATTTTGTCCGGCGTCCATCTGTCTGTCCGTCTGTCTGTAAACTTTTCACATTCGACTTCTTCTCAAGAACCGCTGGGCCAATTTTAACCAAACTTGCCACAAAGTATCCTTGGGTGAAGGGGATTCAAGTTTGTTCAAATGAAGGGCCACGCCCTCATTCAAGGGGAGATAATTGGGAATATTTTAAAAATCTTCTTCTCAAGAACCACTGTGCCAGGAAAGATGAAACTTATGTAGAAAGATCCTCAGGTAGTGTAAATTCAAGTTTGTTCAAATCATGACCCCCGGGGGTAGGGCGGGGCCAAAATGGCCGACCAAAGTTTTTCACAGAAATATATAGGAAAATTCTTTAAAAATCTTCTTCTCAAGAATGACAAAGCCATAATTCATCATATTTATATGGAAGCATGCTCAGGTTGTGTAGATTCAAATTTGTTCAAATCATGACCCCCGGGGGTAGGGCGGGGCCAAAATGGCCGACCAAAGTTTTACATAGAAATATATAGGAAAATTCTTTAAAAATCTTCTTCTCAAGAATGACAAAGCCATAATTCATCATATTTATATGGAAGCATGCTCAGGTAGTGTAGATTCAAATTTGTTCAAATCATGACCCCCGGGGGTAGGGCGGGGCCAAAATGGCCGACCAAAGTTTTACATAGAAATATATAGGAAAATTCTTTAAAAATCTTCTTCTCAAGAATGACAAAGCCATAATTCATCATATTTATATGGAAGCATGCTCAGGTTGTGTAGATTCAAGTTTGTTAAAATCATGACCCCCTGGGGGTAGGGCAGGGCCAAAATGGCCGAACAGTTTTACATAGAAATATGTAGTAAAATTCTTTAAAATCTTCTCAAGAATGACAAAGCCATAATTCACTGGGCCAGGAAATTTGATCATGACCCCCGGGGGTAGGGACAAAGTTTTACATAGAAATATATGTGAATGACAAAGCCATAATTCATCATATTTATATGGAAGCATGCTCAGGTAGTGTAGATTCAAGTTTGTTAAAATCATGACCCCCTGGGGTAAGGTGGGGCCACAATGGAGGATCAAAGTTTTACATAGGAGTATATAGGGAAAATCTTTAAAAATCTTCTCAAGAACCACTGGGCCAGGAAAGATGAAACTCATGTGGAAGCATCCTCAGGTAGTGTAGATTCAAGTTTGTAATCATTAAGGTGGGGCCACAATGGCCGATCAAAGTTTTACATAGAAATATATAGGGAAAATCTTTCAAAATCTTCTTCTCAAGAACCACTGGGCCAGGAAAGATGAGAATCATGTGGAAGCATCCTCACGTAGTGTAAATTCAAGTTTGTACAAATCATGACCCCCGGGGGTAGGGTGGGGCCACAATGGCTGATCAAAGTTTTACATAGGAATTTATAGGAAAATCGTCTTCTCAAGTACTTCAAAGCAATGATTAGTGATAGTATAGGAAGAAAATGTTTTTAAAAAATCCTTTTATCAAGAACAGCAAAGTCATATGCTGTATTAATATGAAGGCATTCTAAAGTAGTATTAAATTCAAGCCCCCCCCCCCCCCCCCTTCAGTAAACTTTTCAGTTCTGATCTGTGTTTTTTCCTAGCCGATTTGCTCAGGTGAGCGATGTGGCCCCTGGGCCTCTTGTTTGAAAGATTATTTTTTGCCTTCTTAATTTCTATTTATAGCCAACCTGTTTGGCAGTCAGAGTCCTAGCACCTTAAGAAGTGGAGGTGGATCTAGCCCATTTGCAGGTGGTGGTTTTAGTGGAGGTGGTTCCAATGTGGCATCTTCTGGCTTTGGCATAGCTAAAACACAAAGCCCTGGTGGTAAGTTTTATTTTTCTGGTAACATTCTTTTAAATCATCCAGAGGAAGCAATATTACAATTATTATAACTCCCACACAGTGAAAAATAACAGAAAAATGTTATTTTCATGTGTAATTAAGTTTTGAAAAACAAGTTTTGGTTGAAAATTAGGGCAAAAGTTTGTGCAGTAATGCAGATATTTCATAAATGTTTTGAATTCTTGCTGAATAGGGTTTGGAGGAAGTCCTAGTTTTGGAGGAAGTCCAGCGTTCGGGGGACAGGCATCATTTGGAAGCTCCCCCAGCTTTGGATCGGCACCTGCATTTGGAGGAGGATCCACATTTGGAAGTGGAGCCTCATTTTCAAATCAGCTAGGCTCTCCACAGAATACTGGTGGTACTGGGGGATTTGCAGGGTATGTTATTTATTTTCCATTGGTCTGTCCAGGATGAAAGACTTGTCTTAATGAAAGAGACAATTGCAAAGATCAGTGTATACCATTTCCTAACAATACACCAAATTTTAAGATGGACATAGGATATGCTCCTGTCTGATCTTATGTCCATTTGTGAACAATGGTTTTCTGTGTATGTCTAAATTACTTTCATTAAAGAAAATTAAAACACATATGAATGCTGATGTCGGAATAGAACTAAGATGGGGATCAAGTTTTACATCATACATTTACATGTATGTAGGGTAAAATCATCTCCAGAAAACAGTAAGGCCCTATTAGTCTTACTTAGTCTTTATTTCATCATTGTATTAAATGATGTACATGTATAGAGACTGATAAATGGGCCCATGTTATCCTGTTGATGATTTTTTTACTTCAGCTTTGCCTCGGGGTCTTCCCCGACCTTTGGGGGTCTGGCTCACGGCGGGGACACCTCTTCCTTTGGTGCCCTGTCACAGGCCAGTAGTACCGGGTTTGGAGGAGGATTTGGAGGGGGTGGAGGTGGAGGAGGCTTTGGATCAAGTTCAGGTGAGAGTTTTTTATGCTTCAAATCATGTGTACATCAGAGTGTACAGATCTTGCTGACTCCATTATTCACTTTTCATGTATAAAGTTGATTTTAATAATGTTATACATGCACACATGTACAAGCTAATTCTAGGAATTTATGTGATAAAGAATGAAAAACAGGGATCTTTAATCATCTAGCCTTCAAAAATATAGTTTTATTTTAATTTGAAGAAAGTCAAGACTATTCAAGTTTCATTGCAAAAGCTTATAAGAACAAAAGTTACCATCTGAAAAAAATTATACTCTATCATATTTGCAAAATATGATTGTCTTACCTTGGTCTTTGACCAAGATCAAATCAATAGTGTCTTTTTAAGTCATATTGAAAAGATACAAATTTCATTACGAAACCTCAAAGAGAAGTAAAGTAATCACAGAAAATCATTTTTAGCTCACCTCGACGAAGTCAAGATGAGCTTATGCTATACCATCGGCGTTACCATCCTGGTTAGATTTTTTTGAGCAGGTCCATTCCCAAGTAACTATAAGCCCTACCCAGACCAAACTTGCATTGATGATGCATCTAGGGATGAACACTACCAGACTTGCTTCGGATGCTGGATCTTATCTACATTTTCCAGATGAGTGGCCAGGTTAAAAAGTTTTTGGAGCAGGTTCATTCCCAAGTAACTATAAGCCCTACCTGGACCAAAATTCCATGGATAATGCATCTAGGGATGGACACTACCAGACTTGCTTTGGATGCTGGATCTGACCTACTATTCCAGATTAGTGACCAGGTTAAAGTTTTTGGAACAGGTCAATCCCCAAAGAACTTTTAGACCTGTTTAAACAGAACTTGCTTGAATATTGTTGTCAGAATAAATACAAACTGTTAAGAAAAAATATGATGTGAGATTTGCATTACTTAAACTCTCAGATAACATTCGTCGAGGTGAGCTTCATAATCTTTGAATACCTATTTTTTTTTTTATGCAATGTATAAATTTCTAACTTTGGCCTCAGATCTTAACACCTCAAAATTGGTATTTTCTATAGACAATATAAACTTGGCAAAAGCTCACAGGCTGTTTGAGAAAACCTCTGGATATAAAAGTGTTAAATACATAGGAAACTACATGTAGTTCTAATTGTAACGGGGACCGTTACAGATGTTCCCCAAACGCTCCCCAACTCCCTTTTGGTGCCATATTCCCTGTAACAGCTTCATTAAATAGGATAAAATCTATGCATTCGAGACTTTAACAATGCCAAGTTCATTCAAATTTTAGCATTGCAAAGCTTGCGCATGTGAATGCATGTGCGTAATGACCATATCATCTTGTCTACACAATCTATATATTTTTTATATACTAAATTTTAAAGTATTTAATCCAAAAGTATAAAAAAAAAATACACTCATTCAAGTGTATTTTTGATTTATCTCATTTCATGTGCTCGCCCGTGCATACATGAGCATGGTGACCATATCTTCTTGTAGAAGTCCTTGACATCTATCTATGTTCTAAATCCCACCCTGTTTGGTTGAAAACCAAGGAAATATAGCTGTTTAAAATTTCAGCCAATCAGATTACAGCGAACGTACACGCACGTGTATGCATGTGCATTGTGACCACACCGTCTTGTAGAAGTTCATTATATCTATCTATGTTCCAAATTCCATCCTGTTTGGTTGAAAACCAAAGGAGTTATAGCTATTTAAAATTTAAGCCAATCAGATTGCAGCACACGTGAATGCACGTGTTTTCATGATAATTGCTATATATCATATTGTAGGATATCTTAATGCATGGCTATGTTCAAAATTTCATAGGATTTCGTCGAAAAACAAGAAAGATATAGAGACTTTATCAGCCAATCAGAGCGAAGCGCACGTGCAAGATCTTGCTTTTTTGATCATGTCAAGATTTCATCAAAAAGTAGAAAAGTTAAGGCTATATCCATTATATTGGTCATTTTACGTGTTGCACGTGCGCGCTCTTGCAAGCACGTGCGCGCAAAATGGCATGTTGACAATGTCATCTCATCTACATTTATAATATGTCTAAATATTCAAAATATCAAAGCATTACATCAAAAAATGTTAAAGTTACGGCAATTTCAAGTATATTGGTCATTTCACGTGTTGCATGTGCGCGCTCTTGCAAGCACGTGCGCGCAAAATGACCTTGATTCCGCAAATCTACATAACATGCCCACTTATCCTAAAAAGGTTTCCCCTTAATCGGATGTGTACTTTACAAGATCATTCGCGGACAAAATTTTCCCAAGAAGAAAAATAATAATAAGAAGAAACAGAGTAAAAACAATATGTTCCCCAACTTCGTTTGGGGAACATAATAACAGACAGATGGACAGACAGACCCAGATTACTCTTTTCAAATTCAATGAAAACTAGGAACACAAATTATTACTAAAGATGATTTAGTTTGGTTTGGAAAAATATCAAAAACGGTTGGTAAGTAATATTAATGCCATGTGTTCATTTTTCACAGGTTTTGGACAATCTTCAAGTTCAGGGTAAGAATGTTGTACATATACGTGTATATAGGTAAAAATTTTACGAGTGATGCTAATTGTTTTGAGTAAGATGTATATTTTTAATTTAGTACAAGTACAAAACTTTGTTCAGCTATTAAAAACATGATTATATATGTTAAGCATTTTATTATTTGAGCGAGTGTTTGTTAAATTCTGATTATCATAAATTAATTCAGTTAATAAATTAATATAAAGTAAAATGTCATTTGATCTTATAACTTTTTTTTTCAGTGGAAATCCCTCCTTCACTGGCTACAGGTCTTAGAGTAGGAACAAACATGAGACTAAATATGAATATTTGGACTGTTATATCAGATATTTTGTCTTCTTGATGATGTTTAAAAATATATTATTAAAAGCACTATACATGAATATTCAAAATAACTGTGTTAACAATAAACTGAGATTGCACATAACTATCGTTTTTATTCTTTGTTGTTTTCAAACCATGACATATTTGAAGCTGAATAAAAAAGACTTGTGCAAAGTTTTAAGCTCACTCTTCATGGAAAATGAGTAAACATTAATACACCTGTATTGACTTCAATCTTCTTTAATGTCATATTACATTATTACAAACATTTAAACAAAATTTGTATCAGTTTCTGTGGAACATCATAGACATAAATATTACAAGTAACTGTGTCACAGTGAGAATTAAATTTCATGGCAATTTCACCGAAGGAATTAAGCAGATCCTTGTTTCATATCACTGACTTACAGTTATTTCGACCAGCTCTCAGTAATAAATGGTTATACAAATGAAAGTAAACCCCAATCTCAATGTTGGGAATGTATAATAAAACTTATATAAAGCCATTTAAACTTTATAAACATGAATTACTTAACAAAAAAGAAGAATGTACTTCACAAAAATCAAATATAAAGAGTTTATGAATTCAAAGACTAGGGATTGCAACAAATAGATGTACATATCATGATATAATGTAGTTAGCACTTCAAAAACAACTATTTCTCTACACAGATTACATGAAGTGCAAACACATGTACAATATGTGTGTCAAGAGTTTTGCAAATAGGAACTAATATTTCAAAACTAGTTGAGTAGGTTTAATTCTGAGTAAGTAAGGCAATGGCATAACCATTTCTCTTTCATTTATTAACTTTAAATTATTGTTTTTGGGACGGTTTACCCCCTAGAATGATCTCTGCAAAATTGAAGATAAAATATGAAACATGTATACTGCACTGGAAATGACCACAATGAATTCACAACATTACAATACATTTAAACGTTCTTTTCACAATCTGGTCAAATGAGCCTGAACATTAATGCTATTAAAATGAATGTAAATACAAAGTTAAATCCATGCATGCATTTTATGAATAAATTTGTCAAACCTTCACTGTAATTTACTTTGCTATAAGGTATTATTAAGAGTACAATTATGAAATAAAAAGATAGTTCCTCTGACAAAAATATTGTAATTAAATTATATATTCCTGGCATTAAATAAATACGCATAGTTCAACTATATGTAGCATAATCAAATTGAATACAAGTGATTACAAAAATGTTTTTAACAAATTATTACATGTATGTACTTATACATACATGGACATTGAAAATGAAACAAACTCAATAATATGCGGAGTACCTGTTGCGTGAGTCCACAGCAAAAGTTTTCCTTGCTCTACATCACATTTGTAGTGAGGAGAAATAGGACAATCATGGAACTCTCTGTAAGACACGGAAACACGGATGAAAAAAAGAATCCATCCTGAAATTGGATAACTATTGACTTCGGGTGATGATAAAGCTATCTTGTTTCTGCCATTTTCTTCCAATGGCCCTATTGCTATTGACTTGAGGTGATGATAAAGCTATCTAGTTTTTCTGCAGTTTTCTTTCGATGCCCCCTAGTTACACCAATCACTGAGACGGAAGCTGTTCTATAGGGGTAACAAATTTGAAATCCTCTGGGAACAACAGATGAGCTTTGGGGTACATCAGCTTGTAGGATTGTCTGATTGTCACCTCAGCCACCCCAGCTATGTCTCCAATTTCTGAAAATATCAATAACATATCAGACTTAACACATTTTAATTTCTGATAAAGATGGAAATGACAAAATTGTAAAGGATTTTACACTTGCATCTTTTCGGTTCCCATATTTAAACTTCATTTTAAAAATATTTTTTATGTTGTCATTATCCTTTCAACAGGAATTAATTTTGAGAGCCAATGTTCATTAATAAAACCACCACTCTGAAACAAGTTCAGTATTCCACTTAGTATATGGCATGCCAAAACAAAGAGTGTGCTAAAATTCAGGCATCTGTAGTGAGTAGTTGCAGAGAAAATTGCAACGAAAATTTGTTTTGGGCAAACAGACAGTCTCAAAAGGGTAAACAGAATATCTCCATCCTTCAGAGCGGGGATATAATTATGTCTTGATGAAAATGGTCTCTTAACTGTAGTCTTCATTGTCAAATTCATACAATAATTTGCCTCAGTCAATGTTGATATTTTCATAGTGATTAACAAATCATAATCACATCCTATACAGTATACTAGTCTATACCATTTGTATATATTATTCAAATTAATTTAATGTCTGTAATCCAACTCCTCTACTGCAACACCAGGAAACAGAGAAGCTTACCTTTTTGGGACTTTTTATCTGCAGAAGCTTGTGATGCCATATAAATAGCTGCGGCAGCCACAGAAATTGGACTGCGACTGCAATAAATCAAAAAAGGATTAGTTTTGTATAAAAACATATAAAATGTTATGAAAGCCATCATGAACACTGAAGAGACCATACCCTGGTGTGAGATCCAGATCCACCGCTTTACGAGCAATGTGTGTGGCCGCCTTTTGTACAGAGTTTGGCAGACCAAGATTGGAGCAAAAACGAGACTGAAAAACAGGAATTAAAGTTATATATATATTTTCAAACAAATGACCAATCATCTCTATAGCTCCTAAGTCTGAAGGATTTTACTTTGTTAAAACATATATTGACCTGGTCCTTATTTTGCAGTCACACTGACAGGCAATTTAAGTCAAGATCTGAAATAATTCCAATTCTAAAATTAAAGTTTATTTAAAAAGTACTTTATGAATGTTATACTTTTTTTTTCATATAATTATACGAGTATGACTAAAATTGGTTGTTACTTGGATGTATATTTTTGAATATTTCATAGCTTATTTATTAATCCAATAAAAATCTGTTTTAAAACGTAAAATGCTTATTGTACTGATACAGTAATTAGGGCTAGATGACCGTTATCGCCTTTGACAGTGTTTATATAGTAAATGTGACCAAGCAATCACCTTTGGCTGTCTTTACCATTATTTTTGATTTGCTTTGTTTGTTTTCACTGAATATCATTTAAGGTCTAATATGTTTAAATAAATTAGATAACATCATCGGAAAAGCTATTGTTGATATGGTTGTGTTTGATTACACGCCAATACAATTGGTTGAAGGCAAAGGCTTTTAAAAAGTGATGTTGCATAGAAATGAAATACAGTGAAAAGTGTGCGAAAATCGTGGAAATCCGCTCTGTTTTGAGAACTCAAGGTCAAGTTCAAGTTGATACTACACGTAGATCTGACGACTGATACCTGGACGTCAAACGCAACAAAGAGTCACAATTTACGGAAGTATAAAAACAAAAACAGTGTGAACCATTTATGATTATATTTCTTGTGTTTATCTGATATTTTAAAAAAAATGTTATATTAAAGGCCATATCATTGTTAAATCAGAAATACATTTTTCCTATCAAAGCATGTGGTTTTATTTCTACAAGAGTTTTCAATGTTTTACAGTCATCAATTTACTTGTTCATATTTATTTACACTTCACTGTCATAATGAAATTGGTATATAATAAAAAAAATACAAATGTGACAAACTGTTTTTTTTCCTATCACATCATAAGCTAAATTATTACCTACTTATAGCTTTGATTGCATAGAGTTGAGACATAAACATTTGGAAAGTGGAAAACTAAGGACTCCCTTTAGAGCAGTATATCCTTGTATTATTATCATATCAATAATTTACACATTCAAATACATATAATAAAAAAAAAGAAATTATTATATTTAGCACAGGATAAATCCATACAGAAAACACATTCAAATACAAAAGAAATTATTCTATGAGGTAAATCCATCCACTAGCATTTTTTGGAAAAAGAATGATGTCGAAGTGTTTATTTTTATATCCCACGCTTGAAAAGTAATTGGGATGCCCGTCTATCCGTCTGTTATGCTTTGGAGTACCCGACTCTTATCAACAACTCCTCTCATACCACTGAATGAAATTTGATGAAACTTTCACAGAATCTTTATTACATATTGCCATTGTGCACCTCCTATTTGACATTTTGATCTGACACATACATGTATTTGGGGTTTTTCCCATAGCAAAACATGGACACTGCCATTATAATCATATGGAAAGTGGGGGTATCATTTAGTGAGCTCATTGCTCACAGTACCTCTAGTTCTTTTTATATTGCTGTAAAACGCATCTACCTTCAGCTTTGGTTTATATTGTAGGAGACCTAACAAGCACCTAAACTTTTACAAATGATAAAGGACTGAAAGGATCAGATTGCAAATTAAAACCTTTTCTCGTTTGTTTTAAAACAATTTAGAGTGTAATACATACCATGAAGTCCCCTGTAGTGATCAGTTCTACGTTTGTTTCCAGATTTTTCAAGATCAACTTGAACACACGCCCAATTTCCTTCTTGGAAATTTTTGATACAGCACAGATCTCTACAAATTTGTAAGAAAGAAGATGAGTCAGTTAAGTGAATTGACAATGTGTATCATGAGAATTAATTTAACTTTAAAGGTATAAATTTTCATGGGCATAAAATTTCGTTGTTTCGAAAGTAACCCTTTCAAAATTAGTCCTGAAAATTTTTTTGTCGGACTTATTCTTGTTGATAATTGTTAACAAGGAAATAAATGAAATATAATCCTCCATGAATATTTCTGATTTTACAGTATGAAAACTTTATCTTTAATTAATTGAAAAGGTGCAGGGACTATATGCATTAGTACCTCAATGCTACCAACGTAATGACATAAAAGACATCATAAGGTGGGTTCCAAATGTCTGTTTTTGTGGTTTACCTTTGAATGTCCTTGGAACTCCCTCTTGACGACAGGCAATGTACATACATGCTGAGGCAATGGCATCGTTACTACGACCTTTCAGGGCTTTACCTTCATGAACCTGTTTGAACAATGTATTGGCTCTATCCTGAAAAGTATTATTATTAATCAAATTAAAACTTATGGTTTTGTTTGTTTTAAATTGATAATTGGTTAAGAGCATTTTTTTAAAAATATATTCCCAAAAAAGACCTCTGTAATCATTTCAAACCTCAAGAATATCTGGATTACAAAATATCACAATAAATTTGAACAATAATAATGAGATAAACCAATCAAACTCACAGCAATCATTCTTGGTAGGTTAAGCCTGTCTCCCATTTGTCCTATTTCTCTGAATGCATTTATCAATGCTCTGTCTGAACTGTTCATCTGTTATCAAAAAATATATGTGAAATTGTACATTAAATCTTTAAAATTGTATTCATGCAGCAAAATTGTTAATGTTTGTTATAGCTTTCATGGAACTAACTGTTCGCCTGTTCCTGTACATTGGTTTCCCGTGTTCATCGACCATGCCTTCTGAACCACCCACACCTGTGGCTATCATAGTTGATAGATCCCCACCATCTAACAAGGGATTCTACAAAAGAAAGGTTATAACGAGATAACTTCCAATATAAAAAAAATAAGAATTTCTTGAAGCAAGATTACTGGGGTTTTTTTTTTATCCATTCTTTAATCTATTAATTACAAAAAGGAAAACAAGGATAACATGTTCTTCAAAATAAACATGAGACGAGGCAGTGGAGAGTTCCTACCTCAGAAGCTCCAACACGGGAGGGATCTTTGTCTGTCTTGTCATTACTGAAAGTTCTCCACTCAGTCCCAACATCAACAACCCTGCAACATAAAAAAGCTTCTCATTTTAATCATTAACTTACTTCTTTAGATTACAACAATGCAAAATATTTTTCATTGAGCCTGTAACTTCTTTTCATCAGAGATTTATGTCTCTGTTTTCAATGATTTTTTAATTTCTTTTAAGATATAGCTTCTGATTTTTTTTATTTATGGTAAATAGAATTTAAACAATCTACATAAACAATGCCAAAACATTTAGGAATGATTATCAGCTTTACCTGTCACCGACAACTAGGCCACACTCGGGACAGATCATGTCTCCTGCGTGGTAATCCTCCACCAGAAAAGCATCAGGGTGTTCTGGGCACATTATTTGAGGAAGCTTCCTATAAAAAGGATTTTTAAAATTGGTTTCCGGATAATATTTTTATCTTAAAAATACACTATAGAAATAAAGATTTTATTTTATCTACAAGTTTTTCTTGATAAGTCTAAGACATTTATTCAGCATAAATAAAATGCCCCTTGAATTATATTCAAACGTCAATTTATTAATTTACGATAAATTTTATTAACGAAACTGTGTATTTTGAACACAAATGTTTTAAAAAAATGTGTTTAATTGGCTCATTTCAAATATTGGTCAAATTGGTCAAGTGACCTCTAAGAGCGATAAATATTGTTTCTTTGCCTTTTACACACTAATAATCTCTCTCTCTAGATCCATTTATTTTGTTGAACAACGTACTTAGGAAATGGTGAAATGTTAGAGTGTTTCTAATTCCCAAAAATCAACGGTTAGTACAACTTTCGAGACGAAAATATTGTTTCTTAATTCTTTGCCTTTTAAACACTAATAATCATCAACTCAAGTTAGATCAGCATCCATTCTAATCAACCGGAAATGGTGAAGTGTTGTTTCTCTATTAAGTCGTGCATTAATAGATTCGATTTTCAACGTAGCCGCCAAAAGAGCTATGTTTCATATTTGACATATCTATACACCTGAGAACATGATCTATTTTTTTTTTATAAAACATTACGAGCAATATTATCCTTTCATCTTGTTCGATCCCTTTCTTTTCTAATTATAGCTTAGAAAGGCATGGGATACGAATCGCATAAAGTACGTCTTAATCTCTACTTTCATTTTACCTTTAAGTCGCATGTGCCATGTGGTAACATGTAAACAATAAATATCGAACAGCTGATTTCTATTAAATATGTCAATGTTTGCTAAAATAGGCTTACCGCTATCATGCACGGGCTTTGGACTTATTTTAGGAGTGTGTTATGAACGAAACAAAGGATATTTTAATTTTCTGCCTAGTGAAAACAATTTTCTAAAGGCGAACGGGCGTTTCAAGGACGATTGTATAAAAGAAAGATTTCTCTCCGATAGCTTACAATCTTTCATTCAGTTTCCAACAGTTTATGCCTCTACTCAACTAAGCAAACCTCGAAATCGCCTGCAAGAAATACTTACGTTTGGGGTGCCAACCTTCGATCCTTTGCGTCCTTTTGAAGATCATGTTGTGTTATACGACCGACGAAACAGGGTCCCACACTGGGTATTCGAACACATCCGCAAAGAGCACGTCGAAAAGAATGACAGCGTTACAAGACAGTCAAGTGAGTTTGTAGAGGACCCGTCCATTCATCCTTTCTTCAGGGCCACTGATTCTGATTACAGGGGAAGTGGTTATGACAGAGGACATATGGCGGCAGCTAGCAATCACAGACATTCTCAAAAAGCCATGAATGACACATTCTTCTTCACCAACATTGCACCACAGGTAATAAAGGGGCACATAATATATTATCAAGACAATTAAGCTTCAAAAGTAAGAGGAGGCGCTGCCAGTCTGAGGACTCATGCAGACATTAGAGAATGACCACATGCGTCAATCCCCTGTGGTTCGCCTGTGGTTTATAACAATTGTAGCTATTTTTTCAGTCAAAACGATGATTTCGCCAGGTGGACAATTTTGACCCGTGTCTGAAGGACGAGGTGAATGTACGTTGTACTTAGAATATGGCGAAATTATCGTATTGTCTGATTTGACCTTAAGGATGACGTTTACTCAGGTTTCAGAAATCAGAGAGGAAATTTTATAAAGTATAATATATTAAGTAAAAAATTGTTCTAAATGGATGAAATAACTAAGTTTTATCTCAATATCAATTTAAAATTTAAATATGTAAGTACTTGAAGAAAATATACAGGAACAAAACTCAATGTATGGCTATGCAGAGGAAATTCGGACTAAATTTTTAATTTTTCATTTTTGTCAAAATTTTTATTTCTTGCAATATTAATCACAAAGTAAAAGTTATATGTATTTTAAGACATCATTTTGCAAATTTTATATGTGTTTAAGCTCATAAATTATTTCAAATAAATTAATGCTATGAAATAAAGAAATTCAAAAATGTGTACAAAAACCACTGCAGACAACAAATCTCAATAATTTGATCATTGACCCCATATAATATTAATACCATGAGAATGAGGGTAAGAAAAGTAACCTGAGGCTATAAATAATTTAGAGTTCTTATCAGTCAGATTTTTGCAATGTTTGATTAAAAATCGGAAAAAATATAAATATGACAGAGGAAATTCGGACTGTAATAATTATCACGTTTATGGCCCAAACTCTACTCATTTCTTTTTATGGAGCAACTCTGTTCCATTGCTATAATATTTCATTATTTAAAGAGTTTTGTTGCTTTTAATATTTTGTGAGTGAAGAAAAAAATGGTCATAGTGTGAAAAATTGAGGTATTTCCCGAGAAATACTCAGGGGCCCCTAGCACGAAAACGAGGTCATTAACCTAGTTATTTGAAATTGAAATTTAACTCAAGAATCATAGGTTTACAATGTGCAATAGGTGGTTTTTCGTTCTTATCAGTGGAATTTTTAGTCCCCTGAGTAAAGGTATACCTTAAAAACAACAGTATGTATAATTTCTATAACATTGAATTAAATTATAGGTTGGTAAGGGTTTCAATCGGGACGTATGGAACGATCTGGAAAAATATGTAAGAGCACTGGCCAGGAAACACAAAAATGTCTACGTGTGTACCGGGCCTCTGTATCTACCAAGGTAAGAAATTTATTTGGCATTTTTTGTAGTAATTCTTAATGCACAAAAAAAAGAGAGGAATGTATGAAATTAATGATATAATAATTGATAAATACATGTATTTTTCTTCTTTAATTTCAGAGTGGAACCAGATGGTAAACTATACGTGAAGTACGAAGTGATTGGCAAAAACAATGTTTCGGTCCCAACTCACTTTTTCAAGGTCGTTGTTATGGAGACTGAAAAAGGAGAGTTTGCAATGAATTCATTTGTAATACCCAACCAGCCCTTCCCTAAGAACACTCCATTGAAGAATTTTCTGGTTCCCTTGGAAACAATAGAAAGGGCAGCGGGATTCCTTATATTTGACGGAGTTCCCAAACAAAGACTGAGAATAATTAATGGAAAAAATGTCTGACAAACTTAAAACAGAGATACTGATTGAGTACTAACATATTTATGATGACTTTTTAATCTTGAAAATAAATTTTTAATGTTTTGCTATGGTTGTTTATGGTATAATGTATTAAGATTAGAAAATCCAAAATAATGAACCCTTAGGTTTTGTAAAGGAACAGAGTTGCTTGAAAGAGACTCAAAGGTATCACAGAAAACCACAACCAATTTATTTCCTTAATCATATAAGAACAAGTAAGTCACTTAATTAATAAGTGAAGAGTGTTCCTTCAAGTTTTTAGAGCAGAACATGGATACTTGCGACGTAAATGATGCGTCTTCATATGTGTTGAAGAGAACAATAGCAGCTGGTATGAAATGCGCCCAATCTTATCATGATAGAATGAAATATAAAATACATGTTTAGATTTTTTTAAAACAAACCACCAGTGTGATGTGTAATTCAATGTACACTTCCTCATCTATCAATTTCTAAATGATATTGTTTAGGTTTTAAGATTGAAAGGGAGTCGATAACTCATGATGAAAGACTCCTCAAAATTGGCGAATGTTCGATGCGTAATTTCTTTCGATTGAGTACAAGAACGCAATTCAATGTAAATAATCAAAATCGCTTGAGAAAGCGTATTATTCAATTATACCATTATTCTCTATATAATGGGTAGCTAGTTGCAAGCAATCTTGGATACATCCTTATAACTTGAAGATCATAAAGTTATAGCCCAGTCATTGACCATTTCCGTCGAATTTCAATATCATAGAATGGCAAATTTAAAGGGGGAGGATTTGGGACACACTTCTCCCAGCTCTTTTTAAATAGTTCTATTTCGGTGTGCATTTGAGTAATCAGCCCTTAGAACAAAAATAAAATATTCTAAGGAAAGTTTTACAGACACACAGAATCAATGAATTTAAGACCTTGACCTTTAAATTTTGACCTAAAAATAAATAGGTGTCTTCCGTAGATCATAGGGAGTTGTGGTATAAAATGTCAATGCAAGAACTCAGGCTTCTCGAGATACAGAGACAGAATTTTCAATATATGAGGTTGACCTCAAATGCAAGTCAACCTCAGAGGTCAAGGTCAAAAAGTTAAAATTGTTCGTATCCAAAGTAAGGTCTTGTCACAATGAATGCATCTGTGAAATATAAAAGCCTTTGTGCTTGCTGTTCAAAAGATAAGGCCAAGGTTAAAGTTTTTCAAAAGTGGGTTTTACAAAAAAAAATAACATAAACGTTGGTCATAACTTTTGAACAGTTAGCACTTGGGCCGCAGTATTGGATTCAAAAATATTTTTTTAATTACTAGTAATTAGATATTTCAAAGAAATACCATCAAGGTATGAATCGAAAGCAACATGCTGCTTATTATATCAATATGAATCTTAATGAAAGAATTTTAATGAAAACATAAAATGTACCCCTACGTATACATCAAACACTCAGAAGTCGAGGGGCACTTTGGGACTCCCTTCATCCTTAGGCTCTCTGATTGATCTACTGATTATAGATTAACTTCATACACAAGTGTTTGGAATTTTGACACATCAATGGATGTTCATCGAATTTTAGTTTCTCTGAAGATGCAAGATTTCTTAATAGATAAATAAATATATATCTAAAAATAAAAATCTACCGATTCATATATCCCGGCACAATAAATAATGGGAACCACTGTCTTGGAGGAAAGATCCCTCAAAAAATTATACAGTTGTGTAATAATATTGCGTCTAATATTTTCTAATTATGCCCCCGTAATCGAAGATTCGGGGGTATATAGTTTTTGCCCCGACCGTCCGTCTGTCTGTCTGTTGTCCGCAAAACCTTTTATCTTGTCCGTAACTTTTGAGTGGATGGAGCTATGGTTTTCATATTTCACAGGTGTATTCCTTGTGACAAGACCTTTCTTTTGGTACCAAACATTTAACCTCTTGATCTTTGAGTTTGACTCACTTTACCAAAAATTTCAAGCTTCAACCATAGCCATAGCCTTTGAACATTTGATGCCAGGGCTTTCATACTTCACATATGTATTCAATGTGACAAGACCTTTCATGTGGTATAAAAATATTTGACCTTTTGACGTTGACCGTTAAAATTCGATTCTAGCCAGAGAAAGGTCTTGTCACAAGAAATACACCTCTGAAATATGAAAGCCTTAGCCCCATCCAGTCAAAAGTTATGGGCTTGGTTAAAGTTTTTGCGGACAAACAGATAAACGGATGTATAGCATTAATTTAGCTAGGGCAAAAACTATATATCCCGAATCTTCGATTACGGGGGCATAAAAATACAGTGTACTCGATATGCAATCAAGCAATCTTAGATGATTGGGATGCCAACGAATACTCGAGTACTCGACTATCGTTCGATGGACCTGCTCCAAAAAACTTTAAAAGCTATTCATTCATCTGGAAAATGTAAGCCAACTTCAACATCCGAAGCAACTCTGGTTGTAATAATAATAATATGTCAATAAATGTATCTTCTTTGCAAAAGTTGTTTAGCATTGGGCCTATAGTTATAAAAAAAACTGCTCCAAACCTCCTGGTCTTTCATGTGGAAAATGTTGATAGGGCTACCCTTGGTATCTCTGACGGTTTCATCCTCATCACTTGGCCAATCCATTTCCATCGTCTTTCTTTAATCTGGTCAGACATAGCAACTGTGTATGTTCTTTCGTACAGCTCCTCATTGGTGATCTTGTTTGGCCAGAATATCTTTAGTATTCTACGGAGACATGTTGTTTGGAAGGTATCCAGTTTTTGCGAGATGTTCTTTGTCACCTTCCATGACTCAGATCCATAGAGAAGGACTCCAATGACATTTGTTTTGAATATCCTTATTTTGGTTTTGGATCTGATAATTGAGGATTTCCAGATGTTCCGTAGGTTTGCAAAGATGGCACGGGCTTTTGAAATTCTATTCTCTACGTCCATGGTGGAATCTCCATTGGCTGTGATCTTACTGCCAAGGTATATAAAATTGTCTACTTCTTCTATTCTGTTGTTGTTTGCTGTGACTTCTTTATCTATCTTTGTACTTATCTTCATTAGCTTTGTTTTGTTTACATTTATCTTAAGTCCAATTTGTCTGCCATACTTGACCAGGTCATCAGTTTTGCTTTGAATATCTTTGTAACGCTGTGATAGTAATGCGATATCATCTGCAAAGTCAAGATCTTCTAATGACTGTTGAAATGTCCAGGATATTCCTCTACTGGTCTGACTGGTAGTAATTTTCATAACCCAGTCTATGCAGAAACTGAACAGCAATGGTGAAAGCAGACATCCCTGTCGTACCCCAGTTTGGATTGGAAAGCTGTCTGTTAGTTCTGTGCCGCAGATCACCTTTGCCTGGAAGTCCTTGTATAGCATCTGAATGATGGATATGATCTTGTTAGGAATGCCATAATGTCTGAGGATCATCCATAAAGCAGGACGATGTATACTGTCAAATGCTTTGGCAAAGTCGATGAAATTGGCATACAACGTAGCATTCCATTCATTGCTTTGTTCTAGAATTTGCCTCAAGGAAAATATCTGGTCTGTGCATGATTTTCCTTTTCTAAATCCAGCTTGTTCTTTACGAAGGTATGGGTCTACCACTGAGGCCATTCTGTTTAAGATGACTCTGCTTAAGACTTTGCTGGTAACTGACAACAACATAATCCCTCTCCAGTTATTTGTGTCAGCTAGGTCACCTTTCTTCGGTAGCTTCACTATGAGACCAACCTTCCAATCATCTGGTGCTGTATCTGTCTGCCAAATAGTTTGCAGGATATCTGTGAGAAGTCTGGGTGTTAATACTTCCTCAGCTTTTAACATTTCTGCATGTACTTGATCGATCCCTGGGCTTTCCCATTCTTAAGAAGTTTGATGGTATGTTTTACTTCCTCAATTGTTGGTGTGTTGGTATCAATGTCCAAAGTGTCTATAGCTTCAATAGTTTCAGCATGTTCTGTTGATGGACATTCCTGGTTTAATACCCTTTCAAAATGCTCTTTCCAACAGGTAAGCTCTTCTTCTATACTAGAGGCCAATACTCCATCTTGTTTTCGCACTGGTGTATCTGTGCTTTTAAATCCTCCACTCAGAGTTTTTGTGATACGATATAATGTCCCCATGTCTTGTTTCGAGGCTGCATTTTCTGCATCTTGCGCAAGCTTGTCAACGTAATCTTTCTTGTCCTTTCTTGCACTTTTCTTAACTTCCTTGTCTTGTATTGTGTATGTTTCTTTTAGCTGATCTTTTAGCCTAGCTGACTTGGCTGTTAGTATTTTCTTCTTTGTTTTGCATCTCAGTTCCACCATTTCCCAGGTCTTAGATGATATCCATTCTTCCTTCTTCTTCCTTTTCAACCCCAGTTTTTTCTTTCCTGCTTCAACAAGTGTGGTGTTAAATTGTTCAATACTGAGTTCTTGTTCATCTTTTAGGATGGTAAATCGGTTTTTAACCTCCAGCTGAAATGATTTCATGAGTGCAGGATCTTTGAGTATTGTGTAACAACTTTCAAACAATTAACTTTGGTTCGTGTTTTAAACCAGAGGCCGTGAAATTCACAATTCACAATTTTGAAAGAGGCACCATTGCTTATCATAATTATAAACTTACCATGCTTACTCTATTTATAATACCCAGAGGTAGATCAGAGTAACAAAGAGAAAATGCACTTCCACTTTATAACCAGTTTTGCACCTCTCCCAAAAGGAACCACTGACCCTGGGGCCACATACTTCAAAATTTTGCAAATTTTATCATAAAATGGTTGATTAATACCAATGAGCAGATTTCAAAGCATTGATTTATTTTCAGACTATGTACCCCCCCCCCCGACCCAGGGGGTCATAAAAAATAACCATTTTGCTAGATGCACCCTTCTTCATCATAAATATATATACTTGGATCATTGGCATAAAACCCAGGATCAAAGGAAAAGATTTTCAAAGAATTAATGTATTTTCACTATATAATCAATAAAGCCCCGCCCTATCACCAGAACCCCTGGCCCTGGGGCCATAAAATTCACAATACTGGGAGAGGCACTCTTGCTCATCATAACTGTGTACTTAGTTAGTTTATTTTATACCCAGAAGCAGAGAAGATTTTCAAAGAATAAATGCATTTTCACTATATTATCAAGAGCCCCGCCCTTACACCATAACCCCTGGCCCTGGGGCCATAAAATTCACAATTTTGGAAGAGGCACTCTTGCTCATCATAACTGTGTACTTAGTTAGTTTATTTAATACCCAGAAGCAGAGAAGATTTTCAAAGAATAAATGCATTTTCACTATATTATCAAGAGCCCCGCCCTTACACCATAACCCCTGGCCCTGGGGCCATAAAATTCACAATTTTGGAAGAGGCACTCTTGCTCATCATAACTATGTACTTAGTTAGTTTATTTAATACCCAGGAGCAGAAAAGAAGATTTTCAAAGAAATAATACATTTTCACTATATAATCAATAGAGACCCGCCCTAGCACTAGAACCCCTGACCCTGGGGCCATAAAATTCACAATTTTGGAAGAGGCACTCTTGCTCATCATAACTTTGTGCTTAGTTAATTAATTTAACACCCAGAAGCAGGGAAGATTTTCAAAGAATAAATGCATTTTCACTATATAATCAATAGAGCCCCGCCCTAACACAAGAAACCCTGACCCTGGGGCCATAAAATTCACAATTTTGGAAGAGGCACTCTTACTTATCATAACTATATACTTAGTTAGTTTATTTAATATCCAGGAGCAGAGAAGTAGATTTTTAAAGAAATAATGCATTTTCACTATATAATCTATATAGCCCCGCCCTAGCACTAGAACCCCTGACCCAGGGGCCATGAATTTCACAATTTTGGTAGACGAATGCTCAATACATTCATGCCAACAGTTTGCCTGCTTGATGTCCCGGAGTAAAGAAGAAGATTTTTGAAGATTGCAATAATTTTAGTGGTTTTGGCCCCACCTCCAGGTCCTAAGGGGGTAGGGACCATGAAAATCACAATTTATGTTCCCCTTCACCCATAAATGCTGTATACCAAATTTGGTTGAAATTTGTTCAGTGGTTTAAGAGAAGAAGCTGAAAATGTTCAAATGTTAATACACGACAGACGACAACGGATAGCAATAGGTCACCTGAGTTACTCAGGTGACCTAAAAGTTAAAGTTAGAATGAACCTACTCCAAAACTTTATTCTCTAAACTCATCCGGAAAATGTAGATCAGATCCTGCATCCAAGCAAAGCTGTTAGTGCGCATCTTTAGATGTATTATCCGTGCAAGTTTGGTATTAATGATCCTTACTCGTTTGGTTAATACCGGGCTAATAGTTACTTCAGAATGATGAATCTGCTCCAAAAACTTTAACGAGGTTACTCATCTAGAAAACGCAGGTCAGTTCCAGCATTCGTAGCTTAAGCATTTTTAATACTTGTCCAACATAATTTCATTGAACTATTACAATGTACCTGTATTTGCTGAGTATCCTTTGTTGAAACTAAAGAAGATAAACTCAGTAGTCAGATTATATTTGTAATGACAAAAACAGTGTTTATGGAGGGTCCATACAAAAAGTTTGGTTTAAGAGGACTATTTTAAAGAATATTTCATAGAAATCAACACATTCTTGATATTCACCACATACTAGTTCTAGTATATAAAAACAACGTATTATGCCGTATGAAAATCAACAACCGAGTCTCCAACTCACTACACTCGTGTACGTATTAAGAAAAGATTAATACAAGTATAGTGAGTAGATATTAACCACTAGTATTTCTGCAATGCATGTACATTGGTCAGCTTTGTTCAATAACAGCCTTCACGGATAAGGAATTTGAAATGTCTTGTACAGTTCCATTCAGAATTCCACTGCTGGAGGAACTATTTGTCCTGTTTTCCCTGCACTGAACACTCTCACCCATTGTCTCCACAATGACGGTGTTTGTCGGAAGTGACGTCGCTGAAGGCATGGATAGAGTTTCTGTGACATTATTCACTTCACGCCCAGAAATAGTAAGAGTAGAGAGTCGCCCCCGTTTATAACAGACGCCAAAACTTGAGGCTAGAATCCTGCAAAAAATTAACATATTTTACATGTAGTTCTCTCCAAATTAATCACGTCCAAAAATTCAGAAGAAAGAATGAAAGTGGCTTGTACCTGAGACAACCAATTTCCAGAAGAACACATGCGCCAATCACAAATATTCTGATATATAATGACGTCACGGAGTGGGTAATGGCGTATGTGACAAAAGGAACTGACGTGATTACAATCAAGATGAGGAAATTTTGCAACCAATGACGAGGTTTCAGTCCTCTTGGAAACCACGACCATCCTTCACTAACCTTATACTGGAAGAGAAATAATTCTTCCTTTTTATTTGATATCAGATATCACTAACAATTATTTAATATTTACTGTTGTCTTAATCAATGGGATACTTACAGATTCGTTGCAAACTTTGCATTTCAATTCTTTCTGTTGGTCAGCACACTGAAATTAAAGAAATACAATAAAAATCCAAAATAATGGTATATTCATCCCCCACTCTCTATCTCTATTTGTCACTCTGATTGTGTGATTGTGTGTGTACCTCAATCAGCCATTTTCGGAGACATTCATGATGGACAGAAGCTACGTCACCACGGCACTGACACGGTTGAATGAGTGCCCCTGCGTCAGTTCTATCCGGATCATAACAAATCCAACAGTCTTGTTTTAAGCCTGTAGAAAGTAACACAAATCTGTGATTTAGTAAATCTTAATGTCTGACTTGAGTTTGAGCGAGGATTGTGGACTGATTTTACCTTGTATTTGGTACACAGAACCATAGTTCTCTTGAGACGCATCCTTCACGGCGTCTGTTTCAGATTTCTCTGACGTCTTCAAACTTTTGAATAAGGTCGTCGGATTTAACACCCATAAGTTTTCTGGGCTGTAAGCAAATTACAATTGCAGATAGTCTAGAGAGGTTGCTAAAGGTCTAATTGAACCAAGATACTTGTATATTTTACTAGGGATTAAAATTATTACCTTTTACAATTCCAGAGGACACATGGAAACCAAAGCACGACACCAAACTCAACAATTCTAAATCCAATGTCGTAAAAGTTTTGACTTATTATTGGCAAACTACAAAAATGCAGGAAAAAAACATGCAAACTACAGTTTTGCTTAAAGAAAGACACCTTGTTAGTATAAGTATAAAAATAATCAATGTTGCCATGGATTGTTACTTACTGATTCTTCCAGATATCCCCTTTTACATCCGCAATAATGAATAGCGCTGTGACGAGCTGTAAAATGGCCTGCGCGATCAGCCCCAGACGGGACGCATGCAGCTGCCACGTGTCTACACTCCCCGTCCTGCTGTTAAATGCTCCGTGTACCTGTAGAATTCCAGATCAGCATTAGTCTATCATGCTTAAAATGTATGGATAACCGAGTTTCCTGCATGCCAGAATTGCTTACACAGTTATCAGAATATTTAAGTCCAGGCAAGGCCTTAGTTGTTGACACTTCTTGTTCTCTGATCTATGTTCACACATACAACCTCTTGAATCATTAAAGAAAACCTTTGCAATGTGGAAATGATGATGAAATAAAAGAAAATTAATAATTTCTCCATTGGCCAAATTTCTCACCATCTATAGAAAGACACATTTGAACTGCAAAATACCAAGTAGTCATGTACAAGGCACCATGCATAGAGAGAAATATGGCAAGCTCTTTTACTATTTATTCGGAAAATAAATTTTATCTTAAAATTACAGAGATGTCTCTCATTTTAGAGAGATATCTCTTAAAAAATAGAGATATCTCTCAACTTTAAGAGATATCTCTTATTCTTAAGAGATATCTCTATAAGAAAGAGATATCTCTTAAAGTTAGAGAGATATCTCTTATACTTAGAGAGATATTTCTTTTTCTTCGAGAGATATCTCTTTCTACTTGAGAGATATCTCTTTCGTGATAAAAGATATCTCTGAACGTTAAAGAGATATCTCTGATCGTTAAAGAGATATCTCTTTCAACAAGAGAGATATCTCTTTCACCTACAGAGATATCTCTTTCACTTAGAGAGATATCTTTCCGAGTTAAAGAGATATCTCTTATAGTAAAAGAGATATCTCTCTAAGTTTTTCTTAAGAGATATCTCTCAAAGTGAAACAGATATCTTTCAAAAGGGTCTAAAAGAGATATCTCTGAAGCAAAAAGAGATATCTCTTTATTGCAAAGAGATATCTCTCTTCATTATGTTTATTTAAATTCCATTTGAAATGACTTCTCCCTTTATCGGAAGTAAACTTTTTATTCATTATTTCAAAAGCTGAAAAAATTCGGTCCAGAGTCTGAAAGTCTCGTCACGTGACTCGCGAGAGTTTACGATAATTTTCACTTCCGGGTGGTGTTGTGTATTGAGTTCAGCATGTTTCTGGTTTACACAAAGCTTTCGGGGGGAAATTGAATAGTTTTACAAAGCCGAAGGGTTTTCCGACTTACGATGGATGAATTTCATGTCATAAAAAATTGGGTGCGAGCGTCCACCAGGAATATTTCGATCGAAATACAGGTAAACAAATCAGAGAATGTCATCCGTTTCTTGTTTATTTTGAGTAGCGGAGCGGATAGTGGGGAAAATATTTCACTTGCGGATACAAGCACCAAATTTTGCATGAAGGTTCTTTTACTATTACTGAAATAAGAAATATCGTTGGCCACTCAAGTTTCGGCCATTTTCAAGATGGCCGCCACTTATTTCAAAATGGCGCCGTTTTTCATAATTTTTCCGAATATTTTCATCCTTCCTCGGTAATACTTTTATTTCTTCTAAAAGAATAAAAGGGAACTTGGTAAAAGATATAATTTGAGCTCCATTTTATATATACATACACTGCGCATGCGCTTAAATACAAACAAAAGCTGTTTTAAGACATGACTGAATTAATCTTCTGAAACGTGTATATCTGCATAAAGCAATGTAAGGTTATCCGGACCTGAATGCACCAACATTTTAATACCGGTAGTTCTTGACATGATGCACAATTGCTGGCAAGAATGTACAGTTTGGGGCACAAAATCCACGTTTTTTTTACTCAACCCTAACTGGAAGGTGAGGGTAAAGTTAGCCACTTGCATACTAGTAGTGACTGACCACATGAATGAGCAGGATGCAATCCAGGTCTCCAAATCTGCTTGACAAGAGCAGCTCTTTAGGGAGGGGATCAAGGCAAGGGTCATTAATGCTATTCGCATTGTACATGATGACAACAAATTCTTCCAGTATATTGATTCAAGGTTTGACAAGGGGTGCTTCAAAATTGGATTTGAATATATTTTTGGCGTTCTAAAACATATTCATGACCTGTCATGCTGTCTTTTTACCTTTCCAAACAAAGGCTGACACTGTATCACTACCCATGAATGTATGAAAGAATGGTAATGCATTTGATATAGTACCAGTGATCTAACATCATAAATTGTTATTCATCTCAAATCCTTGCTCTTTCAAAATGTCATTCATTACTGATCCAATTTACTAGTAATTCATCAAAAGAGTTACACAACAACGTCCGTATCCGAACTAACCTTGTAGATTGATCTGTGCTGCTATCACCCGATGCTGCATTTTTTGCATGAAGGAATATACGGGTGACAGCTTCTTCATCTTAGCAAAGTGGTATAAAGTTGGTATCTATAGCTTTGCTTATATTGACAGTTTTTTTCCTTTACTACAATAATAGTTGCCTCTTTAATAGTGAATATAATTCTGCCTGCTAACCCCCTATCCCCCCATTCAGTTTTGTTCTTGTCACACTGAAAGAAAGTGTTCCATGACTTTGGTGGTCTAGTGTTCCCAGTGAAAGAGAGAGAGAGAGAGAGGTCCTGGTTTTCATGATCAGAAAGTTCTTGTACATCGCATTGCCTACTGTGACAGAAAAAGAATAACAGAAAAGCTGCTACAGTCATCTTCATAATTTGCCAACTTTGACTTTGAAGAATCAGAATTTTGTTTTGTATTGAAAATGCGAAATTCATCCTTCTGAGCAAGTTCATAAAACCTTGATTATCACCTACAGATACTCTTAAAAGGCGTACCCAATATTGTTCTTTCCCAATGTATCCCTTTTTTAATATTTCATCCTTCAATTTCATCAGTTTCGACAACAACTATAAAAATCCTGCAACTCTTCCTCAAACGGAATTCCCATTTCAAAAATTATACATGTAGGCATAGCCCGATTTACTTGTGAAAAAACTTTCTTGAGCAGCATGACTTTCTTCATGATGTTTTTCTTCTTCTCTTGAACATTTCATCATATTCATGTGAATTCTTTAGTACGTTTGCTGATTTCTGGACCAGCTACCACCTTTAATGCAGCTGGATCTTCCGCTAACCATCACCTGATCTTCTTTTACATGTAGTTATCACTTTTTACAAATAGCATTGTTATTCTCATGGGCTTGACCAATGGCAAAGTTTGAAAACTATTATTTTTTCTAAGTAAATTCCTTTTTTAATTTATCACTAAACATATATCTGGGTGTTTTGACACTGCACTCAAAGGTGAAATGGTACCCATGGAACATATTTGATGTGACCAACGGCAATTAGTAGCATTCTTTGTAAAGCCTAACATCTGATTCTCTGCAAGACCTTACAAAGTAAAGACAACGAGTTCCAACAGAATTCTTTACCAAAATTTAAATTGTGAAATCTTTTTTTTTTGAACTCCAAGAAAATTAGATCTTCTATTTCAATTTCATCACATTTATTGAGTTCATTTGCATTTTGGTCTGCCTTTTTATAAAGCCATAACGACAGCAGGCAGTAATTTGACTATCTTGTCTTGTTTTAGCAAGATTTAAAAAATTGCTAAGAAAGACTCAGAAGTTCCAGAATATGCAACTTCTGCTTGAATCAATGCACTCATCCAGCCGCTTCCTTTCAACAAATCACCAATCAATTTTAAGCTGTCATTTCAATATGGAATCCATTGAAAATATTGACAACATATCTATCTTTCACCATAAATTTCCAGTCATTCTCTTTTTATCTGTTGGTTACAAGCGGCTTTTTTTAGCCATCACAGGCGTTTTTCTTGGATTTTAAAAGGATGGTGCTGACTTCACAGTCCATGGCATTCTTCATTGTGGATAGCGAATGGTTACCTGTTGTTTAATGTCTTAAATACAACATTGATTCATTTCCTTTTATTAACGTTCCCTAAAGAATTATTTCACTCATTAAAATTAAAGGTTGTTTGAAAGAATTAATATTTCAATCAGTGCTATTTTATGTTCTCCAAAGGATTCTTTCATTTATTGAGATTTTACGTGCGTTGGATGAGTGTTTCACTCCATTATATTTTATGTTTCTTGAAGAATTATTTTACTTATTGAGGACTTTCAAATACAAAATTTTACTTGGTATTCAGACCCAAGATAGTGAAGGAACGCCTGCAAGGCTTTTTGTAAAACATCTAGATCTGTCACAAGTTTTTTTTTTTTTAAATGGCTTCTTGCTACTTGATAATGTCGTTAATATCTACAATAGGGAACGATATTTTGTGTTATAAGAAAACCATTTTGTCTTTATATTTATAGCATTTAAGCTAGAATATAAAATTTATAGTCTTTTTTTTTTTTTTAGATATATTTAGGTGGCCAAAGTATAATTAATTTGGTTGTAAGAGAATGTATGTGAGGCCAAACTGCCTGAAAATGCCGCCATTTTGTTTTAGTGGCGGCCATCTTGAAATTGGCGGAAATGGCGGTGGCCAACGATGTTTTTAGATAAAGTAGTATCAGATAGACATTTGTACCAAATTTCATGCTTGTATCCACAAGTGAACTATTTGGCTGAAATTTTGATCTAAGCCGCTACACTAGAGGGAATACATGTATGAAGTGTTTTATTCTTAACCGAATGAAATAGTTTTGAAATTATCTTTTGCCTTAATTTTTTAACAGATTTCTCTTGAACCCGAGATGTTATTATCAGCTGATTATAGAGGAGGAGTTTTGTCATGGATGTACCAACGTCATATTTATGATATTGTGGCTGCATCACTTTTGTTTGGGTAATTTTTTTTAATATACTTTTTTCAGTAAATTTTAACCTGCTTTGTATCTGTGGATTATTTTTTTGAGCATTAAATGTTTGTAGCAATTTAGATCTATTTCACAAGGATAAGATGTTCATATATTTTGCCATCTCTCAGCATAAATTAAAATTCAGATGACCATATTTCTCACTTTAGAGAGTATGTTCCCTGTTTATAGAAATGGTTTATGGATTTTAAACAATTTTTCTGTCTGTTCAAATTCGCCTGCATGGCACAGTGGTTAGAGTGTCTGCTCTAGAGTCGCGAAATAAGGAGTTGATCCTTACTGTACATGATACATTGTGAGTTTAAATCCCACTGTGGGATGTGGAGACCTGTCCTTGGGATGATACAGTATAACTGTGGCCCCTTGTCGCAGTAGGTCAGGTGTTGCCACTAAAAAAGATCCCTTCCTGCTCAATGTCAATGGCCCTGAGTGCCGAGTATAGGACAAAATTTGCAGCTCTCCACTGGTGTTTCCATATGAGTGAAAATTCTTGAGAGGAACGATAAACAATATACAATCAATCAATCTGTCTGTTCAATTTATTCACTGATATTGCACAAATGTATACACTAAAACTTAATTTATAGCAGAGGTACAAGAACCATGTAGTAACACAGATAAAAGATGCAGTTCCTAAGAGATCCAAAGTCAGCAGCACCTAAGACTAAACTGATTTTGAATTATCAGCATCCAAAACAATGCAAATCAAATACAAGTATGAAATTGATGAAACAAAATAAGTTCTAAGACAAATATAAAATTTATTGTTTATAAGACATAGCATTTATATATCAAATTACTAATATACTAGTCAACATTGGCCATCTTTAAAAATATATTTGTTTGATGTACTCCTACCCACTTTTATCAAGGTTGGTAGGTAGGTCAGTAGGTATCGGCAGTTTTTTTATGCCCCGCCTTGATTATGGCCTGCGCATATAGTGTTTGTCATGTCTGTCTTCCCTCTTTCTGTCCTTCCATCACACTTTACGTTTAGCTCAGTTCAAAGCCCAGTTTCAAAGAAACTATACAGGATATTTCATCAAACTTTGCTGATAGATATTGATAAGAGCTATGCAACTGCATCAACATTTTTTGTCCTTGACCTTTCCTTTGACCTTGACCACACTTTTCTTAAATTTGTTTTAAGCTCAGCTTTAAACATACCATTCAAGATGGTGACAGGTGTTACAGCAAAACTTGGTTATAACGAAGTTGCTGGGACCTATGAAATTACTTTGCTATATCCGTAATTTGTTATAATCGTATAAGAAATTCATTGAATTTTTATAGCTGGGAATCCAAGATGACTTCGCTATACCCATGAATTCTCAATATCCGTGTTCATACTAAACGAGATTTTCTGTATCAAACTTTTTTGTCCTTGACCTTTCCTTTGACCTTGACCACACTTTTCTTAAATTTGTTTTAAGCTCAGCTTTAAACATACCATTCAAGATGGTGACAGGTGTTACAGCAAAACTTGGTTATAACGAAGTTGCTGGGACCTATGAAATTACTTTGCTATATCCGTAATTTGTTATAATCGTATAAGAAATTCATTGAATTTTTATAGCTGGGAATCCAAGATGACTTCGCTATACCCATGAATTCTCAATATCCGTGTTCATACTAAACGAGATTTTCTGTATCAAACTTACCATACTGATGAGAGCTTTTCAACTGAAACAAACATTTTTTGACCTTAGCCTTTCTTTTGACCTTGACCTCAATTTTCCTAAATTAGTGTCAAACTTCATATGCTGATACATACTGATGTAAGCAATTCAACTGTATCACTTTTCAAGATATTCTGATCAAATTTCATACGAATTTTCATGTTGCATTACTAATATACCCTCTGCGGGCATTCCTGTCCTGTGGACATATTTCTAGTTTTTTTTATGCCTTACAGTATTGAATAAATCGATAACTGTCATATTTAAAACCACAGACTCGGAAATCTGTAAATGTTTTCATTTAGTTAGAAAGACTTAGTATTTATAAATTAAAAAGCATCCTAAAAAAAATATGATACCTTATCTTTAAAACATCTATGGAAATTAAGGGGGGGGTTAAAAAATTTTAAGTGCCCCCAAAAATGATTGCAAATGGGTAGGGGCTATTTTAAAAGGTCGGTCAGAGTACATCAAACAAATCAGTTTTTTATTGTTGGCCTTGGAAGGGTACCCTAAATATGAAAATGCAACAAATATTTTTTAAAAAAATTTAAATGAAAATATTTTTTGTGTATAAAAAGGACAATTTTTATTCTGATTTTCTTGTATATCATTGATAAATTTTAATGAAGAAAGTTTAGATTTGTATCGAATGAATGGATATTTGTAAGATTTATAACTCATTATTTGTCAGGCACCTTACTGTCCTTAGTCCTACATTATTATAAGTTGCACATACAACTATGGCCTATGTAATAATTCAAATGACATGTTACAGAGGCTTGCTAAATTACAGGTTTTGTCTGTACATCTGGCAATCTTAGGACAATACTGGATGGTTTTAATTAAGAACTGATCCAGCATGAAGACCAGCCATGTGCCTCACCTGTCGTGACATTATTAAAGGCAAGTGTCCCTATAAGCAAAGAATCTGACAAAGCAAAACCTTCATCTGAAAAGATTTACATTTAATACTTATTTTATTGGTTGTTTTAATTATTTTTTTCTTCTACGAAGCCTCTTATTTAGCATTTCTGAGTACTGGTATATGATTGCCATACTTTCCAAAACTTTTTTTAATGCTTTATTTTGAAGCTTTTTCCATATCCATATATACACTATACACTGTACAAATACAAGACAATTTTCACCCACTCACCACCACAATTGCACACAATCACACAGTGCACTTTCTAAACTTAAAAATAACGAGATGTTTGTTAAACACTTATGCCCCCCTCCCCCAACATTGGAATTTTTTATCTAAGTCCAAAAGGGCATAACTCTGTCAAAAATGGTGCGATCATACACAAAACAGAACTTGACCTAGATGTTCATCTCATAAATCTGTATACTAAATTGCATTTCACTATGTGCAACATCTGCAAAGGAAATGAACGGAAACTGCAAGTAATTGGAATTTTTCTAAATCCAAGGGGCATAACTCTGTCAAAAATGGCACGATTATCGTACCCAAAAACAGAACTTGACCTAGATATTCATCTGATATACCTGTATACCAAATTTCATTTCAGTGCAATGGTTGGGAAGAAAATGAATGGAATGGACTGACAGACAGCTACAAAGCAATATGCCCTCCTTTCTTCGAAGGGGGGCATCAGAAATGTACATATATGTAAACATATGACAGTTAAACATTTAATTTATCCAAAAACCAAACAGGTGTACCAAAATGTGTAGATATAAATTAACAAAAAAATACAATTTTGATTTTTTCATCACTTGTTGTACACACATTATCATAGAGGACCCATTTACTGAGTATTTTGTCCTCACATTGAAAAACTTTTTCACAACAATTTTCTATGTTTCTGTAATACTTAAATAACTTTACTGCATCAATAAATAATGGCTTACTATCTTGTGATCTTAAATAGTAAATAAAATTTTTGCAACTAATAAAAGAAAATTTTCTAAACAACCTACTATATTAACAAGTAAAACAGTTCTTTTGCATATTTTGTAATCTTTTTCAATGACACTAAACCATTGTAAAAATTGATTCCAAAATTCAGTCACATAAATATACACAATCATGAAATAATTGAAATATTGTCTATTGTTTTTATCCTGTTTCTATGTTTGTTTGTCTGTTGTCAACTTTAACCTCCACCATAACTTTTGAGAGATACAGACTTCATATTTAATATGCCTACTCCACTAATTAAATTCTTTCAAAAGACACCAAGGTCAATGACCTTGTGACCTTGACTGTGACCTATATGCTAAAAATAGCTTCTCCTTTTTTTTTTTAACTTTTGCCATAACTTTTGAATCATTAAAGATAGAGATATGATATTTGGAATGCCTTCTTTACTAATTAAGCTCTTTCAAATGACACCAAGGTCAGTGAACTTGTGACCTTAACTGTGACTTTATGCTATAAATACCATTTTGAACTTTCACCATACCTTTTGAACCATTAAAGATAGAGACTTCATATTTGATTTGCATACTCCACTAATTAAGCTCTTTCAAATGACACCAAAGCCCAATGACCTTGTGACCTTGACTGTGACCTATATGCTAAAAAAAACTTCTTTGAATTTGTTGCGGCCTGGTGCATAGTGTTTCACAAACACATCTTGTTTTGAAGTAGTTTTAATATTTGAATTTCTGTAGAATTTTATGTTACATATATAAACCAAAAATATTTTTAAAATCAAAATCATTTTTATTTCAGTTCTTTGTGACAGTTGGATGATGGAATATTAAAGAATGAACATGGCTCTATATTACTGCATCAGAGATCAATCCAGGTTTACTTATAAATCGAAGAAAAACACTTTAACAGTCAAGCATCATTTGAAGCTACAAATGTCATAGCTTTAACAATATGCCTGCTTATATAACCAAGAAAGCACAGTGACCAGTTGTACCTATGATGTCGGACAAGATCCCGAAAAAACTTCCAGTAGACTCATCACTACCTGCAAAGAATTAAAAATTCTAAATGACTTGTATCGTTGTACTTCATCTGGCTTGTATTTTCAGTACTCATTAGCTTTTAGCTTCCTTTAAACAAAATTTCATAAGTACTAACTTGCAGTTGTAAAATATTGAAACAGTTTGCTTGTCCCAAAGGAAATTCTGCCAATTAGCAGTGGCATGAGCAGTTGATTGATGTCACAGTTCCACCGGCAAAGTATTTGTAGCTGAATGGTGCCATGTAAAACACTTTTCACAAGAACATGGAAAACATCCTAGAAGTGAGCATCTACAAGAAATTAAGTGAATACTTTCTTGAATATTTTCAATGTTATAAAATGCTTGTGTACATCCTTTATATATAAAACTAATTACGCATGTAACTACCAAATACACATATTAAACTTCCTTAAATTTGTTCTTAAGTTTATTTATAATGTATTAAAATAAGCATGCAATATTTGTTTTGTTATTGTGAAGGATTCAATGTTAAGAAAATGTCGTTCATTGAAAAAAAAAAATGTGCAAACATTCTGCACAGTTAGCAATTTTTATGGAGAACCTATCAGTGTGCATTTGCAATCGTTGGGATTTAATGACAGGCACACAGTAGAAGAATTGTACTTGTTAATAAATGTTTTTACCAATCAAATTTTAAATTGATAATTTAATAAGAAAGCATATGACAAATTTAACTAGCATTATGGTCCATTGATTTACCATGATGTTTGAGGTTTTTTTGACTTGAAACTGAACTTGTAAGTTTGAAATATTGAAGTAAAGAAAAGTGCAGTCCAAAAATTTATCCTGTACCTGATTTAAAATGAGTGCCATCATTAACTACTTGGAAGTTGCCACACTCTTCATGAGTATAAGAATTATTGGATATGCCTCATTAACAGATCTATACTGGTACACAGATGACACATTCAGTCAAAGCATTGTCCCTTTTTCAGTACCTCCTGGATCCCTGTAAAATATAATGACAAATGTAGATAAAATGTTCTACCATTGAATGATGAATGTCCTATGGACCCAGTGCGGACCTGTTGGGTGACACCATTGAATAAATTGGGGATTGTTCTAGCTATATGACAAATAAGAAAATTCCTATTTCTAATGCCTATTCCAAGAAAATAAATGTCTTTCTCGTAACTGTAAGAGTATTTGGGAACACAGGCACCTGAAGTATGGATAATACCCCTCACCTTTTTTAAAAAAAAAAGGGGGGGGGTATTATCCATACTTCAGGTGCCTGTGTTTGGGAAGGGGCAGAAGGGGGTCATAAGGCTTTACAGTTAATATATTGATCGTACATGTATGTTGTTTAACGTCCTACAGTTAATATTGATATTGAATAAATTATATACATGTATCCCTGTGTACATGAAAGAAGTAATGTTGGAAGTTTTTATTTTTGGATTATTAATTAATTAAAAATTAAAGAACATTAATTCTATCAGGATTATGTTTAATCGACGTAGTAATCAACCCTGTATTCCCATGATCGATGAAATTGGGTACATGTATTTCCTATTTGTTTTTATTGACTTTGCATTCTATATCTCCACCTCAGCTGTCCTGTGAGCTAAATAAATGAAATAAATATATGGAACCAATCTTTGGGGAAAGTTTTGGTTTGAAATCCTGTTACTTCCGCTTAAAACAATAAAGCAATTAAACGTTGTTTACCTGTATCAATCAGTCCATTTTTATCCTCTTCTTTTCAATAATCAGAAAACGAACGACTTAACAGACATTACTTCCTGTTTTGCTTTCGTTTTTAACGGGAGAATTAATTATTTTATTTTAAGGGTGATTGGAAAAGAGATATCTCTTTCATTAAAAGAGATATCTCTTTAGCTTAGAAAGATATCTCTTTTTGAAAATCTAAAGTGATATCTCTCTAATTAAGAGAGATATCTCTTTTAAACTTGTAAAAGAGATATCTCTCTAACTTTTAGAGATATCTCTCTCGCAAAAGGAGATATCTCTCTAGCTTATGAAGATATCTCTCTTTCAGAAAGAGATATCTCTCTATCAAAAAGAGATATCTCTTTTGTTGAAAGAGATATCTCTCTAAAGTCTAAAGATATCTCTATTAGTCAAAGAGATATCTCTATAAGCTAAAGAGATATCTCCATAAGCTAAAGAGATATCTCTCTATGCTAGAGAGATATCTCTTATTTTGAAAGAAAAAATTATTTTCCGAATAAATAGTAAAAGGGCATGCCATAGAGAAAGGTTATTAACTTTTCCCATTTAGTTTTCACTGAGTTTGCATCAGTAGCTCATTTCTCAATCTACTAAGTATAGCTTACTGAAGAATACGTCCTCAACACTATTTCTTTTTCAACTATCGTTTTCTTTTGTTTCTTTTTAAGATTCGGCTAAAACTCGGTTAAGATTCAGTTCCAAATCACGCAAGACTTGTAAGTGAATTGAGAATGATGTGCTCTTTTGCAAGGAGAAGCTGAGAACTTAGTCCAACAAACAAACCTCGAGGTACACTCACGTACTAAACCAACACCGTTTGTTGAAATAAAAAAAGACAAATCTTATCATTGCAACGCCATAAATTTGTAATGAAATGAGAAATTCGAAATGAAATACCGATATTTCTAACTACATGATCTAACATAACTTTTATTAAGTATTATTGAAATTGGCCCAAAAGTATTGGAGGAGAAGTATTTGAAAATTTGTTAACAAACAGACAGATACTACCGAATAGGCTTTTCTTATCTCGGATCAGTAGAGCTAAAATGAGCTCAATATCTGCAAGACTTTGAAAAGAGGGCGTTAAACCAATTGAAACAAAATACCGGTAATGGCTCATTCTCAAGCAGTTACATATATTTATTCTAGTATTTCTCAAGATAAAGAGACCCAATTTTGAGGTCCATCTGTTTTTATTTTCACAACTTCCTTGCTGTACAGGAGTATACATAAAACACGTCTACGAAACGAGCACTGACCTTAAAATAGACCTCCACCCCGTACCCGAGGAAAAAGACCACTGCTACGATCATCAGGCACGCAAAGCAACAATTACACACTTTGGTGATCAGCTCCTAAGAAAAATAATTGGGGTAAGTGATTTACAACGTCAGAGTCGATACCCTATTTCATCTCCATTGGAATATTAATTCCTGGGACTTTTAATTTTTCTATAATGAGAAGAGCTATCTTTCTATCTCGACCAATATTGGTTTCTTACTTCATTACATTACATTGATATGAATTCTTCAACAAGATTGTAAATTTGCATCCATTCCCTCTTTAACTCGATTTAAGAAGCTCAACTGATAATACCATTAGAGAGTGTAGAAATGGACTACCGTGGAAATTTGCAATGGATTAAATTTGAGAACGTGAAATGATAACTTTGAAGAAAAAAATATAATTTAGCAAAGTCACTTAAAACCCCTTCCACCGGGTAAAATTTCATTTTACCAGGAGAGAGTAAATACGAAATTTCCAATACAGCAATTTTTTGGGAGTTAAAATTATAAGGACATGGTATGATATCACCCAAACTTGGCCTATTATTAAAAACAAAACACGGCTTAAATTGTAATTGTTTGCAATTAATGTCTATTTCATCGTGCTTAGAGACACAAAAAACGGGAAGGGTGGTGGTCTTAACCTATCTTGTCTCTCAAAACACAAATTGACCAATGAAGAACATACGGTCGTGTCCGGGTCGTCAATGACTTCCGTGGAGACGAGTTGCAGAAACAGAAGAGCGTACATCAGGAAGTTAAAGGTCAGAAACCCGATGATGGATTTACCCAGAAAGCGTGGCTTGTCGAACTTAATGTCGCCGAGGTGAAACGCCTGAAAAGGAAGACGATTTACATTATTTAAGTATTTGTCGAGGCTTTGGAGGATAAGTCCATCTATAGTCGATATCTTGGCTTACCTCGGCCCAGAAACAGATTATGAATGAAAACCCAGACAGCATGACGGGATAGAAGGCACTGGAGAGGTTAGAGGAAGCAATGTCGGATATACTCCACTGTAATAACAATACATTAATAATTAATTCATCATATTTCTCTGATAGTCACACTCAAGAATAAAATTATTATTTTCCTCTTTCCACTTTATGGTGATATGGTATCCGTATTGATGCATGGAATTTTACTGGTACTACAAAAAAAGTATTTGGTGTATACTTGGAAACCTTTTTTCAGAATCATTCCATTATAATCATACACATAAATATTTTCATACTTTTATACGTTTACAATACAACATGTCCATACCTTTGTAAAAAAGTAAATGCATTTGATGGCGGTGGCAAAGAATGTCAAGACATAGAGGAGTTTCTGGGCGTTAATTCGGAGCACCTTCTTCACAGACTTGTGTTTTTGCCTGACGTACTCATTGTGAATACACAACGCCTATGAAACAATAAAAATGTTCTATGATGTTTATTATACACACACACACACACGTACCAACATAACAAATGTTTAAATAACTTCTTGTAACTATAATTTGTTATGTTTTCAAGTTCTTCCAAAAAATGTTTTTAGCAATACTTTTTGAGGAACATAGCTGAAAAAGCTAATGTTCATCTATAATGAAAAAAATAATGTGTGTTGAAATAAATTTTTATGATTAAAATATATATATTAGAGGTAAAACATAGAAATCTTTCACTAACCAGCTGAGTGATGGCGACTGCGCTTAAGGTGGCAAAAATGCTTCCAAATGCCACAAAATAACCCGTGTTTTTATCTTGGCAAAAGTCTCCTGCGTATTGTACCTGAAAAAAATCTCAGATTACACGTGTCTCTTCATTAACCAGATCGAATTTAACCTTATGAACATTTCCTTTACTTTGATATGTTAGAGACCCTTTATTTATTTTTTTTAATTATTTAAGAATTTAAGAGTACACATTTGCATTAAAATTTCTTTATAATTAAGGTTTAAATTCCGGATATTATACAAACTTCATATACTGTATGAAGGGGGAAATCACGATTTGCAATACTTAAGGAAAGGAACATTTCCCCATCAAAATATCACATCAGATTTCAATCACTCAAACTTCCTTTGATTTTATGAGTGTTAGCGAATCGGACGATTTTTACTTCCCGATCACTTGATAACTTCACTGATGTTTTTTTATTAGATTTCTAAACACCCTCGCTCTGATTCATATTCAATAGTTACTATATTTGATGTACGTAACAATAGTTCAAACAAAAGATGCGGCTTAATATAGCTATAAAAATTTAACGATAACAATAAATATCTTGAAAACTTTGAATCCACATAAAAGAAAAACGAAGTGATGCATTCATATTTGAAATCCTACTACTAGAGTAAAATATAAAACAAAACCAAACAAAAAAAAAAAAACTCCGAAAATTAAATTGAAATTAAATAAAACAAAACCAATGAGGCAGCAAATTATGCAGATAATCATGATCAATGGAAAACAAATTTAAAATAAAAGAAAAACTACACCGGAAAATTGATGGTAAGGTCGGTTTTTATTTGTGTACATCAAATCACTCTAAATGAATTTCTTAAGCATCATCACCTCTACGTATTCATCTATATGTCAAGTTCCAGAGAACATGATTTAAGTAATAAAACAAATAGAACTAGAGGTACTGTGAGCAATAAGCTCACTAAATGATACCTCCCGCCTCCCATATGGTTAAAATGGCAAAGTTCATGTTTTGCTCTAGGAGACTCGCAATAAGTGTCAGATCAAAAAGTAAAACAGAAGGTGCACAATAGCATTTTGTAATAAAGAATCTGTGAAAGTATCATAAAATTTTATCCAGTGGTATAAATGGAGTTGCAGATAAGAGAAGGGTACCCTTCAACATTATAGAAAAAATGTCTGTGCTCATGTTTTGTTCTGGGAAACCCAAAGTACTAGTATGTGTCTGATTTAAAAAAAGTAAAATAGGAGGTGCAAAATGACACTATATGACAGATTCTGCGAAAGTCTCATCAAATTTCATTCACTGGTAAAAGAGGAGTTGCGGATGAGAGATTGGTTCCCCATAGCGAGACAGACGGACGGACATCCCGATCACTATATACCCTCCCGCTTTACAATCGGGGGTATAAATATGGGTATCTCTATACATGTCAAGGACGTTTATAGTAGAAAAGATTTTTGGCAATATCCTTTCAGCACACTGGAATCTGTCTAGACCATACACTTCCGGTCCGGTACTTACCATACAAACACACATTCCGCTGTCACATCTCCCGTGACCGGAGCAGTTGTGCTGGCACCCCTCCCCCTCCGTCATGCCCCTGAGGACCAGGGTAAGCCACTCAAACCTCCCGGCTGTCGTCTGTAAGGCCCTGTCCACAGACGTCGTTAACCCTCTGTCTAACAAACTCTCATCGGCTGTAGAAAACTGTACAGGATTACCACCAAACGGGAAACTAACGGAAGAAAGTTTGGTTAAAGGCATCTTATTACCATGTTCTAGCAATGGCGGTCTTTGTTTACGGGTATGTCTGAAATTTGCTTTATCTGTCGTCACGTGATTGTCTGCTTAAAGATAACGCCATATCGATATCTCCACGTGTATTATGGTATCATACTTATTTTAGTCTCGTTTATAGTTAACTTTGTAAACATTATTAAATCTTACTTTACATATACGATGACTATTCAAGAAATTGATGAGAAATACTCGTATATGACCCCAAATACAGAAAATTGATTTTTGTATTAATGTTCGATAATAATCACGTTGAAAAACAAACTGATGTAAACGGAACAAATTGTAAGAAATTGTAAAACGCATGTTTTGTCGTCCTGTTAGGAAAAACCTCTGTATAATTGATTTTGTTCTCTGACCCCGTAATATGGACGAAAGAAAAAAACAGTTGAGTGCAGAAGATAACAACGCAGACATGTTGACGGTCCAAAGTCCATCCTCCTTGATATCATTCGACCACTTGTCTAGACCGCTTATATTGTGTTTGCCCCAAGGGAACCTTAATGAACTCTAAATGAGCACTTTTAAATGAACATTTACTATATACAGATCTTATAATTGTTTGACTATATAGCTGTTAGACTCGACGAGAAGAAATAAACTGATGTTTGTGTCTTTAATACTTACCGAAACCCGAAGTTTAAATCACCACTTGAAAAATGTAAAAAAAATAAAGTGAAACTCCAGGGCAAGGTAATATCTTTTATAAATACTCGCTTCAGTGAATGAGATAAAAGAAAACCCAACATATGATGATATGACAAATGAGGAAGTATATATTAAAAGACTCTAATTTCCTGCAATTCTGACAAACTGTGTATAATCTATTCATTAAAAACACGACTCGGTAAATAACAGGTTGTGTATTTTATCCAATCAGAAAGGGGAAGTACCCCCTACCCCTCGCAAGAGTTGTGTAGGGTGCCCAGTAAACTTCAGGAAACTTTATCTTCCCAATAACTCAAGGCAAACAGAATACAGAAATAATGTATTTGTGCGACTGCTTTCAAGCCAATATTAGCAAAAGATCCTTTAATGATCTTCTGATCTGTTCGTCTATCTGTTTGTCTGTCGTGTTGTCTGTTATCATTTAAAAAAAGATGACAACATGGACAATGAAACATATGAAGATAACGAGTAGTATTCAACATCAAAAGTCCATAAAACTAGAGCTCACTAAATGATACCCCCGCCTCCCATATGTATAAAATGGCAGTGTCTATGTTTTGCTATGGTAAACCCAAAATATATGTCGGATCAAATAGTAAAATAGGAGGTGCACAATGGCAATATGTAATAAAGATTCTGTGAAAGTTCATTCAGTGGTATTAGAGGAGTTGCGGATAAGAGATTAAAGCGTAACAGACAGACGGACGGACAGCTTGACGTACAGATGGACGGACGGATATACCGATTAATATATACCTTTCTTCTTTTCAAGCGGGGGTATAATAATCAGGTACCTTTTGACGGAGCCCAGAAGCCCTGGAGGAATCTGTTTATTTGAATTTTCCATCTCTTTTATATCTTTTTTATCTATCTCTTTTTCTATACTTTAATTGATTCCCTTTTCACTCTCTTAAAAAAAAGATTTTAAAAAATAAAATAAAACTAGAGGTACTGTGAGCAATGAGCTCACTAAATAATATCCCCCGCCTCCCATATGAATATAATGACAGTATCCATGTTTTGCTCTGGAAAATCCAAAATATATGTCGGATCAAAAAGTAAAATAGGAGGTGCACAATGGCAATTAGTAATAAATTCTGTGAAAGCTTCATTAAATTACCTTCAGTGGTATGAGAGAGTTGCGGATAAGAGATGGGTACCCCAAAGCGTAACAGACGGACGGACGGACTTACCGATTACTATATACCCTCCCACTTTTCAAGCGGTGGTATAACAATACAAGATAGGCGCAGAGCAAACACGGACCTCCAAAACATCGAAGATGGGATAAGATGCCATGGAGGAGTGAGCATCCCATGCCGACCGGTCACACCCGCCGTGTGCTCCTTGTCATGATCGGGAAATAACGGAAAAATCCGTCGTCAATTCAATGTATAAACTAGAGGTACTGTGAGCAATGAGCTCACTAAATGATACCCCCCGCCTCCCATATGAATATAATGGCAGTATCCATGTTTTGCTCTGGAAAATCCAAAATATATGTCAGATCAAAAAGTAAAATAGGAGGTGCACAGTGGCAATATATGTAATAAAGATTCTGTGAAAGTTTCATTAAATTTCCTTCAGTGGTGTGAGGGGAGTTGCGGATAAGAGATGGGTACCCCAAAGCGTAACAGACGGACGGACGGACGGACGGAAATACTGATTACTATATACCCTCCCACTTTTCAAGCGGGGGGTATAATAATGGACTAATTATCAGTATGAAAAACGACAGTCAGGATTTGACTCAATGAAAAATTGTATTTGCTGACAAGGTCATTGTATCGACCATAGAACTTAAGAAATGATGACTTTAAACGAGACAGCTGAAATTCTTGGTTCATCAACTTGTTTTTCAATAATTTACCTCGTTTTAGAAATAGTTCATACGTAGAGCATGCTTTCGTGTATCGAATCAACTGAGATATATAAACTCCGTATGCAGGTAATGAATATATATTGCTGTATAGGTAAGGGAAGTTGACGATAGAAAAGTTAAAGTCATCACGTTTATCATAGAGGAACAAACGAGGAACAATAATCTTAATAAAGAATTTAATCCCGCCTCTGTTGGTTACCGTATTACATATTTATCTATCTTATATAATTCTACCGAATATGGAGATGGAGCAGACCTGCGCTCAATCACCTCCAAGCAAAATGATATAAAATACAAATCTCAAAATCATTGAAATTATATTTGAATTTATGTTATTTTCTTAAATGCAGAGATTTTTTACCGGGTGGTAAATTCCAGGTGAGGGAGGGGCTTATTTTGTACAGGTGTGAATGCCTTGTTTAACCTATTCTTTGTCACATTGAAACATGCTAAAAAAGATTGCTTGTAAATTCTTATTTGAATAACAAAGAAAAATATGTTACCCGTGATTAGAAACATTTATAAATATTTTTTTTAATTTAATTACTTCACACAGTGTTGCTCTAAACATAATCAATTTTAACATTTTCAATTTAAGTTACTGTTTAGCATATTAAAATTAATATAGAAATTTCACAAGAAAAAAAATTTTTATGTACCAAAGTTGAATTAAAAAATATATATATTATAATCCTTTTAAATACTAATGGTATATTCAATTCATATAATCAAGCTAAAAGTTTTCACTGTAATAAATTTCTCTATACCCTGTTTGTTAAACATCAAAGGACCAAAAGTTAATTTCAAGGTCCCCATGAGTGCCAAACAAGGTGTACAGGGTATACACAGGGACCTTTAAGTAAATGTCAATCAAATCCCAGCATCCAATGATGGACCTTCAAGAACTTGATCGACAGGGCTACCCAGACCAGGTATTTTTGAAGGCGGTGCTTAAAATCTCTGCCTTTAACGTCTCGTCTAACATATGACGTCATTGCTTATGTAAGTATGCAATGATGTTTTGAATTTGCAGTGATTACCCTTGTTTAGTACTTAATTGTAAGACCACATACACTTCGGATAGTTAATAATCTGTTCCATATCAAATACTAGTGACAGAAGAAAATATAACCTCAAGGATGCTCAAAAGAATGCAGATAAATTCCACAACACTCCATCTTATTGTTAGAACTAGTAACGCACTATCAATATCACATCTATTTTGTTGAATATAATACTCAATAGGTTTGATAGCCTTGAATGCAACTTCGTTAACATAATTAGCTAATTTCTCCCAAATAAACAATAATGTAATACAAGAACTCGAGACCAATGTTAATTCTCTGACAAAGGATAAAGACATACTTGTTAAAGAAATGGAACCGCATTTTTTTCAAAAAAGCAATAGCATCACACCATACAAAACATCAGGAGAGATGAGTGCTTTTAAGAATAAACATGGAACATCGGACAAAAAGTGCACTGAACCGTTTCCTCGAAACACATATCTGGAGAACGAAATAATGAAATCCAAACTTGAAAGTCAGCTGCAGATTGCAGCATTTCAAAGATAGTAGACTGTCAAGATACTTAAATTACAAAGATGTTGACACGCTGGAAGAGATTGTTGAATTAAAGCTGTTGGTTTTATGCAAATTTTCTGGCAATTCAAATGCTTGATCATATTATCAAATAAAAACCTAGACAGTTATTCCTAATATAGAAACCTAATCACAGAGATTTCCAAACTTTCGGAAGAAAAGTATAAAACTATACGAAGGTACACATGGCTAACTACAGAAAGAGAGGAATATTCCCAATGCGAAATCAGTGAAATTTGAAAGTGAATCTTATAGATCTACAGATAATTCCGTGAAACATATGGAGATAACGGAACACTATTCAAGCTCAAAAGTCCATAAAACAATCCAAAATAGGAGCAGAGCAAACAAGGACCTCCAAAATATCGGAGGTGGGATCAGGTGCCATGGACACATCTGTTTCATACTTGGATATTTTACTTGAAAAAGACGTAAATGGAAATCTAACAAGCAAGCTCTTTGATAAACGTGATGACTTTAGCTTTTCTATCGTCAACTTCCCTTACTTATGCAGCAATACATGTACACCTTCATCACCTGCATATGGCATTTATATATCTCAGTTGATTCCATACCCGAGAGCATGCTCTACGTATGAACAATTTGTTTCAATAATTTACCTCGTTGTATAAAGAATATCAGCAGTCTCGTTGAAAGTCATCATTTCGTATGTCCTATGGCCGATACAATGACCTTGTCAGCAAATACAATTTATCATTGAGTCAAATGCCGACTGATGTTTTTCATACTAATTATTAGTCCATTATCTATACACCGAATTCACGATGGATTTCTTTTCCTTATTTCTCGATAATGACAAGGAGCACACGGCGGATGTGACCGGTCAGCAGGGGATGCTCACTCCACCATAGCACCTGATCCCAGCTTTGATGTTTTAGAGGTCCGTGTTTGCTCTGCTCCTATTTTGTATTGTTTCATGGACTTTGATATTGAATACTATTCCTTATCTCCATATCCTTCATCCTGTATATCATTGTTATACTGGCTCGTCAACATCTGGTCAAATGGACAACGTTGACTATAGTAACATAGCTTTTCCATCTTTAATTTTTTTTTTGGTAAGTCAAAGTCTAGTGCAGATTTTTTCGAAAAATTATTACTTTTTGAACTTAAGTAAGTGGAAAAATATTGAATGGTCTTTTAGGGCAGGCCGTTTCTTATCTTGTAATTCTTGTAATTCTTCATTGTGTAGTTCTCTTTAAGTGTGGTTTCCTCCTATCCTATGATTTTGCACTACTCTGGAATAAAAAAGAATGTTGATTTAATTAATTTCTGAGTGGAAAAAATCCACCCACTGCGGCATGCTTATATTAAATCAATATTAATTAAAATCTGAGAATCGAGAATGTCTTGACTAAAAATTACTTTGATACCGAAACAATATCAACAGTTTGCATACGTAGGCAATTGATTTATTGTAGGTATAGTGCTTTTTTGCAGCGACATTCAAATACAAGGTTTTATATAGGTGAAGTCCATGGTGATATAAAATAAAATCAGTTGATATGACAAATCTGAAATAAAATGACAAGTTAAATATACTGCAGTTGTCCACGTATTAAAATATTTTTTTAAAAGACCCCCCCCCTCCCAAAAAAAAAAATTCAATCAATGTCTAGAAGAATTTTGCAACTGTGAATTAATTGGATAAAAAGGAAATATTTTAAAAAAGCAACAAAAAAGAAACACACAAGAACAATCATATTTATTTGTAGCTCTGAATTTGAATTCTGATTTGTAATTCTTATTCGTCTCTCGATTCTTTTCCTAACTCTGTAACTATGTAGATAATTCTGATGTGTAGTTTTAATTTGTGACTCTTATTTGTAAAATTTAATTTTACGCGAAAGTCTGTTTGCTACTTTAATCTTTATTTTGATTAATCACATTTTTCAATCACATTTGTTAATCTGCTTTGCAAAACTGTTTTTACACCATATATTTATATATTTTTTTAAAAATATCTTGTTTAAGAGTGTGATTTGAGACTCTAATTCGAATACTCATTTGTACATGTATCTCTAAAATCTAACTCCTATTTGTAAATCTAGTTTGTAAATGTAATTTGTTACTCTCATACATTCACTTGTCTACGCGATATACATATATCCCAATAAAATTTAAAAAATATTTTTTTTTAATATCCCATGTATTTATTCAAGTATAAGACCGGTTTTTACACAACCCCTAAAACCCAACCTGAGTCATGGTTTGACAGTATATAGCCCTTAACGTAAAGTCAAATTTGAAAAAAAGTCAAAGTAGTCTGTCACATCTGTTCCATATTTCGATGTTTTACTGACTATAGGACCAACTAAGACATATCACAAACGAGATGACTTCAGCTTCTCCGTCCTCAGCTTTCCTTGTTTGTGTGGTCATATTTCGCTACTGGGTGCATTTGATGGGTATGGCTCCCTACTTGCATGGTACTTAGAACATGCTCAGTGTGCATTCAATTTTTACACCGATGCAGGCTTATAATCTTAAATAAATTAATGTTACATGGATTTCAACATACCCCCATTTGAAGTCAGGGTTTCGTTTGGTCGTTTGAATAAACTTGTTAACAAATATATCCCCTCCACCATTATATCTTTTTTTTTTTGCCGTTTCATACCACTTGTTTGTTTGTTTGTTTGCTGTTTAACGTCCCTCTCGAGAATTTAATTGTAAGTCCTTCGATTCTTCAAGAATACAAACTATGAGGACGGCAAACACGAACCTCTAAAATCAGAGATGAAATCAGTAAAGAATCGAGGATGAATTTGCATTCGAAACGTTTTGTCTTCTTGATCAATACATGGGGCTCACGGTGTAACCATTCAACTGGGGATACTTAATCCTCCTAGACACCTCATCCTACCTCTGGCTTTTCTGGGAGTGTTTGTTTATTGCCTGTTCACAGATCTGTATTACATGTTTGGTTTTTTTAAAAAGATTTATCAGTGCTCTTTTTATTGCTACTCTAAATTACAACACATATATTTCTGATTTGTATTTTAATACTCTGATTTGTAATTATGAAATGTAAGTTTTATATGTGAGACTGATAAGAACTCTTGTAACTCTGATTTCTTACTCTAATATGCATTCTGATTTGTAATTTAATTTCTTACTATGATTAATAAAACTGAATGTAACTTCGCCTTTTTAAACTGTAATGTGTAGCTATGACTTTGAATACTTTTCTTAACTCTTATGTAATCTGTTTTGTTACTTTGATTTCTTACTTTGGTTTCTTTGGATTGTTTTCTGTTTGTAATCGGATTTGAACTCTAATTATAACAAAAAATGTTAATATGATTTGGATCTCTAATTTGTAGTCTGATTTGCTAGCCTTATTTTTTCTTTGATTTGTTACACCTTAAAATTTCATGTATTTTATGAATTACAGGGCACGAAGAAATAATTTAAAAAGTTAAAGGAATTCTAAAATATTCTAATAAAGAGCGCAGATCCTTTTCAAAGGGAGATAGTCAAAAAAAGGGCAAATTTGGGGTGGAATTAATAAAAGAAAATTCTCAAGAACCAATTAGCCAAAAAAAAAAACCCCTGAAAAATTAAGTAAAAGCTTCTTGGACTTCTGTTAATTTATTGCCCTGGGGTGACCACACACAACTGGGATCAAAGTTTGACGTTTAAATATAACATTAAACAATTAACATTTGAGCATTTTCTGCAGTAGAACCATAGTAGTAGACAAGATGAAATTACTAATTCTTATGGAAAAGTTCCTGTGGTATATTATAAAGTCTAAATCGTTCAAATCAGATGGGTTTTGGGGCACTATGAAAACAATGTTTTACACTGAAAGACAAAAGGAGGTCTTTAAAAAAAATCCTCTCCTAACAAATTATTTATTCACAAAGATGAAAGCACACGGCGGATGTGACAGATCGACGAGGGATGTTACTCCTCCATGGTACCTGATTCCATCTCTGGTTTAAGAGGTTCGTGTTTGCTTTACTCACAGTTTGTATTCTTGCAAAGGACTTTTGAGCTTAATTTCTGTTTGTTATGTCCATATTTGGACATGAGCTCTAGTAAAATAAATTGGTAAAAACGAGTCTTAAAGGCAAAGACAATATTGATGGATTTTTTTTTTACTGAAACTAAAACATACTAAGCAAGGAGTCTTTATAATTTCTTTAACACTCCATTCATTGAAAATGGAAACATTTTGTCTCATATGATATATTTTAATATACACCAAAACTCATTATACTCTGAAAAGAGTTATTGGTAATGTAACAACCAAGTTTTATGATAAACGTATTGACTTTAACTTTTCAATCGTCAACTTCCCTTACTGTACCTTTATCACCTGCATACATGTACGGGTTTAAATCTCTCAGTTGATTCGATATGCATATGAACGATTTCTAAAACGAGGTTAAAATTGACAAACAAATTGATGAACACGAATATCAGCAGTCTCGTTTAAAGTCATAATTTCGTAAGTTCTATGGTCGATACAATGACCTCGTCATCAAACACGTTACAATTTATCATTAAGTTAAATAGTGACTGACTTTTTTAAATACATTACCCACGATAAATTAAAATATAGGCTTTTTGATATCATTGACAGCAGCTTTTTCAATAAAAAAGGAACTCGTAAATTTACTTACCTTGTCATCGGTCATTTGCAAAATTATTTTGCTAAAATCATTCTGATTATACAAACAAGTACTCTGAAGTTGATATATAAAAGATGCTAGAGTTTCTGATTGACAATGTCCATGTTGTTTTTAGAGACCAGGTCTTCCAAATATTTACTGGAATTCCCATGGGTACCAATTGCTCTCCGTTATTAGCAGACCTATTTTTGTATTCATATGAAGTAGAATTTGTGCAAAATCTTATGAGTGAAAAAAGAAAACATTTGCTGTGGCCTTCAACTCGACATTTAAATATATATAGGACACATTGACAATTAACAAGGGTTATTTCCATTCCTATGTCGATACGATATATCCTGGTGAGCTTGAGATAAAAGATGCCACAGTGTCTGACACATCTGTTTCATACTTGGATATCTAACTTGAAAAAGACGTTAATTGTAATCTAACAACCAAGCTCTATGAAAAACGGGATGACTTTAACTTATCAATAATCAACTTTCCTTACTCATGATGCGGTGTGCGGTAATATATCTTCATCGCCTGCATACGGGGTTTATATATCTCGGTTGATTCGATTCGCCAGAACACGTATGTACAATTTCTAAAACGATGTAAATAATTGACAAACAAGTTGATAAAACAAGAGTATCAGCAGTCTCGTTAAAAGTCATCATTTCATAAGTTCTAATTCGTACAAATTAGTACAAAAATACGTAATTGGTACAAAGACCTTGTCAGCAAATAAAATTTTTCATTGAGTCAAATGCTGACTGACGTTTTTCATACTATATAATTATTAGGCCATTATTTATACATTTAATTTGAACGGATTTTTCCTTTATTTACTAATTATGACAAGGAGCACACGAGGGCGCGTGTGACCGATCGGCAGGGTATGCTCACTCCTCCATGGCGCCTGATCCAACCTCTGATTTTTTTTAGATCCATATTTGCTCTGCTCCTAGTTTGTATTGTTTTATGGACTATTGATCTTGAATACTGCTTCGTTATCTCCACGTTTCATTATTGCGATGGACCTTTGAGCTTGGGTACTTTTTGTTATTTCCAATTTTTTTTTTCATGTCTTCATATTTTTTTTTCATGAAACTTTCCCCAGGTACTGCAAATTCTTCTTTAGTCTCTTCCTTTAAAGAACCATTTAACTTTAAAAGATCAAATTATGTGAAAGCTTTTTGAGATGGTAATAAACCATTGGTTTAGAAAACTGTAGCTTCTGAAATGTTCAAAGCATACCCAAACACAGACACAATAGGAAATAAAATGACTATATGCATACATAACGAAAAGGTGAAAATTAATACCTGAGGATAACCAATAAAAATGTGTATCCAATGGGATCCATCAATTATATTAACAACAACAACAATAACAACAACAACAAACATAAAGTATATTTTTGAAAAGACATCCTTAATTTAAGCAGACATTCATTAAAGAATATTGCATATTAAACGCTCTGGAAAATATATTACATGCATTTACAGCTTACTAAAATTACTATAAAGATTACGTAATATAAAGTTGGACAAGTCCTCGTGTAACATCTCTTGCACTCGTAGCTGAAAGGAACTTAAGCTTCTTAAATCTTTCTTAGAAATTTACCTTCTTGATCACTAATGACAATGCATTCCAGTCTTTGATAGCATTCTTAAAGAAACATAAAGATTCATTATCTTTCGTCTTAAAAGCAGGAAAATTCTTATTAAAAGCATTATTAGTGCTTTTGTTATCCAGTACAAAATGATCACATAGGTAAACAGGTGTTTTGTGATAGGTATACGTATAGGTACCCATGAAAGTAATTCTTTTTTATTATACTGACTGAGCAAGCATTTCTGCAAGATATTTTTTTAAATGACTAGTCGTTGATTTCTTTAAAATATGGAGAAATTCTGCTATTGCCAAATCAACTTTGAGTTGACATGTCATAGCCCTTGGTTACAAAATAGAGAACAAATGTAAGAAGAAGCAGTTGTTTCTCTTTTGAATCATAAAACATGTCTGTCTATAAATCTCCATTTGACAACACCTTAGTTATAAACATACACAAATACTTTTAAATTAAAAAAAAAAAAATAGAATCACATGCGCTTACTATATATAAAGTTGTGAAATTGAGGTCCTGTTTATCATTGTTTATCATGATCAGAAATAAAGAAATTGTGATGATCCCTGCCTTTGGAAACATATTCGTATTTCATAAATACATGCTTTTAAATAAATTTACGGGTAAAGTTGTAGAATCGATGTTGAACATCCCTAGAAACGTTTACTAAACGATTTCTGGTGAAAAATAAATCTTAAAAGGTCCTAACAATTAGCCTTCTATTCGGTTTTTACTAGTTGGACATCTCTACTAGACATTTTTAAAGTGCCATGATTCATATTTTAGAATGTATTTGTTACATTATATGAAAAAGACAAAGATGTAATACTTATCAAATGAGTCGTTTCTGCAATTCATGTAGAAATGCGTCTTAACAGTGCGAACATGTATTTGTTGTTGAAATGCGTGTACATGTCCTAAAAACTAAAACAAAAAATAACTCACGAAGGTCATTCGTCCATTTTTCGAAGACGTAATGAACGATATTCATTATCAATTTCGTAGATAGCAGTATTTTTCTTTTTACAATTCGATAAAAGGCGGGCCAAAACATAAAATCATGCCCTAAAATATTATCCTTTGGTTAAATTTGCATTTCGCATGCGATATATAATTTCTCTCTTATCCTCATCAGCTGATCTTTTTGCGAGTAAAGGCTATGATTTAATTCTTATGTAAATCCCCTGTCAAAATGACACGATATGTTCTCCTTGAAACTGACATGGCCATTAATTTCATTTGGAAAAATTACATTGACAAATGACAATGCTTGTCTGTAATATGAAAACTAGAAATGCAACGCAACTGATCATAGATAACCGGCGGAAAGCCGTATATAAAATATATCCCTCCTGATGATAACATGACACGGTTTCGAGAAATTATACTAGCGAGAAAAAAATTGATTTTTCTGCTGATAATGCCAAGAATTGTCCATTGGAATCCATATGACCACTGAGTTTTCGTGGTAAAAGGAAATCTGGGATTGATACACACATCTTGTTTAATGACAATGTAATCCAGGCCGCTGAACGCCAAGATTGTGTGTAGCAATCAAGGAGAAGCATTATTACCATGGAATTTTTAACAGAACCATGGTTACATCTTCCTTGAGTCTTTCTGTGATTTTTTCCCGTTATACAGCTGTATTCATGTCTTTTCAAGAAAGCGCATATATCTTCACTCTCGAAGTCAGTGTTTGTCAAAAAGCTAATATCATTTCGTAAACCCCATCCATCAATGCCAGTCTTCATTCTATACAAACTTCCCTCCCTTTGTCACATACTACAGTGACTTTACGAATGTTTATTTTGGAAATATTTTTTATCCAACCCATCCGTTGATGGATTATCAATCTGCAATATGAGAATCTGAGAGGTTAGAACTTATTTGCATAAATGTACTTTTTCAGGAGGAGCTCAGTTTAACTGAAGTTTTATAGTATTGGATTTTGCAAGTACTCCCTTTCCAAAGAAAAATAATAAATGTAAGATTATAGAATTTATCGGGTAATTGTGATTGCTTGCCTTCTTTTCAAAAGATAATGTAAAATTTGCTTTCATCTCAACTAAATAATTTTAAAATTTACAGTCAAACAAATGGGTCATTCATGAGATTTTTTTTAGCAAATATATTCCATTCCTGTGGTATGCCATATACGACAGCCAACTGCTTACTGTCAACTGTCAGCTGCTTACTGCTAACTGCCACACATATTTGAATAAATCTTATTTTTATATTGATATTGTGAATTTTCTAAAAAAAAAAAAAAAAACAGGCGCGGATCTAGAACATTTTTCAAGAGGGTCACTCATATTAAAAAAAATCCAACCCAGAAATTTCTTGACAAGAATAAAAACGTAAAGTCCTTTCCTTAATGTGAAAATTTATTTCGGCCGGGGAGAGGGGGGTTCTCATGCGTCATACTATCACGGTGTGATATTTGATAAAACAATTTTAGTAACATGTTTAAGCTGACTTTGAAATATACTTTTAATTACTAGTAAATATAATTTAATTTAACATCTTGAAAACTATAATTATGATAATTACCATGCAACTCAATGTGTCAATTTAAGCAAATTTACTCAACGTGACATGAGTTTTTCTATCTAAACAATCTGTCACTCATGCTCAGAATTGTGCTAATTGCCATTGTTATATTTCATTATTTATATGTTACATGTACCATTGTTAATCAGTTAACTCCTAGGCTTCGGATTGTTCGGGTGCAATTTTTGGATTTCCAGAATTCACCCTACCGACCTACGTTTATAATAAAGTGCTATTCCATCGTTAGCATTTTTATGTTTTATTGTTGCCGGAAAGTTTGACACATATTTTCCCCGGTGATAATACCTTCATGTCTATGACATTTTTTATACCAACTTAACACGAATCCGCGTTTTCGGGCGGGGGGGGGGGTTCTTAGGTCCCTTTTAGTTGATTTATTTTATACATTGAATAACTTTTAGTTGGTTTAGTTTGTGCATTAAATAACTTTACAAATTTCAGAGGGTGGTCCGGACCTGTCTCTCTAGATCTATGCATGTAAAACATATCTTATTTGTAAAAACAAAGAGATATAAATGTTTGACGTTTTCTAAGTGGAGGGTCAAATCATTAGTTCGTTTAGTTTATACATTAACCCATGACTGTATAAATTTTAAATGACCCCACCCCACCCCCAAGATCTTTGCATGTGAAACATTATAACACACGAAATACATCTTTAATTTGAGAAAATTTTTAACTATAGAATATAATGGAAATTGTAAATTTATTTTCAAAACATCTTTATCTGCCAAACGACAAATCTTTTTTTTTTTTTTTTTTAATTTTCTCTCTTCAAAGGTTTTGTTGTCTCCCGGGGGGGGGGGGGGGGGGGGGGAAAGGAGGGTGTTTTACTTCTTTAAGGATTAAAAGCAGAAAATAGTCACTTCAATACCTATTTCAGATAAGAAAATAAAAATAAACAATGTACTTTATCAATGGCATATATTGAATATTACATAAATTAAAAACATAATGGTCATTTAGTTAATTTAATTTTATAATGCAAGGTGACCTCTTGGAAAAAATGTCCTGGATCCGCGCCTGTTTTTTTCTTCTTCTTCTTTTTCAATTCATATGAATATCAATATAAATATAAAATTTATTCAAATATGTGTGGCAGTTGGCAGTAAGCAGCTGACAGTTGACAGTAAGCAGTCAGCAGTTGGCTGTCGTATATGGCATTCCATACATTCCTTTTTTTCTTTCTTTCTTTTTTTTTTTTTTTTTTTTTTTTGCAAGATTTGATATTATCTGTCATTATATTACAGTATATATTTGTCAATGGCTAAAAGGGGAATGAAAATTTACAAATAGGGTTTACAGTTTGTCGAAAAAACAGGTGATGCTGAAAACGCAGTGATGACTACCTGTCATATCATGAGAATGTTCGAATGTTTACATGCAAATGAACTTCGAAGCAAACCACGGATCTTGTATCCATTCTATTTCCACAAACGATTGAAACTGTTTTCAAGAATTCTGCTAAGTGATTCTTTATTGATATTCAGCATTATAAACGCGATCCGAGAAGATAACACGCAAAACGGTGATCTTAGCACTGCAACCAATGCAATTACACGCGCAATGTCATTTACAGACACGACGCGACAAATGACAAGACTCTTTCACAAATTTCCTTTCATTTCACGAACATTATGAGCCTGTAATGTTGATAAAATTTGTTGAAAAATTGATTTGACGAAAGCACCATTATGGATAAAAACAGGGACAACATTTAATGGAAAGAGCATGCAATCTGTGCACTGTATTTTTAAGACATTAATGCTTTAATCATGAACTAAGACCCGATTTCAAAGCTCAATACTAAGTTAATTACAAATATTTACTGTCTATGGAGAACCCTCTCTTAAGATTTCTTAAGCCGGTATATCAAATAACACGGATCTAGAATTCAACGACGAACAAACGCTTCCGTGTAAGATATTGATCGAAATAAAAAAAAAAGATGGCTAAATTATTTGCATTAGTATTAAAAATGAAAAGTGTTGATATAGAAATTTGTAATACAGATTCGAAATGTATATCAAAGCATTTAGTAAATGACGAAGGTGAAAGCCATTAAATGTCGAATGGAGTTAGTGTAATATTTTTCCGATTTATCTTTCAAAAACAATCTTTTCTTTAAAAACAAACTAGAGATACTGTGATCAGTGAGCTCACTAAATGGTACCTCCCGCCTTTCATATGATTATAAAGGCAAATTTCACGTTTTGTTCTTGGAACAATGAAAGGAGTTGCGGATAAGATATGGGTACCCCAAAACGTAACGGACGATCCACTTTTCATCGGGAGGTGTAAATGTATTATATTGTGTTCCTAAAATGTGAAGATAATTAAGTGATATATGATTTTTGCTTGAATAAAAAAAAGTTTGCGAAGACGATAGCGGGCCATAAATGGAATCATATGGACAACAGCATACAGAAAATATTATAAAACTAGAGGTACTGTTAAGCAATGAGCTCACTAAATGATCCCCCCGCTTCCGACATGGTTTTTATGACAAAGTCCATGTTTTGCACTGGGAGACCGGAAATCAGTGTCAGATCAAAAAGTAAAATACTAAGTAGAAGGTGCACAATGGCATTAGGCAATACAGAATCTCGAAGAGTATCATTAAATTTTATTCAGTGGTATAGGAGGAGTTGTGTATAAGAGAATGATACCCTTCAATAATTATAGGAAGAATGACCGTGCCCATGTTTTGATATGAGAAACCCAAAATGTCTGTCCGATTAAAAAGTGAAATAAGAGGTGAACAATGGCACTATGTAACAAAGATTCCATGAAAGTCTAATCATTCAGTGAATAAAGAGGAGTTGCGGTAAGAGATGGGTACCCGAAAGCGTGACAGACGGACTGACGGACATCTCGATCATAATATACCCTCCCACTTTTCAAGCGGAGGGGGTATTAAAACCATTTCACGCCCAAAATTAAATGTGATCGTTTAGCAAGTTTTACGTTTTCATTTTCGAGATCTTTGATCAAAACCACTTGTTGAGTATACAGGTCACTCGATTTTTCTTTTTCCTCAAGGTAACTAACTCAATTTCAGACACCCCCACTTCAAGCTTGTATTTCATTAATTCTCAAACAATAACCCTGAGTGCCAAGTGACGCTCTAAAGCTAAGTTCTTCACCGATATATGGTGACGACTCTACTTGGGTGAAAAAATTCTCGAACGAGTGGTAAAACAACATACGATCAATCAATCAATCAATCAATCAATCAATCAAACGAATCTTTATATACGTGTTCGTTTATCCTTTTTATTGTAAACAACTCATCTAATCTCCATCAAGTACTTCACGACATTTCAAAGATTATCATGTACTATAAAACCTGAGACTTTCATACTTTCATTCTGAAATCTCCGGTTTAATATATATATATAAAATAACTCACAAAGTTAATGAGTGGTTTTTCACTAAGAAGACTAGACAAAGGACAACTGGGAATTTATTTGTTTGTGTCTTGTTCTAGTTCATTTTATATAATTAATAAATAATAAAAATACAACCTTAGAGTTACGTTGCCTGAAATTGAGTTAGATACCTTGTCAAAAGATAAAGACAGGATGCCCTGTATACGTAATAAGTATTTGTGGCTTTGAAAATCAATTCTGATGTAACTCATTTGTAGAAAAGTATAGGATAAAATGGAAATTAGGAATCGTAAGATAAATGATACTGAAAACCATAATCCAAAAAAAGTTATATAATGCCCCAGTTGGTTTGAAATGCAAATTAATTATATCTGATATTTATAATGATGTCACGATTGAAACAATCTAATGTTTATAATTGTGTTTCCACACCAAAACTGCATTCTTTCCGTTGAAGATAATTTCCCATTTATTGCTCTTTTTCATACTTGAGAACATTTTCAGCCACTTTTCAAACATTGTGAAATTATTTTCAAACACTGAGATTTTTCATTTATTTTTTGTGACATAACCATAAAACAATAAGCACAGAGACGGCACAATAGCGTTGAAAGGCGGCGAAAACAAAGGCTGAGAACTTGACATGTCTGATTTATTTTGATTTCGCTGTAAAAAAAAAATCGGATTTGAGATTGTCACTGAGCGTCTGTAGAAATAATCAATGTTATTAGGTTAATTTAAATAATTTTATTTAAGATTTGATATGTATTTGTGAATAGTTATATCACACTTAAGGGCTACTATTCGATGTGATTAGTATTGATATGAGAAATATCTCATATTAAAGCTTGATAACTGTTTTCCATGCTTCTATAGTACACTTCAACAGAAGATTGATTGATTGATTGTACAGTGGACCTTCAGATATCCGGACGCCAGATATCCGGATACTTCAGTATCCGGACGATTGTTCATCGGAACGAAATTTTTAAATGTTATTTTGTCTTGTTTAAGTGGTGATTCAGATATCCGGATGCTTCACATATCCGGACAAATTGACTGGGAACCAAAGCGTCCGGATAAATGAGGGTCCACTGTATATTGTTTTACTTCCCATTCGAGAATTTTTCACTCATATACAGACGTCGCCAAATACCGTCCAAGGGCTTCAAATTTTTGCTTTACTCGGCATATATGGTCATTGAGCAGTGAGAAAATCAGTATCGTGCTAACGTCTACCGTGACACGAGGCCTCGGATTTTAAGGTCTAATTCGGAGGACCCGCAACTTTCACATCAAGGTGCCGAGCGCATGGCGAGGGAACAGTTGCTACCCATTTTTATCGACTTAGTATACAATATGGCAGATGCTTTGGAAATTGCTTGTCTATGTGAAGACGATGATTTGCTGCTCATCTCTACAATTAAGGAAGACGATGTCAAAAGTCAACAGCTAAATCTAGAAAATTTATCTGAAGAAGCGTTTTATTCATTCTTTCGATTTCAAAAGAATGATATTTCTCGACTTTGCGAGGCACTGTCCCTTCCAGACAAATTCGTATGCCCGAATGGTACTCGGGTGGCTTCTACAGAGGGTGTCATGATACTGCTTCGGCGCTTGTCATATCCGAATAGGCTTGATGACATGAAACCATTGTTCAACCGTTCGAAGTCAGAACTTTCATACATTTCAAATACTGTTTTGGATTACTTGTACCACAAACATTCGGGTAAATTTAGTGACCTGAATCAAAGTTGGCTGGACGAAGAACACCTTCGAATGTATGCTGATGCCATATCAGATATTGGTGGACCTCTCCCCAACTGCTGGGGTTTCATAGATGGAACCGTCAGGCCGATATGTAGACCTTCGACGAACCAAAACTTAGTCTACAGTGGACACAAAAGGGTGCATGGATTAAAATTTCAATCTGTGGTCATACCTAATGGTTTAATCGCAAACATGTATGGCCCTATAGAGGCAAAGCGCCATGATTCTGCGATGCTACGTATGAGTGAACTACTTCCAAAACTTGAACAATGCATGACAATGAACGATGGTACAGTATTTTCTCTTTACGGCGATCTTGCTTATCCGTTGCGTGTGCACCTTATCACACCTTTCAAAGGAGCTGTTATTTAGCAATCAGGAAAGAATATTTAATTGTAGAATGTCAAAGCTCCGTTCTAGCGTTGAATGGACATTCGGAAAAATCCTCTCTCTGTTTGCTTTCGTTGACTATAAGAAAAATCAGAAACTATTTTTACAACCTGTGGCAAAGTACTATCTTGTAGCATCATTGCTCACAAATTGCCACACCTGTCTGTATGGTAGTGTTACGAGCGAGTACTTTAATCTTCCACCTCCTACACTTGAGGAATACATGGCATAAAGTGTATGTGATATCGCTGTACATTTTACGAACCGTTACATGGTTCTATTTATTCTTAAACAATGTAGGTATATTGAAATAAAATTCTTTCGTTGTTATGCTTTTTATTGATTTCTTGTTCATGTTTTAAAAACATCAAGGAAATTTTAAGCATTTACATCGTATTTTATTACATGGCTAGCTAATTCCTATGATGATCTATTTAAATATAAATTATATAAATATTTTGAGAAAAGCTAGGTAAATGCTTAAGATAATCCATTTATTTATTTAAACATTTTGAGAAAAGTTCTAACATCATTTTGGTCTGCTGCTTTTCAGTCTCCAATCTTTGAAGCCTCTCCTGTTTCTCCAGTTCAAACCGCTCCTTCTCCAAATTTAGCTGCTCTGGACGGAGTGAAAATTCCTCATCTCTGGATTGTTTTTCCGTCTCTGCTTTTTCTTTCAAAAAGGATATCACACTTGAACACTTTCTAGGCATTTTACTGTTATTTCGCTGGTCCTCGTCTAAGTAAAAATCAAAACAAAATAATCGATTAAGACATACATATATCATTAACGGAAAATAATTTTTCATTCAAGAGATTTTTTTACCTTGTGATTACGCGAGACTAAGAAAGTCGGTAGGTTCCAGGTAGAAAAATATTTTAGCTGGCGGCCGCCGATAAATAGATTAACTACATATATGTAGATTGAATATTTAACCTGCGGTCTTGGGGACCGCCAGAAGTTATATGGGTGCCGCCAGTTATTTAAGTGGCGGCCGCCAGAATATTTTTACCTGGCTCTAACCAGCTTCCTTGCAAGAAATTAATTCTCGTAAAATAGTAAAAAATTTATACAGCAATTACTTCAATTTGCTAAAAGTTTGTCAAAAGAGTAAATGTCGAGACGTCAGTCTCGCAAAAATTTAGTGCTCATACATAAAGATTGTTAACATACCATTTTTAAAGTTATTTCAGTTAATGGACTTTTATATCAAAAGCAACTAGCTAGTATGAATTTATCCTTGGATTTGAACGGAAGAAATAATTATGTAAAACACAACTATATGTAAATGGCAACTTTCACAGAGATTTATCATAATTATATGAAATAAAGTTACAAGAACTGTATGCGCATGTAAACAAAAAATATATTAATTACGTCATTCTCTCTCTCTCTCTCTCTCTCTCTCTCTCTCTCTCTCTCTGAAAAAAAACCTCACCACTTTTGGATGGTGTCAGGTTCTCGAGTGCCCGTTTACGAAGACTCTTGCACATGCTCTCTTCTTTTACTGCTTTGGATTTATCTTCCCTTTTTTTCTCCTCTTCATCGTTCGCTAATTCTATTATTTCATCCAAAAGCATTTCTTTCTCTCCATAGGTTTCATCTACACCAGATCTACAGTGATAATAACATTGCAAAAATACAATGTGTTAATGATTTCAAATTAAAGTCTAAAAAGTAAATTCAAATTCTGAGTTAAGAAACAATATATTTAGATACGTAGAACTTCTAAAGTTCTGTACATTACAGGTATGAAATGAACAGGAATAAAGACAAGCTTATTACATAATAACAATGTACATTCTTAACATGCTTAATTTAGATAATTTGCTGCATACTTTTTGAGAGAGGAGCTGTTAAACTTCTTCCTTTGGTCTATAAGAAGAAGAGTCCTTTCTCTAACCCTTCGTGCATCGATATTCCGGGATATAACTGATGAAATATCTGCCCATTTGCCCCTTTCTTTGAAAGGGTTCCTGCTGATAACCTCTCTAAAGACAAGTTAGAACAAAAAAAATGATTTACTTAACTAAAACTTTAAAAATATATATTTATATTTTTCAGACAATGTATTACATTTATCAATTCCTTTTTAAAAAAATTAGTGAAAGTAAAAAACACATAGATTAGAAACTTAAATAAATACGGTAGAAAAATTATTTCAAGGGTAAAAATAAAAATTTTGGTAAAACACATCTTTGACATTTGTCTAAAATGTTACAGTAGTAAAACTTAGGTATGTTTTTTCTGTTCGTTAGAAACTTGAATTGTTTTCTTTTTTAACTTTAAGTAATTCTTACCTCAAAAGTTTTATGTCGTCTTGCTCTGAAAACCTAAATTGTTTTTTCCTTCCCGAATCCATGGTTAGATATACACCTTTTTGCACGTGATTGACTGAATGTACATATAACAGGCCCAATATCGGCTGACAAAAAAATCGTGGAAACCATTTTACTTAAAAGTACATTTAGAAATTGAACTTGAAATGTTACCTTTGAAAAGATTTAAGTATATATGTCATGTATATGATCCATATTCGATATATTCCGGAAAGCTTCTATTAATGTACTGTAGTATGAAAATACGATGCGCTTTCTAAGTGTGCGACAGCTACGCAAGTTAGTAAACTGTTACCCCCCCCCCCCCTTTTTTTTTTTTTAGAGTTTGAGGTCCTGGCCAATCAAAGTTTTACTGTTTACCAGGAGGTAAGAGATCAATATAATTTTAAGTTTAATTACTAAACGTTGGGAAAGTTAACTCCTGTTTGGATGTTTTGCTTCGCGAAAAAAAAATCAGTAATAAATACCCCCACCCCCCTCTATAGTGCCACTTAACTTATTGGTATTTATAAAAAGTAGGAGATAATTGGAACTGAATAGTAAAATAATAAAAAAAATGAAAAGTAAACCTCATACAAGTAATAAAATCCCTGCTAAACGTGTCTTCATTTAGTGAGAGGTGATCGGGGTCTTTATTTCAACATTCAAGTTTTATGACACCATTTTGACTTGAGTTTGTAAATAAAACAACTTTAAAACACGTAGTTATGAAACTAAATATCCCGAATAAAGTATAACAATCAAAATTTCATACATGAATAGACGTATTTTTCTTATAAAAGCTACAAGTTTGTACTTACGTGTAGACGCCGCCCTACAAGTTTCAGGAACGTGTAGAGAACTTATCATCACTAAAACTGATGACGTAATACGCGAGGAATTTAGGGGATTCCCCTACTAGACGTACACGTACACGTACACGTATGAAATCTCAGCCTCTCTAATATGTCATTTAAAGTTACGTGTACATAGTATATATTGAAAGGAGCATTTTGTTTAATTTTTCCCCTTTAGTCATTCAAATCTTGCAAATCGCAAGGTCAACCCGGAAAAAGCAAGTAAAGATTGAGGGGTCATATAAAAACCATCTGTCATTCTGTATTAAATAATCCAAAAGTGAGACAAAAATTAGATAGATTACATGATCAGTACGTACTGGTTCCTGCTGACAAAGCATTTAACAACATTGTCTTCGTTTGTAAGACTCGTTATAGAAATTGTATTTTAGAAGAACTTGGATTTAATTCTACAAGTGGTAATCCAGCTTATACTCATACTACCCTTTCTAAGGAAGAAATTCTTCAAAAGCACATGTCAGTTTTGAATATTTTTAATATCCCGAGGAACCAAAATGAATTTGAACGACCCTATATATATTGAATTCCGAAACTTAATAAAAATCCTTACAAACAAAGATACATTGCGGGCTCCAGTAAATGTTCAACCAAGCCTTTTCTTTACTCCTAACTAAAAAAATTAAAGTAGTGAAGGAAAAACTTCAAGAGTACTGTGCAACAATATATTAAGAAGTGGTGTGAATCAGATGTGGATACTAAAAAATTCCAAATTTTTTGGACAATATGAACAAGATTTTACCAAAATCGACAGCTTAAAAACTCACAACTTTTAAACTTTATACACAGCCATTCCCCACGATAAATTAAAGTCCAGGCTTTTGGATTGATCATTCACAGCGGCTTTTTCAATAAAAATGGAACTCGTAAATTTACTTACCTGGTCATTGGTCATTTGCAAAATTATTTTGTTAAAACACATTCTGATTGCACACACAAGTACTCTGAGGTCGACATCTAAAGATGCCCGAGTTTCTGGATGATAATATCTATGTGGTTTTTGGACACCAGGTCTTCCAACAATCTAATGGAATTCCCTTGGGTACCAATCGCGCTCCGTTATTAGCAGACCAATTTTTGTATTCATATGAAGCAGAATTAGTGCAAAATCTTATGCGTGAATAGAAAAAAACACTTTCTGTGGCCTTTAAATCGACATTTAGATATATCGACGACGTATTGTCAATTAACAATGGTAATTTCCATTCATATGTCGATACGATATATCCTGGTGAGCTTGAGATAAAAGATACCACAGAGTCTGACACATCTGTTTCATACTTGGATATTTTACTTGAAAAAGACGTAAATAGAAATCTAACAACCAAGCACTATGATAAACGTGATGACTTTAACTTTTCTATCGTCAACTTCCCCTACTTATGCAGCAATATACCTTCATCACCTGCATGCGGAGTTTATATATCTCTGTTGACTCGATACGCAATAGCATGCTCTACGTATGAACAATTTCTTAAACGAGTAAAATTATTGACAAACAAGTTGTCTCGTTTCAAGTCATCATTTCGTAAGTTTATGGTCGATATACAATGACCGTGTCAGCAAATACAATTTATCATTGAGTCAAAAGCTGACTGACGTTTTTATAATAATTGTTAGACTATTATTTATACACTGAATTGACGACGGATATTTCCGGAAGGTCCCGAACATGACAAGGAGCATACGGCGAATGTGACCGCTAGGGCAGGGGATGCTCACTCCTCCATGGCACCTGATCCCATCTCTGATGTTTTGGAGGTCCAGGTTTGCTCTGTTCCTATTTTGTATTGTTTTATGGACTTTGATATTGAAAACTGTTCGTTATCTCCATATCCTTCACTGCATTCATCTATTTCTCAAATTAAGAAAAAAAATGATGTCTTATAAACATTTGAAGTCATTTGTTGTCAAAATAAATGTATTTTGTTGCCATGTCTATGTTTTGAAATTAAGAATAATAATTTTAGTTAATTTCAGAACATTTATGCTTATCATTCTTTTCATTTTTCAAAAATTGCACGATAAGCTTGTTGATATATAAAAGTATATATACGAATGTTTTCACTTCAGTTTTTGATCAAAAACTTCATGTCAAACAATTGTATAGATTAATGATTAATTGTTTGAAAGTTGTTTACGTCTCATTTGAGAATTTTTTCTCACATAAAGAGACGCCCGACAAACCGGCGAAGGCTTCAAATAAACCTTTATTGGCATACAATCAACCGCTCTACCAATTGAGTTACCGTGACGGCCTGTATAGATTATCAAAAATATGCATATGTTTATCAAAAAATAAATTGTACAGAGAAAAAAATAGATTTATTTATGTATGTTTTTTGCTTTGATAATATATGCCTTTAATACATGTATAAAAAAAACTTTTTACTTAACTTTATCAGTTTAATCACTTTTCAAAAGCTAATACTTTTCTTATTATACAGATCTTTCAGCAAAAAGTCCTAGATTTAACATTTAAGGAATGAAGCTTATTTTAATATATGTTATGCGATATAACATGACTAAGGGCACTTTAAGTGTTGACATGCTGGTGTGCTGGGGCAAGTTATGTTTTATCGTAAAACATAAAGTTAAAATAAGCTTCGTTTCTTATAATTCAGTTTAATTTCAGTGTAGACAATAACAGTGAATAAGAAAATTTTCCATCCAAAAATGGTTTCAAATTGAGCATATTTTAAAATTAACGTGAGGCGGAGTGATACGTTTTTTACGTAACTCATTATACCTGTGTGTAAAGAAATCTGGACTATTATAACTATTCTTAACCTTTACCGATGTACCGATGTAGCTAAGCTGTTTGAAAATGTGCAGACAAACCAATATATATATCCATACATATTGTATTATGCAGACAGGCCAGTAAATATGTCCATACATATTGTATGTACACCAAAGAAAACTTCCAGTGTTATCAATAGAACGTTAATTAGATATTTATTCGGCTTTCCGTCGTGAAGAATAAATATCAATCATTACGGAAGGTTTCCAAGGTAATGATGAAAATATAAATCCCGTCCTTTGTCGATCATGGGATAATCCCACCTGTATCGGTATATATAGGTGGATTTTAAATAATTAATTCAAAGATAATCGATGTATCTATATACAAATATAACATGGGCGATGGGATTCCAGTACATTTAGGAACTAGTAAGGACAATACGGGAATCGATTGCTTCACTCCTAAAGACGGTGACCCGAACATTAGCAGAAATCGGCTCCCCTGGGGACATACCTCTCCATTTATCATCTGTTTCAAAGCCCAGAATCGCCAGTCATTAAACGCTGTTTAATGTGAACTATTCTTGTATGTAATTTATTTCTAATAATCAATCAGTCGGTACATTTGTTTTGTAAACATAGTTTGCTTTATTTTACCCCAGAAGCATTTATGCAGGATTTTTCTATGTAGTTTTATGTAAAAAAAAAAAAGAAAAAAAGTCATTCTTAGCTTGTAGATGAAAGAGCCTTGCCTGATTAGCAAGAGTTGTAATTGAATGGCAAGAAAAAAGCTGTGCTTGTGTTGCGATAGAGCGCGGTGCTTGTGTTGCAAAAAGAAAGTTGTGCTTGTATTGCAGGAGGAAAAAATGTGCTTGTTTTACAATAGAAAACCTGCTCCAGGGTTGTAGGAGAAAAACTGTGCTTGTGTTGGAAAATCTGCAACAAAAACAGATTGCTGAAAGCTTGAGCATCGAGACATTCTTAAATATTTGTTTAATCCAGTTGTTCATTGTCTCCTATTGCAAATTCTTCACACACACTTTATAGGCAGCTAATGGAATGGGAGATAGTACGTTGTCATGGTTATAGGGAAATCAACAGACATCGGATTGGGACCCAGTACTAATGCAGCGATGTGGTGCGTTCGATAGCTTAAAAAGGTAGCCGCCGTATATCTGCTGGATTTGTGTTCTGTGTTGGTCAGTTTTATTAATTTTCACAAAGGATACGTAATTTTTAGCTTTCAGTTAAATTTATTTAAATATTTTTGGAAAGATGTAAAAGCTACAAAATGTGAAGATTTTTGTTCCATAACTGGATCATTTTATGGATATTCTGTCTTGTGCAAATTATGAACGGAAAAAAAAATGTTGAGGTAAGTTTATTACTAGTAATTTATAAAAGAATTACATACACAAAAATGTAATATATATATTATGGAATGGAGACGAGTTCCTGGCCCCAGTGGTCATAGATTTTGCTATATTTAGGATATATATTAGTATCTTACAACAAAAGTTAGAATATATCTATCCTAAATAAAAATATGATTTGTATTGCTTATTTCTTTACATTAAATTATTAAATATTTTATAATTCCATCAAAAAGTATCAATTATCTACTCGATAAAAGCTCTGCCTGATTTCTTGAATTCGATGGTGAAAGTTCCGAAGTTTCATTTTCTATCATCGCCTCTTCCAGGAAAAGGGGATATAGTTGTTCAGAATTATTACGTAAATCATCGAAGAAGGATTATCTTATTCCACCTACTCCTAAAAGCGTCTAAGGAGAATCTGCAATAGACAATGAAAGGCATTATATACAAAAATTAGAAAAAAAACATAGATAAAACATTATCTAAAGCCCTTGTATATATTTCAAAATGCCAAAGACGAGAATATTTTCGGAGTGTACGTAAAACGTTAAAAGTTATTCCATCAATACGTGGGTGTCGAACAGTGTATGGCTATTGGACACAGCTATATTTATGAACCAAAAAAAAGTTCTTCTACGTAGAAAACTTATATGGGAAATATATCAAATTAGTACACATTGGTATTCTGGAAATATTAATGGGAAATGTCGTCTCCACTCTCGACAATCACAAAAAAACACATTTATGAATATTGAGAACAAATTTAAAACAGTATTGTCATTAGGTCTGGAAACATGGCGAAACAACCGTACTTTGGAAAAACGTTTGGCTGGTATCATAGTCATATCTTATACATGTTAGATCATTTTCATTTGTAGAATATATAATTTTAAACTGAAAATAGATTTTAAAATACTACATTTGTTATTTGAAGAAAGAAAAACAACACTAAAGTAGAACTCATTCAAATCATATAATCTATTGAATATGTGCATACATATAAAACAACCTTTTGCATGAGATAGGACACAATTTAAAACTTAAATGCATTTATGATAAATTTTAATGAAATAACCCTTGTAAGAACTGGTATTTTCGAAACACAGTTGGTTAACCATGTACTGAAGTAAGCTGAAAGATGGTAAGTTTTAAAGGATAATTAATGTATTTTTTCTATGACGTATTTCCCGTCGTTAAGAAGTAACAGGATGTTATCCATGCCTAATGGATAGAAAAGAAAAGAAGACAGAAGGTTTTATTTTTTCAAATTGTGTTGTTGAAAAAAAGTGAACTTTCTTAACAGGTTTTTACACTATAGATTTAAAATCATAGATAACAAATTAACATTTTATTAAATTGTGTTGACAAATTATTAGTTGCCCCTTAAATTTAAACAAAGAAAGAAAATAGCCTCTAAGGTTTTGTTTAAACTCATCGAAGGAAATTAAATCTCATTGAAGAGAGATTTCTCTATTTCATAATAATTACAGGAACCAATTTTTATTTACAGTCATCTGTGACTTAACATGGTCATATGAGATCCACCATCCAAGTAGATACAAAGCAACAAGTGTTATCAATAAATAACAACTATTCAGCGAAAAAAAAGAAAGACGAGTAAACAATACAACTTGTCAGAAAATGATATTAAAATATGAAAGATACAAAATCGTAAGACCATAGTTAAATCATAATAAACCACGGGATCGGAGAGAGGTTAACTGTTAAAATAATAATCGATCTCGATCTTCTAATGTCTACACAGTAACCGCCATGAAAACATACTGTATACGCTTTAATTAAGAAAAGAGAAACACATTTTATCACAAGGATTACATCACAGGATCAGAATTGATCAATACCTGCCTTTAATTAGTCCTCGATTGATTCAGGGCCGGAAAACCGCCAATATCAACATTATTTCTCGTGATAAGCCAAGATCAGAATTGAATCGGCTACAAAATTGAAAAAGGATGCCAGCTGAATTTAATTAATCCGACAAAAACTCTTTGTTTTTGCACTTTGTATTTCATACTTCCAAACATATATATGTTTGAAACCAGTTCTAAGAGTTTACGTACTATTTTTATTCTTTATAACTTTTATGGTTTTTTTGTGATCACGTAACGTGACGACATCTTTTCCCATTTGTTCTGAGAGAGTGTGGTTTATGACTCCTCTGTAAGACTTAAATGACAGCTGTTTCATTGTACAGAGATTTCAGAGCATTATCGGTGACAATAAAGAAACTCCATGCTAACATACCTTCCCATTTTGCTTTTTCTTTTAAAGAGTATTTGCTTTCGAAAGATTGCGGCGAAAAGCGGACAGAAACTAAAGAATGAAGCAACATTAGGGCAGACTCCTTTGTATAGTTGTTTTCCTACTCCATTAGCAATGTATCGTAATGGATCTAAGTTATAATCTTGGAAAACACTGCATTATTGATAAAGATACTATTCTTTTAATTTTTTAAATTTCTTTTCATGTAAGCGATTTTGAAGCTCGGTAAAAAATAAATCATGCTTCTTCAAATTTAATTTTTTTTGCATGAAAGAATCGAGATATTATAATATTTCTAATGCTTCATTTTGTTCAACAAAAGATATTCATCAGTATGTTTCGGGAGACGTAAATCTATACGATTAATAAACTTGAAGAAGAAATGGGATGATGACTTATTACTTTAAGTTATTAAATTAAGATGAGAGATTAATGACAAGTGAACTGGAATTTAATGCAAAATATGCTTAAAAATCCATAGAAACAATTTAAATAGTAAGAAGACCTATAAAACGTCAGATATGGGATTAGGTACCATGTGGGAGCATGTATCCCCATTGATCGATCACAAGATAATCTAGATCTTGTCTTTGCCCTTTCTAAATTTCTGTTTTTATTATACAGTATGCTTTTGATTTTTCTACACTAGTTTTTTTTATCCACTAAGTTGCCTACAGAAAAAATATGTTTTCCTCTGTGCTCTATATGAACATCCATCTGCATGCTTTCGTTTTTTCTGGGCCGTCTTAACTATATATCTAAATTGTATTTTATTTCTTCCTGAACTGTCTACTTATATGCATTTTACATAATCGTAACCATCACTGAAATGTGTAAAAAGCACCGCCTTGGTGCAAGGAGTTGAAAATGTCAAATGTGGTTGAGTCAATATCTATTCTTCTATCATGGTCATTATGTTGATATTATTGGAAACTTTTTCCTTTTTTCTATAAATTTCTAAAATTAATCGAAAAATATATGCACTATGCACAGTTAGTTCAAATATGACAAACTGAGAAGACGTTTGGTATCTCAACAGTTGAAAATTGTCGATCAAAACACTACTGTAAGCGAAAGGAATAAATCATTAGAGCTAGAGCTTATAATTTATGGCTTATTACCAATGCTTTTGTTTCTGTGCAATCATATTTTATCCATTTACTAAGAAAACATTGTATTAGTTTGATTTCATTTGAGAGTTTAATCAATTTTTAAAGTGAATTGCGTTAAACACCCTTTATTGTACTGCCGAGGGTGGTTTTATTGTTGGTCTAATTGAAAGGCATCATTGAGCATGTGATCATCATTTTTTTGTTTCGAATCTTTCATTCCACCTTTGAAAAATGACTGAATTGAATCATTCCTAACTTCAAGACTAAAACTTTCTAGAGAAATCAGGATTTAATATGGGTCTTAATCGGTAGGAAGGAATGTAAAATATAGAGACAACTGATGTCATGTGACTTGAAATGGAAAAATACTGATATAGACCCGGGCATCCCTCATTTCATAGTAATTCATCTATGGTCACAAAAGAAAAAAAATGTTGTACATGAAGGATTATTATATTTTATTCAGATGCATTGAACATTTTTTTTTCATTGTTAGATACAACTCTTAATGCTCTTTCTTTTTAAACTCAATTTTTTGCAGAATAGATATTTCAAGTTTGTTACTTTTCATTCTTATTTAACATTAGAAGGGGGACATTGTGTCTTTTGTAAATGTTGAATACATATTGAATAAAGCTCAGGGAAAATACTTATAATGTGTTCTGTTTATAATTTACTAGCAAGTCATCATGGCTATCGAATTAGCAAAATTTAAAAAGAATAACATAAGGCATCTATTTCCATAAATAAACAAAGAAAGACATACACGTATTTACATTTCGATTCATTAATTTTGCAATTATCAAATATGTGGATCGATTTTTTAATCTCTAATGAATACTAATTATTGAACAAAATATTCAATAATTCCAGGTCATCTCATTCCATGAAATAGATTTGATTCTTCCGAGTTATTTCATTTCATTCATTACATTAAGGTTTTCCTTTAGTAAATATACATTTTTAGAGTTCTATTTTGACAGGTTAAAACTTCCTATTTTTCGTTGTTTTTTTATTGGAAGTATGTTGTTTAATGTTCATATCGAAAAATTTTCACCCATATGGAGACGCCACCACTTGCCGGTGGAGAGCTGCAAACAAATTTTTCATATGCTCAGCACTCTCGGCCATTGAGCACTGATTGGTCTTTTTCGTGCCAGCACCTACTGCGACACACGGGACCTTGGTTTATATACGGTCTCGTCCAAAGGACCGGTCTCCATGTCCCACAGTGGTATTCGAACCCGCAACGTAAGGATCAACTCCTTACCTCGCGACTCTAGAGCAGACGCTCTAGCCACTGCGCCACGCGGGCGACTCTTGTGTTTTGAAGCTGAAATGCCGCAACAATAAAAAAAAAGTTAAGATGAAACAAGCTTGTAACTGAGAATTTCATTACAATACAATCAATATCCAAAATTCCAATATTCAGTCCAAGGCTCTGATGGCAAAGCCTTTAATTACTAAGACTAATAGAGTTTTCAATTAATATTTAAGAATGAATTTAAGATAACTCACCATTCAAAGACTACTGTTAATGAAGAACATAACCCCTCAAACTCCCTTCAATCAACACACCCATGTATGTTTTTAGATTTAATGGCAAAGTATCCTGATGCAAGTTGAACTTTCGATGTAAGATTTTGCAGTTCTGGAAGGAGTCCCAGAGTCAACGAGTATATAGCGGGTGTTTAAACATTACATGGACAAAATCTACTATAATAAAAGAAACGTAAAACGATGATTCATCTTTTAACAAATCCTGTAAACAATATGCATTGTAAAGAGGGCAAAAAGATGTTCCCTGGAAACAGCAGGGATGGGATCATGCAGGTGCTTATGATTAGATAGCATTCCCGCCGTTAGCTCTCTTCATTGGTCATGTAAGTGTCAAATGCTGCTTTTAAAAAAGGTTGCTGAATGCCCGCTAAATATATGCCCTCAAAGTATTCGTAGTCTGACCCAGTTTAAAAAATATAATAGGTTCTCAGAACATACTGAATTATGCATAAGAAGACACAAACCCCATATAAAACTCTACTAAAACGTAGGGTGGTTTGTTTGCATATTGTCTTTAAATCGTCTCATACGAAATTTTAATATGCACCAAAACTCTATCTACTCTGAAAAAGAGTTAATCGTAATCTTTCAACCAAGTTTTATGATAAACGTGATGACATTAACTTTTCAACCAACTTCCCTTACTTATGCGGCAATTTACATTCATCACCTACATACGAGATTTATAACTCTCAGATGAATCGATACGCAAGAACGTGCTCTACGTATAAACATTTTTTAACGAGGTAAATTATTGACAAACATGTTTATGAAACAAGAATATCAGCAGTCTCGGGTCAAGTACAAAATAAGACGAAAATAGTCCCATCCACATAATGTGCAGTAAATCGGTTTTGTTATTATAATTATTTTTGTAAGATCATAAATATTCATGAATAATTATATCAATTATATTCTAATATAAATATAATACAATATAGTACAAAACATTAAATGCAAATTACTTTTTAATGAATATTAACAAACTCTTTTATTAAAATGATTTAGTGTAATAGAACGACAGATCAACAGTTTTAATTAAAAACAACAATTTGACAAGTCGACAGTATTTAATGAAAAACAACAATTTCAAATGTTTGACAGGTCGACAGGTTGATAGGTTGACAGTTCGACGGGTCGACGGTTTTAATAAAAAAAAACAATTCAACATGTTTGACAGGTCAACAGGTTGACAGGTCGACAGGTAGACAGGTCGACAGGTCGACAGGTTGACAGGTCGACAGGTTGACAGGTCGACAGGTAGACTTGAGCCGCAGTCTCCTTTGTAGTCATCATTTTGTTAGGTTTATGGTCGATATAATTATCTTGTCAGCGAATAACTTTTTTTTCGTTAAGCCAATTTCTGACTGACGTTTTTTTTTTCATACTAATTGATAGGCCATTACTTACACATTGAATTGTCGACGGATATTTTCATTATTTGCTAATCATGACAAGGAGTACACGGCAGGAGTGACCAGTCTGTAGGAGATGCTCTCTCCTCATTGGTACCTGATCCTACTTCTGATGTTTTAGAGGTCCGTGTTTGCTATGTTCCAGTTTTGTTTTAGTTTACTGGACTTTTGAGCTTAATTATTTTTGTTTTGTATATTTCAGTACATGTACTTAGTATAGTATATTTAGATATTTTATTCTATTATGACAAACGAGATGACCTTAAGGATATCCGATTCTCAGCCAGGAAGGATAACTCCAAAGATTAATATTTAATTTGAAATGCATCAAAATGAAGCTTGAAAAAGAAATTTTTTCATGCAACAATTTTCATTTTATTCATCTTTATAAGATTCAAGGTTTTTGGAAGTCTTAGAAAAGGTCTTATAAAAGTTGACATTTGCACCCTATAAAAGGGAAAAAAATAATACAGTTTTAGAGAAATAAGATTTCCTTGAATCCAGCCTTAGATACCAATGCTTATTAGCATGATATGAAATAGAAGTGATTTGTGGTGTCATGCAATGATAGCAAAAGCCTTTTACACTATGTATTATAGAATACATGACGGAAATAGAAGACAATAAATACCAAATAAGTATAAAAATCATGACAATTGCTGTAAATGCCTGGATACCTATCGTTTTTTAACCTAAAATATAATTATTTGTTGATCAATTTGCAATTAGAAAATGCATTGCTGATATTCCAATTCGCTTTTTCTGCAAAAATATTGGCGATTTGACAATTTTCCCTATATAATATGATTAACTTTCATCTTTAACTTTAAAGAAATACTGTGGATAGATTTACATAACTTTGTGGATACAGATACTTTTTTGAGTATTTTTGATTACTTAAATGCCAATTTTATAAACCTGAGGATCGGACTATCTTAACTTTTCAATTGTCAACTTCTCTTACTTATGCAGCAATATACCTTCATGACCTGTATTCGGAGTTTATATCTCTCAGTTGATTCAATATGCATAAACATACTCTACGTGCTAACTTTTGTTTTATAACGAGGTAAGTTATTGACAAACAAGTGCATGAAACAAGAATATGAGCTGTCTAATGAGCTGTCTAGTTTAAAGTCGTCATTTTAAAGTTCTATGTTCGATATAATGACCAGCAAAAACAATTTATCATTAAGTCAAATGCTGACTGAATTTTTCATACTTATTGTCATGCCATTATTTACACACTGAATTGTCGGGGATTTTCCCGTTACTTCCCAATCATGACACGGACCACACGGCGGATATAACTGATCAGAAGGAGATGCTCAGGCCTCCATGGTACCTGATCCCATCCCTGATGTTCTGGAGGTCGATATGTGATCTGTTCTAATTTTGCTTGGTTTCATGGACTGTAGAGCTTTAAAATTTCCGTATATTTCAGAAATCACTGAAGTATTGAGGTACTCTCGTTCATATATTGTCCAAGGTCTGGCACATTCTTCAATAGAATTAATTAAATTGGAAAATTAGGATAAGGGATTTTTCCGTTACTTCCCAATCATGACAAGGAGTACACGGAGGGTGTGGTCGGTCGGCAGAGGATGCTCACTCTTGCATGGCACCTGAACTAACTCCTTATGTTTTAGAGGTCCATGTTTATCTGCTGAGGATTTTTATTGTTAAATGGACTTTTGAGCTTGAATTCGATTCGTTATTTCCGTATAGTATTTCATGTAGACATAATACCATTGTTTGACCTATGGTTAAAGCAAATCAATTGAGACATCGTCTCTTTATGGTTTATTATAAGATCGATGTTCATGTCTATGTCTAGATGCATTGTTAAAATATCAAATCACATCCACATTATCACACTTGGGCTTACACAGCATGAAAGATTCCTTGTTTATTTGATGTGGTCATTGCAACCATTCTAATGGGAACGTAGTGTCAAGTTTCCAGTATTTCCCTCGTTATGGAATAAATGCATACAGTTTGTTAGTTGTGGGACAGTTATTTTATCCTTCCATGTAGCATATTTTACCAAATATTATGAGATTAATCAAAAGAAAAGAACTTCTTCCAAGTAAACGTATATCTATCAATATTGATAATAAGAAATTAAATAGAATCAATGGGAATTTCCCAAATGCCAAAGATTTAAATTTCACCAAATCTTATAGCCCTTTTAGTATTTTAAAGTCAGTGTTTTCAATTTATAAAAGCAAATACATTATTTACTTATGAACATTATAATACATCTGTTCAGTGTACATACCTTCCCACTGTATTTCCATTTATACTTTGTAGAAGGATTTTATTTAACTACGTCTCAATTCTTGTGCATTAACATTTTTCCAAAAAAAACGTTTTCTTTAGAAATCAGTGATTTGATAGAAATCAGTGTACGTATTTCTGTTTCGAAGGTATTCTGTCTAGTTGACTAAATCAATTGAAAAGTGTTTCAGATTCATCATTTAGTAGTACCTGATCCTACCTCTAATGTTTTAGAGGTCCGTGTTTGCTCTGCTCCTATTTTATTGTTATATGGACTTTTGATCTTGAATACTGTTCATTATCTCCATATATTTCATCAGGGATGAGACAAATTTTATGGATATAAAATCAAATTGTAGTCCAATCAATACTAAAAGTTTGTTCATGTACATGCCCATGTATTTGATTACTGGTATATAAACGCCATATTCAGTAACCCTTTCTTTCATAGCAGGGTTCCCTTCTTTTCAAACTTATGATATTATTCACGACCGATTTATGTCGATAAAAAGTAAAATGGTTTCCTCAGTGAAAAATGTTATAAAAACAGTCAGGCTTCTTGATTTCTCGGAATGTTTCTTAAGTATTTCCCTTAGATCAAAACACATTACTGAATCAATTTTCTGCGCCGTTGGCTTTTATACGTTCCAAAAAGGAAAAGTCATTTGCTGACAGTCATTCAAAAGAAATGGGAAAGAAATGACTTTGATGCATGGCATATTCATAAGAGTTCCTGTAAATCATATTGTTTTATATAACGACAAATGAAAGTATGGTACAGCGTTAAACGAATTTTAAAAAAAAGTTTCTTTTTGTCTACATTGTAAACTGTCATACTTAATGTGTCATCGTGAACATTTCCCACTGAAAGATAAATAGTGCAAATACAATGCTGATCGACAGAAATCATTAAAAATCGATGTATACTATTTACCTGTTATTCTAGAACTGAATAATTGTTTTAATGACTTCTGAAATCTGCGTAGTACAATTATGTCTGCAAGTCTCAAGGTGTGGGAAAATTAAATTATTTAAGTTGCACCAACTATCTTTCTTTATCAGTAACAGCTTTAACAATCCTTAATTAAGTAGATTTTCACTCGAAGACGTCATATCTTTATTTCCAGAACAACACTGACGACGTCGTTCAAACTAGAAAATAACCACGCTTAACGCACCACTCATTTTTCGTGTCTGTGCAGTATGTCAATTCTTGTCTGACTGCTTTCTTCTTGATCTTTTTGGAGAAGTGAACAGACTTTCGCCTACAACCATGCGAAATACTGTCCACTTTTCTGAAGATAATATATTCTTCTCCTTATATAATCTTAGTAGTGAGATTGATCTTTAAAATGTGGAACTTTTAATGGGAAGTTAATACTCTTTACAGTTGTTGATTGTTTTAAAGGAAAGCTAGAGGATTTTCTGTCTTGCCTTATGCATTAATTTTCATCTATCTGAGTTTTGGTATATATTCTCTCTAGTCTTGAATATTTCTGCGCTCAAAATATAGAAACAAAATTTAAAATGATCGCTTCCAAGAGAACTGCATGCAAAGACTCATTCCAAAATGAATGTTCTATAATATGCGGTATCTATTTCATCATTGTGTCGTTTTACTTTATCTGTTTAAAACAAGAACTGAAGCAAAATTATTGAATACATGTCTAGATATATCATCGATAAGTTTGATGCAGACGAAAGAATATCGGTACCATGAAGAGCTTCTTCTTAAAATTTTACCCTGGTCACTCATTTAAGTATACGCTACACGCAGTCCAAAAAGCAAGCTTAATTAGTGCTACTCAGCATCTGTTGATCTAAAATCCATGTAAATATTACCCTTTCTAGAAACATATGGACTTTTTTTCCTAGATGCACTGACCCTTTAAACTTTTTCCTACATAAGGAATTTAGCTTCCTGGGAATATGTTTGCCTCTATACAATTATCTGTAAAAGTTAAACATAGTTTACATGACGCCCCAGGAATGCTAGATGTTACATTTAGCAACATGGAAGGGTCAACTTCAATTTCTAATCCTTTCAAATTATTATATTGTTCGATTTATTATTTGATCAGAAAGATGGCTCACAGATAGCTTAAACAATTTTAAAATATACAAATGTAATAATCACCTTTCTAGCTGTACATGTCACATTTAAAATTTTAAAAAATGACCACTTGTACTACTGCCATGAAAACAGAGAAAAATTACAAATTTAGATTTATGTAATTTAAGCAAATTGATATCACTGCAAAAAAACAATCTTTTCACTGTTGCCATGGAAACAAAATAAGGAAATGTCCATTTTAATCAGATTTTCTCTCACTATCCTTTCAAATTATGGTGTATATTGTTCTCCGATTTATTATTGTCTAAAATTAAACTTTTCCAAATTTTTCACCGTTTCCATTGCAATAGAAATACGTTGTTACATGTTTTTAAAACAATGACATAAAAAAAAAAAAAACAAAAAACAAAAAAACAACTTATATGCAATTAGTTGATTTCTCTTTTTGAACTTATGAATTTTGAATTGTAAGAGTCAAATGGAGGTGACACATGCTGTTGCGTCCGATAGATTTCCTTTTTTTTTCTTTTTTTGAATTTATAATCAAGTAATTCCAGTCAGCCTTTCTTAACTTATTATTTAAAGCTTTCTTAGAACTTTGACAAATTCTTTATTAATTGTATGTCTGCACAGAATTAGACGCATTGAGGATACGTTTTTTTTCTGTTCTTTTTCTAAGTTAATGTATAATAATTTTACATGCATTGTGATTAATTGTTAAAGTGATGAGAGATCTTTTTCTCGGTTTGAAACGGTTTCATCACTTGAAATACCTTTAAGGACAGATGATACAAACAAATGTTTCCTTTGAAATAAGTGTTCAGCTATTTTTAATCAGGCTTGATTTTCATACACACTCTCAAGCAAAGATTCACACACATGTATGAAAAGATCTAAGGTTGTGGTAAATGATAAGTTTGTTTACGTCCCTTTTTTCGTTGAAAAGGTACCTCCCAGTCCGAATTAAAAAAAAACAAACACGTTTCAAAAACTACAGTACTGAAGCCTTTTTTGAATTTTGCAGCTGTTTCCGTTTAGAATTTGAGAAATTTTTTGGGGGGTGGGGTGCGGGTGGGGTTTAAAATAAAGCATTACAGGTTAGTTCCTTCAAAAAAAATTTAATATATAGCCAAAAAAAAGCGGAAATATCAAATTAAATCTCACATGTTCTTATCGTATATGAGATATATAAAAATAGGTAAACTATTTTCTATCATTCTCTCATAAAAAAGTAATAGTGAAGGAAAGTAGAGGAAACTTAATGTGTGAATCTATCTATTCAATACATAAGTAAGACGTACAAATATTCCTCTCGTTTATCCTTTAATTTCATGCATTATAACCAAGAAATCTTAAATGTGTTAATATAAACTTTAGAAAAATATAAAGCAGATGAATTTTATAGGAAAACTTTGTCGAAAAATTCTTTGATTACCATTTTGTATGTGTAATAAAATTCACCTGGTTTGGTATATTTTTCTAAAGTTTGAATTAAACTTTGAGCAACAAGGTAACATATTCTGAAATTTGTTTTCATCTGTAAACCTGTACTGAGTGTGTTTTGTCCATATTTGTAATTATATTGAAAAGTCTATTTCATCACTTGAGAAAAATAAGAATTATCCACTTTTCAACTTGTGACATGATATTATTCTCCAAGAAAAAATTTGTTTGTATCATCTGTCCTTACATTTTAATCTGTTATTATCAAAAGTGTTCCTTATTTTGGAATTTTATTCTGAATGGACTAATGAATGAAATCGCTGTTAGATTTCTGTTGAAACAGTCCTTGTACAGAGAAAGAGTGAGGGAGAGCTTTCACAAGCACACTTAATGACCTACTCGTCATTTGATGTTTCCTCAATTATCCGGAATCCGATACGGTGTCCTGAAAGGCGACCCATAGGGAGAGGACGAATTGGGCTAATACTGTTTTATAGTGAGTTGCTAGAGATCTCAGAAGTGTATTTACAATACCATAACTCAATTTGGCACAGAAATTTCATAAAGATGTCAGAAAAATTAATGCACTCACTGATATATTTCGGTTTAAGATGGATACTTGAAAGCGAACAAGAGTCAGCTTCTGTATGGCGGTATCTGTAGCCAGATCATCATTCTATATGCTAATAATGCATATATGGTCTACTGAAGCTTTGGAAAAGAACGCAGTATATATTGATGATTCATGGCTAACTTAATCCTATTAAACTTGTTTATACTACAGTTTCTTGTACATGTTATGCATTTTTGGGGTTTTGCATTGAATTCCGAATTATTTTAATTTTTTATTTCAACAAACTTGGTTAAACTTAAATGTGTGTATTCCTTGGTTTGAAAAAAGAAGTCGATATTGTATTGTTTTAACATTTTTTTTTCAGTTTAAGTTCTTTTTTTATTGATATATCAATTTATGAAAATTTGCTTTACGCTTTGCTAATCTTGAAGAATGGCTCACTATTTCTCGGAAAGTCGATGTCCAAGGGCTGTGACAATCTTTTAGAGAAGAATTTCCCCAATAGTCGGAATTTCCCCCGAAATCTAAAATCTGTAATTCCACCAAAGGTGAAGTCTCACAAGAGGGCCAAATTTCGCCCAACTATCTTTTATAGTTCCTTCATTTATCAATGCTTTAATAATTTTTTACAATTTTTGTCATAATCTTTTTTATGAAAATCAAGTGATATTTTAAAAGAAATATTAATGTTTTAGAGAAAATTAAAAAAACCAGAAGTCTCTGTCGAGACTGAAGCTCTACTGGTTTGTACTTATAGCAAAGGAAGAGAAAAGTACTTAAGCAGTTGGAAATTGAAACTTTTCAACAGCAATAAATAGAATAATGATCCTTGATTAAGTCTCTTTATGTTCTTAATGCGGTCTACTTGCATGCCATATTTATATTATAATCAGACTAAAATTGTATTTGGAGTAGCATTTTGAGAGAATTTCACAGAAAGTAACCACAGCAACACCGTTAATCGAAATCAAAAAGCGATACACAGAATTATGTATCTTATTGTAGTCAACTTGTGTGCCAAGTTATATTGAAATCAGACTAAAACTGTAGAAGGAGTAGCATTTTGAAAGAATTTCACAGAAATTTCTATTTTTAGTAACCATGGCAACACCGTTCATCGAAATCAAAAACTGATATACAGAATTATGTATCTTATAGTAGTCTACTTGTGTGCCAAGTTATATTGAAATCAGACTAAAACTGTAGAAGGAGTAGCATTTTGAAAGAATTTCACAGAAATTTCTATTTTTAGTAACCACGGCAACACCGTTCATCGAAATCAAAAACCGATACACAGAATTGTGTATCTTATTGTAGTCTTTGTGTGCCAAGTTATATTGAAATCAACTAAAACTGTTTTTTGAAAGAATTTCACAGAAATTTCTATTTTTAGTAACCACGGCAACACCGTTAATCGAAATTAAAAACTGATACACAGAATTATGTATCTTATTGTAGTCTACTTGTGTGCCAAGTTATATTGAAATCAGACCAAAACTGTAGGAGGAGTAGCATTTTGAAAAATTGTTTACAGACAGACAGACAGACGGACAGACGGACGGACGACGGACGCATTACTATCGCATAAGCTCTTCTGGTCTCTGACCAGTAGAGCTAAAAATTATATAATCTTAAAATATATACATCTAGTTCAAATTTCTAGTATCAACCCTAACTTATACCTCATGGGAAATAATATAAAATAGTCACTCAAAATACAAGACTCGATTTTTCAATATTCTTTAAGGATCGGCGCAGAGGTACCAGGGGTAATCGATTTTTCAATTTTTTCAAGAATTTGGTGACCTTTAGTGATTTGCTTTTTTTCCTCTCAATGCCCATTATTTCATCTTTAGATCAATCTGAATTCTAACCACAGAGCATTTGAGAAATTCCTATTCACACTCTGAGTTGTCTACGGATTTTTCAGTATTTTCCCCGAATATGACAAGGAAGCACACGGCGGATTTGACCGATCGGCAGGAGATGCTCACTTTTCTATTGCACCTGTTCCCACCTCTGATGTTTTGGAGGTCCATGTTTGCTTCGTTATTTTTTGTAATGTTTCATGAACTTTTGAGCACGAATTTTGTTTGTTATTTCCACATATTTCATCCCAATATTATTATTTTGAAAGGTCCCATATACCATTTTGTAAGTATTTGAATCATTGTGTTCTTCAAACAAGTAACACTGCGTTTTGAAGCCACAACATATATATGTCCCCTCGAAGCCAGTGGTCTATTTTTTTATTTGAAAGCAGAGAACAAATATACTCTTTTTTTGCAAAATGTCATCTTTTAGAGATATAAATTACCCATTTCAGTTTTATAGCAAAGCCATTTTTACATCAGAGACTTGTCGAGACACTTACATAATCAAAACACTATGTATATGTAGTTAAAAATAAAAGTAGAGGAAAAATACAATAAAAATTTCTGCAGCGATTTCCTCATGTTGATAATTTTTGGATAGCTTGAATAGAAAATGCGACAGTTTTTTTTTGTTTATATGTATGATATACACTCTTTTTTTGATGAACTTGTTTTTTTTAACTTTGTACATATACTCGACCAAAAACATTTAATTGCAATTGGCTATTTAGATATCACTAGACAAGGTGATTTTTCTACAGTTAAGCCTCTGCCTAGTTCGCGCCAATAGATCATTTTTTTCCACTTATGATCGGAGGGCTCATAACGAATAAACGATTTTATTCACGGTTTCTATCTAATCTGCTTGCATTTTTATGATAATCAATCAATATCTTCATCTGAAACTCAAATATAACAAGCATTAAACTGATCACGTGTCATGGAGTGGCACTAAACAGCTTTAACTAACAGTCATCACCCGCAGAGATTTAAATGATAGAAAACATGTTTTTAAAACTTAATAGCAAGGCTAAACACACAGTGGGGGGAGAAATAACTTATAATTGACAAATGCAGCAACAAATCAGTTGGCGGGGCGATGCATCGATACCGCTCTCGTATCCCTCTGGATCTCAGATCATTTCTGTTATTAAACTGAATCAGTATGAGTGCAGCGTAGCGTGAAATGGACAGAAGACTGTCAATTTCCGACCTGGCGTGACGTCAGGGTAACGACTGTTGACATCCGGCGAGTCCATGTCTCGTGAGAAGCTTCTATTTCATAATATGGCAACTGGTTGACAGTACAATGGCTTCTGAACACTCCGCTTTAATGCAATTTAAGATCCACAGTGACTTTCGAAACCAGATTGAGACTGAGCAGAGTGTTTATTTCTTCTGATCGATCATATCATTATTTTCTTGTTTATGGTCTCAATTACTGACTTCCAGTTCATTTGCATAAATCCAAAACAATAATGTTAAGGCTTCTCCATGTAGTGACCATTGACACTAAGCATTCGGTCATTATCTAAAATATCCACACAAAAAAATGCATTTAATGTTGAAGAAAAAGACAACTTATCATTGATATTCGGTGAGACTTGGGAAGCATATGAGGAGTTTATTTTACGACATTAACCATACAAAGTCTTACTGAGACTCCTACTCGATTCTTTCCGTGACACATGCCTGATGTGATTATTCAAGAATTAAAAATGTGGAAAATCGATTGTCTTCTCTTTGTTTGCAAATGTACAATAATTATACTCCAAAAACATTCCTTGCAATCGTCGATTTCAATATTTTTGATAGAATTGAATTAAATCAATGAAAACTTGTTCTTTCTGAAATCTGACGATAGTGAAACTGAGCATGATTTAGTCACGGTTTCATAGATTCTAAGGATCAGAAATCCCTGCGAGATTACTTAAGCTGATCGTTAACCAATTTTTCGTTGGAGAAGGAGAAAAGCTCCTTGACTATTAGATATTGGTGATAACTCTTTTGGATAAAGTTTGCTTTGAGTTGTTGAGTATCTTTTTAACTTTGATTGGGAAAGTTTTTATAGACTTAATTGAAAATTTTTTCCAGATGGTGGACAGGCGGTCATGACAAACACAACAGTGTCCCAGGAGAAACTGACGAGTACTAAAGGTGAAGAGGAAGATTTGGAGGTCATAGAAAATGGAGGACTCAGTCCCCATCCCTCTCTCAGGGCGGACGATGACGCCTGTTCAGAAATTATCCGCATTGAACAGGGCGAGTCTAAAGGGAGGGAGGGCGATCACCACACTGCGCTAGGGCGAATCGTCCGGACCTTGCAGGTAGGGTGTCAGTCAAGGAACCCCCAGACAAGGGGTCTTCTGATTACTTAAGATGGATGACTTTCTCTTATTAGAATTATAAGTCAAACAATTTTCTGTATAAAATGTTAGAATTCATGAGTAAATTCTACCATGCAAAGTAAGTTTATTTCGCTTGAAGTTTTTTTTTTAGTTTTGCCTGTTTAAATATTGTAGTTATTGAAATATTTTAGTGAGCCGACAAAATGTTAAAATATTTTGATATGTTTATGTCGCAGTTTTGGATCTATTTCTGTCCGTACTGTATATATTTCCCTGGTCACTGCTGACAAAGAAGTTAACAACAAGTCTTTGTTTGTAAGGCTCATCATATAAAATGTATTTTAGAGGAACTTGGATTTAATTCTACTTATACTCATGGATCCCTTTCTAGTCAGAAAATTCTTCAAAATCATGTCAGTTTTGAATATTTCTAATATTCCAAACAATTAACCAAAATGAAATTGAATACGATATCTGTATTGGATACCGAAATTTCATTAAAAAAAACCTTACAAAGATACATGGCGGGTTTCAGTAAATGTTCTACCAAGCCACTTTCTTTACTCCTCACTAAAATATCAACAGTAGTGAAGGAGAAACTTCAAGAGTATTGTTCAACCATATATTCGATATGGCGTAAATCAGATATGGATACTACAAAATTTCATGGAACTTTTGGAACATTTGAAATCACAAAATTTTACCAAAATCAACAACATACTTTAAATGCAACTGTTCCCCATGAAAAATTAAAGTCCAGACTTTCTGACGCCATTGACAGCTGCTTTTTCAATAAAAAATGGAATTTGTAGATTTACTTACCTTATCATAGGTCAATTGCAAAACTACATTGTTAAAAAACATTCTGATTGTACACACAAATACTCTGAAGTTGATATTAAAAAGATGGTCGAATTTCTGATTGACAATATCTTTGTGGTTTTTGAAGACCAGGTCTTCCAACAATCTGTTGGAATTCCCATGGTACCAATTGCGCCCTGTTATTAGCAGACATATTTGTATGAAGCAGAATTTATTCAAAATACTTTATGTGGAAAGAAGAAAACACTTGCTGTGGTCTTGAACTCGACATTTAGATACATCGACTACTACGTATTGTCAATTTACAATAGTTATTTCCATTCTTATGTCGACACGATATATCCCAATGAGCTTGAAATAAAAGATACCACAGAGTCTAACACATCTGTTTCATATTTGGATCCTCTAGTAGAAAAAGGCGTTAAAAGTTATCTATTAACAAAGCTTTATGATAAACGTGATGACGTTTTTTTAACTTTTCAATAGTGAACTTCACTAACTCATGCACCAATATACCTTTGTCACCTGCGTACGGAGTTAATTTCTCTCAGTATTCGATATGGAATTGCATGTTTTACGTATGAACGAGGTAACCTATTGACAAACAAGTTGAAGAAGCAAGAATATCAGCATTCTCGTTTAAATTCCTCATTTCGTAAGCTCTATGTGGATTGACCTTGTCAATAAATATATTTTATCATTACACCTATGTCAATTGCTGATTAATTTTTAACTGATTGTCAGGCCATTCATTACACACTGAGTTGTCCATAGATTTTTCCCGTTATTTCCCGATCATTACAATTTTCAGAAGGACACGGGGGTGTGACCGATCCGCAGGGGATGCTCACTCCTCCATGGTCCCTGATCCCACATCTGATGTTTTGAAGTTCCATGTTTGCTCTGCTCTTATTTTGTAATGTGAAATGGACTTCTGCGCTCGAATACTGTTCGTTATCTCCATTATTTCGCACAAGATCATACATATAAAAGTCCACACTTAATCTCTGAGATTTACAGAAACAGTGTCCTTTGAGAATATGTATGAATATTTTTTATAACCTTTTGACTTTTAACAGTACTTTCCATAGGGACATGATATAGCTGTCGGGTATTTCATTCTCATTACTCCACAATCGACAATTACAGATTTTTATTAATTAAGATCAATGGGTAGCTACGAGGGCAGAAGTTAAGTGAATGATAAATACAACAGATCGATACAGAGGCTCAGGATTTGTTATGTAACAAACAGTTAGAATAACTTCAGTTAAGTAAATTTGATTGAAAAAAAATCGTTCAACCTATTTTTTGTTTTATGATTGTTTTATGATTTGATGCATCGATAGTTTAACGTTTTGTTTGTAAACATTGTAGGAATAAAATCAATCGGTGTTGTAGTGTTTCCCGTAAAACGTGTCTTTCTTCTGAATCAGTATGCCAGAGTGAGAAAATCTCACACCAAAAATACCCCTTCCCCCCAAAGAAGGCTATGGTTTTACTCTACTTTGTAAAAACTGAAGTGTAATATTTGGAGGTCCGTGTTTGCTCTGCTCCTGTTTTGTATTGTTTTATGGACTTTTGAATTTGAATACTGTTCGTTATCTCCATATGTTTCATTAAGAACCATTGGAAAATCAACAACGTTAAGTCTAAAAATTTAATGTAAATGTCAATTGAGTTTTAAATGAAAAATGATTGTTTTTAACTCATAATTTGTTCAGTTTAAGAATATATATCAAGAAATGGAGACTTCGCTCATAATTTTAACTGTGGAAAAAGTGTTAAATCAGTCAGTCAAAAATATCGAAAAGTTCGATGTCCAAGCATCTTTTGTGACAAAGTGGTAGGTATAGCTGTATTAATCACGAATTGAAAAAATATATCTTTAAAGATACAAATATGCACTCTACTAACCCATTATTTTAACTATTGGTCGACATTTGGAATTTTATAATAAGATTTTACATAGAAATCTCAATTTTCTGTTATAGACCATCTTTTGATCATTTAGGACGAGTAGTTCTTCGGTCAGTCGGAAGAAAAGAAAAAAGAAAGAATAAAAAAGAAAAAAACAAAATTCATGTGAACCCAAACAGATAGGCGGGAATTATAATTATTCTGAAGTCTGAAATTGCTCTGCAATTTATCTAATATATATTACGTGTAAGAAACTTCTTTGCTTTTAGAGATTTTTTTTCCATTAATGGGACATCCTGCTTTAAAGCTCATGTACGGAAGGGTAATTTTTTTCTTTAGAGCCAGTTTTCCAGTTTCCAGTTTTTTTTTAGTGGAAAGTTTGTCTACAATACCGATATGATGTTTTACAAGGAATTTTACATGGACATATCCAGAAAAATATGGACATGTCTACTATCTCGACAAAGTCGGTAAAGAAAAGACTGTATACCGAATTGAGAGCATGACCAAGCCAAATTATGAACCAAAATTTATTTGGGAGATCAGTATAACCACTAGAAGAAGAAGGAATGGGGGCTAGACGAGACACATACTGAAATATGTTTTTGTATTCCTATGAAGCATAATTTATTCAAGTTTCTACATGTGACAAAGAAAACACTTGCTGTAGCCTTCATCTCGACATTTAGATAGATCGATAATGTATTATTAATTAACAATTGATACTTTCATTCATATGTCGATTCAATATATCCCAATGAACTTGAAATTAAAGACACCACAGATGTCCTACTGACAATAGACAGTAGGGACCAACTTACAGCTGAACTGTGTGACAAACGAGATGATTTCAATTTTATCACTGTCAACTTTCCTAACCAATGTAGTTCAGCCATTAAGGACAGATGATACAAACATTTTTTTTAATGCCATCTCACAGGTTTAGAAAAGTGGATAATGCTCTGAATTTTTTCTCTTTAGACTTGGAAAATGAAATAGACTTAGGAAATATTAGTTAATACTTCAATGAAATAACAAATATGGACAAATCACACTCCGTACAGGTTTACAGATGAAGACATATTTCAGGATATGTTACCTTGGTGCTAAAAGTTTAATATTAACTTTACAAAAATATACCAAGCCAGATGAATCTTAAGAGGAAAAGCAAAATGGTAAAAAAAAAATCAGCTTTGTGATTTTTCTGATTTTCACCATTTTTTTTTTATTTTTTTGCGTTTCTTCATAAAATTTTCCTGGCTCGGTATATTTTTGTTTTATATTATACTTTTAGCACCAAGATAACATATTCTGAAATGTGTTTTCATCTGTAAACCTTTCATATTCCAAGTCTAAGGAGAAAAAATTCAAAGAATTAAGTATTCTCCGAAGAAAAAAATTGTTTGTAACAAATGTCCTTAACTTCAAATAGAGTTTAAATCTTTTAACTTCTTTGATACTCAAAAGCATGCCCCGTGTACAATCAATTATAGAATAGAGGCAGGCTTATGTATAATAATATAAGTTAATGCTAAGTTAGTGCCTCATTTAAATTCTGCATTTCGTAAATTCTATGGTCGTTTAAATGACCTTGTAAGCAAATATAACCTTTTTTATATTTTGGCTGAAGTGTTTCATACCAATTTACAAACAGTAAACTAATTGTAATTCCTTTGTTTTTATACTGACCAAGATCAATACTCATTGTGGGTATGACAGGTCGACATGGGATGCTAACTCCTCATAGGCACCTTATCCAACCTCTTTAATTTCCAGCGGTTCCTGTTTATGCCCTCGTTTTTTTATTTTTAATTACTTTTTGCGATAGATCACTGCTCGTTATCCTCAACCTTTTCATTCATTTGATAAAATGTTATAACAATCTTGTAGAAAAAAATCAAAGAACATGCCTGTCTATTAAGTTTTTAGATATTCTGTTTGAAATAAGAAGATAACAAACAGTAAACAAATCCAAACATCCATATAAACAATACAAATCGATAGCAGATAAAACCAGGACCTTTTAAAACATCAGAGGTTGGATCTTGTGCCATGGAGGAGAAGGCATCCCATGTCGAACGGTCACATTCGTCGTGTTCTCCATGTCGTAATCGTGAAAATGGATCCCGAACAATACAAAGACAATTCAGTATGTAAATAATGACCAAAAAATAATATGAAAAACTTGAGTTAGCATTCAAGTTATTCAAAGTCATTGTATTGACCATAGAACATCCAAATTGATGACAAAACGAAACTAGATATTTTTCTTTCACCAACTTGTTTTTATTACGTTGCCTCGTTTCAGAAATTCCTCGGCCATGAGAGTCCATTTTACAATAAAATCTAATGATGAAACATGGAGATAAATAAAATAAACAGTATTCGAGATCATAAGTCAATTCAATCCATACAAACCAGTGGGTTCCTTGTCAGGATCGGGAAATGGAAAACTCAGTATACAGTTTAGTGTGTAAATAATGCCTTATGAACTAATATATATTAAAAGCGTCAGTCATCATTTCACTTTATGAAGATTGATAGAATGACAAGGTCATTGTATTGACTATAGGATTCGCAAAATGATGACTTTAAACGAGATTGTTCATATTCTTGTTTCACCAACTTGTTTGTCATTGGCTTGCTGCCCCGTTTTAGAAATTATTCATACCTAGAGTATACTCTTGGTTTCAAATCTAGTGGGGGACATAAACCCCATAAGCAAGAAATAAGGGTTTTTACTACGTAAATAAGGGAAGTTGACTACAGATAATTTAATCACGTTTTTCTGTAAAGTTATCATTGACGTCTCAAAATATTCAAATAAGAAACAGATGCGTCAGACTCTGTGATATCTTTTCGAGTTCATATATACATTTCACTTTAACAAGGCATCATGTCTTTCTGCCATATTTCTTTGATCGGCGAATATTCTTCGCCGGTCATTCCAAAGCAAAAATAATATTTCGGTCAAAGAATTACAAAATGTTTGAAACAATTTTACAAGCTATTTTATAAAGTTAATGTTAATGGTAATTTTTTTAAGTAGTAAAAGGTTACATGACATGTTTTTAATAATGCATGTTATCTCTTGTAGACAGAATAGGTGAGTACAATTAACAAACCGAAGGATTGTATTCTTTGTCCCCCTTTCCGCTTCTTCACAATGAGGCGTATGCTGGAATTGAAGCTGCTATTAACTTAAAAGGCTTCAGTAAAAAGGGTTTCAATGTTTTGTTAATTTAACATGTGGTCCCTTATTATTAAAGATATTGCATTTGATTTCATTTGGAGGTAGATGTTCGATATAGAGGCGACGCTACACAACTTCCCTCAATCAGGCGCTCATTAGCGCAGTCCGGATTCCAGAAGCCAGTGGCGGCTAATGGCACGTCTAATTGTAGTTTCTAAGACCCGCAGAAATAACAAATTTTGAATAGCGATGGAATTGCCCTTAAATATACATTTGTGCAGATAACGATTGTAATTAAGTGAATCGCTTCCCGAACATGACTGAAAACCTCGGAGTCTAGAGAATAAAGGCATTGGTTGTATTATTTGATTCCAACTCATATATGGAAAGGAATAGAAAAAAGCATGGTTAGGAATACTTTCAAAATAACAAAAAAGTTCCTTTTTTACAAAATTGAAATATTTATAAATATGCCATCGTAATTCTGGACTATAATTCTTGTAATTTCGATAAAATCTGGTGAGGCATTTTCTTCCTTCATAATAATTTCAATATATCGACCATAAGACTTGCGAAATAATGCCTTTAAACAAGGCTGTTATATATTATTATTTCATCAACTTGTTTATCAACAGCTTGCTAAAGTTTTAGAAAACTTTCTGATGTATAACATGAACTAAGCGTATCGAATCAGCTGAAAGATATATTGTAACATAAGTAAGGGAAGTTGCTGATCAAAAAGTTGAAGTCATCACGTTTATCATATTAAAGCTTTGTTGTTAGTTTACAGTTAACATCTTTTTCCAGTAAAATATCCAAATATGAGACAGTTGTGTCAAACTCCTTGGAATCTTTTAATTCAAGTTCACTGGGATATATCGTGTCGACATATGAATGAAAATAACTATCGCTGATTATACACCGTCCATTGTCCAGGGAATGAGTAAATTTTATCATTTCTTCGCTGTATTTAGTAGTCATTTCAAAATTCTTTAGCAGCTTAGCAATTTGCCATTTTTGACTAGATATATGTATATACTGAAAGAAAGTTTCGATCTACATGATCATTTTAAAGTCTGTTTTTTTTAAAACACGTGTTTAATGCAACATTTTGTTTTCCCTATAAATCTTTGAATAAACTTGTATTTTTTAAAAAAAATATCAAATGTTCCTTTATTGAGATGTGTGTTCTGAAAATCATTTTGTTTGATTTACAATGTACATAAAAAGATAATGTGAATTAATTAGTGATAACACAGGTATACATAAGTTAGGTCAGCTTGGGTAATAACAACTACTGAACTATCCATGCTTGTCAAGACAATGTGTTAGTTCTAGTAAAAACATCTAAGAATTGTCAGCATAATTGAAAAGTTCATCACTAATCAAGAAGGTCCATTACTTGTGTAACTCTATCGAATCCTTATATCCCTAACTATAATTATGTCCAGTTTGATTTATAAATATTTATAATAATAATAATAATAATAATAAATTCTTTTTTTTTCTATTTCTCTTAACCATAACACAAGATATTTACCTGCATTAAAGATAGAAATCGGATGATATAAGGTAAATCTCATGCATCTATATAAAGACATGTACCACCAGGCTTTGTCTGAATTTACCTTAAAAATATTAATGATATTTATAAAAGAAAGAAGAATAAAAACATGCCGTTGTCCTTGAACATTAAACAAAAAAAAAAAACTTAATGTAATCTAAAGTAATCATAAGTAATAATGATTACATGAAAGAAAAGTAGTCAGATGTAATTGATTACTTTTAAAAAAATTCTGTAATCAGCTTGTAATCGATTACTTTTAAAATCCAAAGTAATTGTGATTTAATCGATTACTTTGGAAAGTAATCGAACCCATCCCTGGTCCATATATATAAATGTAGAGTTGAAGGCCACATCAAGTATTTTCTTCTTCTCATGTATAAGATTTTGAATAAGTCTGCTTCATATGAATACCTACATGTAAATAGGTCTGCTAATAACTAGCGCAATTGGTTCCAAGGGGAATTCTCACATATTGTTCGAAGACCTGGTCTCCGAATACTACATAGATATTGTCAATCAGAAACAAAAACATCATTTTGATATAAACTTCAGGGGTATACTCTTGTGTACAATCAAAGTGCCGTTTAGCGACATAATTTTGCAAAAGACCAATACGACAAGCAGGAGGTGCATGTTTTTGTGTATTGTATTTTAAGAAACGATATGACTACAGGTTCTACCATAGTATTTTACTGTCACAAGTCCTTTCTATACATCTTTTATTTTTCTTTTCGATTAAGTTTTTTGGTCTTAGCAATAACATTCTTTTAATTACATAATGGTATCCATTTTTTATCCACTCTCCTACACCACAATAAAATTTATAAAATCCTCCACAAAGTCTATATCACGTAGAACCCTTATGCACCTTCTATTCTGTGTTCTTCGACAGATATTTGGGATTTCAAATTGCAAATGATGACTTCGCCATTATACTAATATGGGAGCGGAGGTATCGTTTTGTGAAATCGGTTCTCAAAGTATTTTTTGTTTTATAATTATTTTTTTCTTTCATGGATTAGGTTTTTGTATGCTTAAAGAGAATTCTGGGTAGGCGGAGAGCGTTTTATTAATTGTTGCTTCTTCAACATAGCTAGGAGACATTATACAAGGGCGTCATGACATTCTGTGAATTATTGCAGAATTTTAATATCCCGAGGGCTTTTATCAATGCTTGGGGATACTACGTATAACATTGTCAAATATGTTAACAAATTTGTTACTGATGCTGTCATAAATCGTACAAATCATTTTCTGGGTGTTTCATTTGAATATCATTGATTTGTATTTATAGCACATTAGGAGTAATGCAACACCCAGAGGCTAGGTTAATACAACAAGCAGATAATATGGTTTCATGAGAGAAAGTTCACGTTTGGTTTAGTAAATCTCCTTCTAACATACAGTACTCTAGAGTTCGGAGTGAGAGTTGGTCCTCTCAGCGTGGGGCATGGAACGCAGTCCTTTGGATAAGAACATACAAACCGAGGTCCTGTGTCGCAATAAGTACTCACACAAAAAAGATCCCTCACTGCTCAATGACCGTAAAAGTACAGAGTATATATGTCTTAAACTTGCAGCCCTTTGAAATTTAAATTCAAAGAAATTCCATGCTTTAAAATACTATTAGTAGTTAACAATAGAAAATAATGAAAAATAAGAAAGTGTTTGGTAGGGAAAGGGTATTTTATTTCATAGTGATAGTGCGATGAAAATGTACATACTTAAAAGATTGTAGGTTAACGCGGATTGTGTCAAATGCGTCTCAGAGGTTTTTCAGACATATATCATGGGCATGTTCTTTCGAGAGTGAACAAATAAATACAATAAACGGATACACTGAGAAAGAATACTGATAGATCATCGGACTTTTGAACTCCACAATGGACACTGCGCCTGAGTGTATTTCTTTTTGGGGGTGCATCCAATGCATTTATTTGTGATCTGTTCATGTTTTACTTATTTTTTGTTTAGAAAAAGCCAAATAGGAAGAAAGAAACAATCTTGATTGTGAAATTAAGTTGGTTGAAAACTGGATTCGGAATCATTTCAGGTGATAAAGCAATGGGCCTCCGGACGATGGCGGTCGCGCACCCTCCCCGCTCGGCCGGATTCCTTCTTAGAGCGGGTGGCAATGGGAGGAACAGATGTAAAAATTGCTCAATCAGACAGAAAAGTCAGGAAACCGTCCGATATCAGGTAAGGAACAGGTGTTGAAATAACTTGAGATAGAAGTCCTGTTTAAGGTGAGGCCAGACACTGAGTCGAATTCATTCACAATTCCTGATAAAATCTTAATGTATTAAAACATGTTATACTTCATGGAAAAGGGTGTGCAATGATAAAACAGACTTCTTGATAATTTTTGAATGAAAAAGAGTAGCCTATATATTTGTTGTTTTAAATGATTATTTATAGACATTACTTTTTTGAACTAAGTGTTACATTATAATGCCAGTAATTTGTATGTCGTTCTTTGATTGGAGTGTTCCTTATCTGGTAAATATAAGGGTTTTTTTTCAAATCCGAAAGTTTTTTGTCTCTTGGCTTATACTACCTCGGACTTTCCAAGTATAGTCTTAATGCAGCTAAAACAATCCGTCTTTTCCTTAAACTTCAATATGCCAATGAAGGAATAGACGCGGTTAAGATAAGTAATATTCTTAATCACAAAAGGGTCCAGTTTTGTATTCCACCATATTTCAAGTTAAAGACTACACCTTGTATTTCCTACAAATATACATCGACCATTCTTACAAACTTTTCAAGCACAAAAAGACTCTACATGGTCTGGATATCGAGTATCTGAAACATCTTCCTCCATCGTGTTCATGTTCTTCTTCGCCCTATAACTATAGTCCTGCTGGACACGTTATTACAGGTGACGTAAATATGGTTAATAATGAAGACCTTAGATCATTTATTTTACAAGGTCCTAAATATAGGGAACCCCAATCCTTCAACTGGCGTCGTAATTTCATAAATATCATGGATTCTGCTGAAGATTACGCCAGACGATGGGCCAGATATGAAAAAGAGGACGTTGACACTTTGTCAGAATGGATTAAATGTATCAGGTCCATGTAAAAATTACGTATTAAAAGATTGAGGGGCAATATGAAAACCATCTATCCTTCTGTATTCAACAATCCAGAAAAGAATTAGATAGATTAAATGATCAGTACGTACTGGTCTCTGCTGACAAAGCAGGTAACAACATTGTCTTCCTTTGTAAGGCTCATTACATGTACGAGGGGTTATCAAAAAGTTCGTGGACTGAGGCTATAAAATTAGTTCTATGTAGTCTGTGCTTTCAAAATTTATATGAAACATAAAACAACAAAAAATAAAGAAATGTTGAAAATTTTAGCCTGATACGTTCATTATTTGCCGAATTATTAAAAAATCAAAACGACATTATAGGATCACCCGGCGCTGTCGGCGTTTATTTTCTTGACGTCCAATAACGTCATTATTCTTTTAAATGTCCACTTCTTCTACCTCATACACTTTTTTGATGAGATTCCCTGGAGCTGAGTAAGGACTTAAACCCGCCTTGTTTATATGACTTTACAATGCCATGAACAGTGGCCTTCAATGAGTATAATATTCCAAATGGATTAACACATTGGGAGAGATCCTCGCTTGATTGTGCCGGCATATTTTGCTTTTGGGAGTTCAATATGTACAACACATGATCAACGTCATTTTTTGACGTGATTGATTTTTCACACCTTGACTGCAAATCGACATAAACCGTGTATCCCTTTTCTCCCTAAATCTATTTTGACATTAAAAGACAAGTACTCTGGATGCATATTATTACTCTGTAGCCAGTTTCAATATATTTTAGGTCTATACCAGTTTTTTCAGGGGCAAAACTTTATAGAATATTGGAAACGGAACCCCCCCCCCCTTTTGACGTCATTTTCAAGGCCTCATTTGTTTGGACATTCCGTGTAAAATTTACGATGAAATTTCATAGAACTTTCAGAATTAAGTGAAAATTTCATATTTTATGGAACAATTGTGTCCCAACACATACCTGAATTAACTGGATTTTTGGATGTCAAATGATCATATCAAAAGAGTTTTTCACATTAGCACATAGGTCGCAAAAACGTCGTTTTCGAGGTTGCGCCGCCTGGACATACCATTGCTTATAAATACATTACTAATTTATTATAAAATAAAATTTATGTTTATGGTTTAAACTCAAGATAGAAAAGGTGATGCTAACTTGATATTTTAAAATTCATTGGTGTGCCTAAAGCGGTTTTAATTTAATGACGCTAGTCCACGAACTTTTTGATAACCCCTAGTATATTAATTCTATTTTAGAAGAACTTTGATTTAATTCTACAAGTGGTAATCCAACTTATACTCATAGTTCCCCTTCTAAGGAAGAAATTCTTCAAAATCATATGTCAGTTTTTAATATCTTTAATATTCCAAAGAACCAAAATGAATTTGAACTACCATATATATATATTGGATTCCAAAACTTCATAAGAATGCATACAAACAAAGGTACATAACGTGTTCCAGTAAACGTTCAACCAAGCCTCTTTCTGAACTCCTTACTAAGATATTAGCAGTAGTGAAGGAGAAACTTCAAGAGTACTGTGCAACAATGTACTATTTAAGCATTGAATTCATATTTTTGGATGTCTTCGGTCCTATAACACACCTGGCCGTGCCGACAAATTGAATACCGCGCGTTAGCGCGGTATTATAAATTTGTCGGCACGGCCAGGTGTGTTATAGGACCGAAGACATCCAAAAATATGAATTCAATGCTTATATTTACATTCTCTAATTTTCCTTCTTCATAATTGCTTATTTCGTTAATCTTAAATGTGAATTTAGCGCCCTTCAAAACTGCCGTGGTTAATAGATGTAAGAGCCGTTTGTGACGTCAAATGACGTTAAATGACGTTGCAAAGTTAAATAACGCAAACAAACATTGCGAGGAAAAAAGTGACAAATTAATTCATAATGCACATTACGTTAATTTTTAAGTTAATTTTTCAGGGTTATAGTTTTTCATTAAATTGAAATAAAACATTTTATGTTTTTGTGTTCCTAGAATATAGAAAATGCATATAGTTCCTACTGTGTATTCTAACGCGCGGTGACATGGTTTCGCGTGTGTTATAGAAATTTGAACGTCGTAGTTTTCTAATGGATTTCATAAGGAAAATTACACTGAATGTAAATATTCAGATGTGGATGCTTTTAAAAAGTTCCAAGGAACTTTTGGACAATTTGAAATCACAAGATTTTACCAATATCAACAGCTTAAAAACTTACGATTTTTCAACCTAATACACAACCATTCCCCATGATAAATTAAAGTCCAGGCTTTTCAATATCATTGACAGCTGCTTTTTCAATTTAAATGGAACTCGTAAAATTACTTACTTGGTCACTGGTCATTTGCAAAATCATTTTGTTTAAACACATTCTAATTGCACACACAAGTACTCTGAAGTTGACATCAAAAAGATCCTTGAGTTTCGGATTGACAATATGTATGTTGTTTTTGATGACCAGGTCTTCCAACAATCTATCAGAATTTTTATGGGTACCAATTGCGCTCTGTTATTAGCAGACCTATTTTTGTATTCATATGAAGCAGAATTTGTGCAAAATCTGATGCGTGAAAAGAAGAAAACACTTGCTGTGGCCTCCAACTCAACATTTAGATATATCGACGACGTATTGTCAATTAACAATTGTAATTTCCATTCTTATGTCGATACAATATATCTCGGTGAGCTTGAGATAAAAGATACAACAGAGTCTGACACATCTGTTTCATACTTGGATATTTTACTTGAAAAAGTCGTTAATTGTAATCTAACAACCAAGTTCTATGGTAAACTTGATGACTTAAACTTTGCTATCGTCAACTTCCCTTACATAGGCAATATAACTTCATCAACTGCATACACCATTTACATATCTCAGTTGATTGGATACTCAAGAGCATGCTCTCCGTATGAACAATTTCTAAAACGAGGTGTACCGGTCACGGTAGTTAGTGGTAGAGTGTTCGCTTCGTGATCTGGAGGCCCGGGTTCGATTCTCGTTCGCGGCGCTGCGTCATACCTAAGACGTAAACATAGGTAGTGACTGTTCCTTCGCCAAGTACTCGGCACTAGAAGTGAAAGTCACGGGTCTTTCGGATATGACTTTAAAAATGTAGGTCCCGTGTCATGGTATGCGTTGGCACGATAAAGAAACCTCACTGCTCAATGGCCTTGAGTGCCAAGTATAAGTCTAAATTTGAAGCCCTTAACCGGCATAAGGTGACGTCTCTATAAGAGTGAAAAATAAGATAATATACAATCAATCTAAAACGAGGTAAATTATTGACAAACAAGTTGACGAAACAAGAATATTAGCAGTGTCGTCATCATTTCGTATATACGAGGGGTGATCAAAAAGTTCGCGAACTATCTGTATATCTACAAAACCACATTTCAGATTATATAAAAATTTTGTACACACATAGCCATACACATGGTCTATGAATAGAATATGCTAAATAAAGTTTTGTTCCTTGATTGTGACGTCACAACGTGAAAATAACGTCACTATGTAGTTACTTATGACGAAAAATGGTTGTCTCACTCGTTCTCGTTCAACAAACGACTGTAGAGTTTATGGTATATCATGAAAATTCCTTTAAAGTAGAGTATGATAATTTGTACACAGTTTATTAAGATAAATGTCTTCCTATAAATTCAATAAATGATTGGATTGGTCTTGTTAGTGAAGGAATGCAGATGGTTAAAAATGATACTTGTTTTGTTACCTAGTGAAAGCAAGTTTGAAAAGAGATGTGTTTTTATTAAGCAATTTGCTATCAAAGACTACAATTTACACTTTGAAAAATACTTGAATATTTCAACAATAATATACTTATTAAATACCTAAGCTATCGTTAACTTTAGATTTTAAACATAATAGATATGATAAAAAGGCACCCATTCACTATCCACCTTGAATAAATGTCTCTTACAAGAGAGAATATTTGGGTTTTAATGGTCGCCTTGCTTATTTTTGAAAAGGAAATCCTTATCCACCAATTCTGTTGCCGAGATTTGACCATTTCTAACAAATGAACTGTTTTTGTTTTAAAAATTAACTTACATGGAAAGAAATATAAAACTCAGAAAAATCTTTCAGCTTTTGTGACAGAACGCTACGGAGGGAGTCACGTGACCGCCTATATCACGTGATTCGCGCATGAGCAGAACGGTGGCAGATGTGCATTAAAATACTAGAGAGGACTAATTTAAAATATAATCAACACTGAGATCAGTTATTGTTTCTTTTATGGAAGTTATTCAATTAGTTCGCGAACTTTTTGATCACCCCTCGTATATAGGAATATTCCCAATGCGAAATCAGCCAAATTTGAAGGCGAATGTTATACACCTACAGATAATTCCGTGAAACATATGGAGATAACGGAACAGTATTCAAGCTCAAAAAACGATAAAACAATCCAATAATAGGAGCAGAGCAAACAAGTACCTCCAAAACATCGGAAGTGGGATCAGATGCCATGGACACATCTGTTTCATACTTGGATATTTTACTTGAAAAAGAGGCTTATGGTAATCTAACAACCAAGCTCTTTGATAAACGTGATGACTTTTTCTATCGTCAACTTCTCTTACTTATGCAGCAATATACCTTCATCACCTGCATACGGCTTTTATATATCTCAGTTGATTTGATACGCGAGAGCATGCTCTACGTATGTACAATTTCTACAAGGAGGTGAATTATTGACATACAAGTTGATGAAACAAGAATATCAGCATTATCTATGTTCTATGGTCGATACAATGACCTTGTCAGCAAATACAATTTATCATTGAATCAAATGCTGACTGAAGTTTTTTTTTCATACAAATTGTTAGTCCAGTACTTATATACTGAATTGACGACGAATTTTCCAGTTATATCCCGATCACGACAAGGAGCACACGGCGGGTGTGACTGGTCGGCAGGGGTTGCTCATTCCTCCATGGCACCTGATCCCACCTCTGATATTTTAGAGGTCCATGTTTGCTCTGCTCGTATTTTGTATTGTTTTATGGACTTTGATATTGAATACTGTTCGTTATCTCCATATCCTTCATTCTTAGCTAATAACGACGTTTCTGAATTCAGTTTTTAAAAATGTTAAGAATAAAACTGGATTCAATACGTTAATTAGAACGATAATCTTATGCAAATAAACGTTTGAAGTGGAAAGGAATAAAATCGTATCGTCTTCATCAGTGACACAACTTTTTAGGTGTAAATAATGAGACTCGCTTTTTTCGTCTCTCTCCACTATCTCGATGGAGCTTGACATCTTGTGGACATAAATTCAGCAGAGTTTGTGTAAATCATGGTGAATTCCATTAAAGTTTGAAGTATGACTGGCAGCATCTTCAGTAAATCAGGCCAATGTGCTCCTCAAATTAAGTATATGTACAAGATATAAATCTTAACCCATCATTTCCATTAAAGGGGCTTCACAGACACTGACAGTAAATCTGGATTTTAGGATGATACAACCATCCTCTAGGCCATTGTCAGCCGCCCCAGCAATAAAATAAAATCTACGACTAGGGCGCTTCAACAGCACTTCAGAATTTAATTAATCAAGCGATTTAATGCAAATCCAACAATTTGGTTTCACTGTCGTAGGAACACCAAAGAAAAGACGGTGGAAGTGAAGGTTTGTCATTGTATCGATCGGGTCCGGGGTTAATCCATCATACCTTTCAGTCAACAATTTCACTAAGCAGCAAGGAAAATAGGCTGAGACGGGAAATTAAAGCTCCTGAAGCGGAGTCAATCGCTGCTATTATCATATAAAATATACATCCACCGGTCTTCTCTCTATACAAAACGGCCGATTATCGAAGAAGAAGGATTGCTCAAGGAAATACAAGTTTTGTAACGAAGCCTAATGCAATATTCCCTTTAAACACATCTAAATACTGCTAACGAAGATGGGTCAATGAAAGCACCAGAAGTAAAACTAATAATCTAATGAAAACTGTTTTTCAAGTGACACAGACTCATACTTTTTTCGATGTAAAAATTCTTTTGTATATTATCCTCCTACATACCCCGGTACTTAAAGGGACATGGGCACAGTTTCAACAGATTTTTTTTAAATACCAATTTTAATGTTTACAATTCCTAATTAAAGCAACCTCAATGATCAGCAATAATTTGAAAATCATTTGTCGATTTAAAAAGGAGATACAGAACTTAAAATTCTTCATAATACATGTATATAAACATGGCTCGTGCCTTGATTTTATTTATATATAGAAAATATCATATGTTTAACAAAGTGAGATTCAGTTAATCACTAGAAACTGTCTAATGATATTTAGAATTAACTTCTATATTGAAAAAAATCTGCCTTGAACGAGCATATATTAGTCATATCACCTAGGTTAACAAAAACACTGCACGGGGCTTGTTTACAAAACAAAGGTTTGGAGCTCTAAATCTGTCTTGTATCTCGACGACTGAAATTCAGATTTTTGATAATCATTAAAGATACCATAATTAAGTATTTGTAAACATAAAAAATAATGATAAATTATTAACTGAAATTGTGTGCTTGTCCCTTTAAATTAAAAAGGAAAACTTGGTTCATGTTTGGCAACATTTTATACTAGCACACTGTATATTGTATTTCTTTCTGTATCTGCAATTAGATGATGATTGTTAAAAAAAATTAATCTTTAAATATATGATAAAAATTCTTTTGAGTCAACCATTGTTAGATTTGTTTCACTTAACAATGGAACAAATCCAATTTCATTACTGATTTTACCGATTGCTGAATGACATTTGAAGGTTCCAAACTATGAATTATTTATCATCTTTCATAACTCATTAAGCGTCTCTTGATACTAACACCTCTGCTCTAGTCAAACATCACGGTTTGACGTTTGTAAATCGTTATTTTATTCTATTTGGTATCATATTTTCTTCTACCATGATAGTATTTTTTTGCAACAAAAAACATTTCTGCCGTCTTGATAAAATAACCACAATATACTTCAATGCATTTGACTTTTAAATGCTCATGAATCATTCTTCTGTTTAAAATATTGTATGTATATTTTAAAAGAAATCTTATTTTGATAATACATATGTGCATATGCACGTATTTGCTATTTCATAGGCAAATAAGTCTGTGAGTAGCTGAAGCCGATCACAAAAAATATATATTATGGATGAAAAATGTTTGAATACTAAAATACAGTGAAATTAAATCTACAGAAAAAATATATTTTTTAAATTTCCATAGTCCACAATCATACTTACCTGGTACATATACCTCTTTAAAATCAATTGTTTTAGCACACTCAAGTAAATAACAATGACATGGTTCATTACAGCGCGTCTTTTGTACTATATTTTACAGGTATTGGAAGACTTTTGTAGTAGACCCTTCACAGAGCTACTACTATCGTTGGTTGTTTGTCATCTCTCTTGCCGTCATGTATAACATCGTTATTGTCATCGCTCGGTCTGTGTTCGCCGAGCTCCAGACCGAGTATCTGGCTCTCTGGATGGTTTTGGACTACCTCAGTGATTTCCTCTATATAATGGATATGATTATATCCATGCGAACAGGTAAACATAAGTATTACACTATGTAGTATTATAATTATATAGATATTACATGTAGTTGAGTGTAACATTGAAAATTTTCACCCCAAGAAAACCAATGTCAGCCGAGGCGCAGCCGAGGTTGACAATGGTTTTCAAGGGGTAAAATTTTCAATGTTACACTCAGCTACATGCAATATTTATTATATTATACTGAATGTTTTATACAAATACATATAACAGTGAACCGTGCGCGCATAAATTCTGCGCAGTCGCTATTTTTTGGAATATCACCGTTGTCAAGCACTGTTGACTGTTGCTCTGCTAAAGGGCGTGGCTTCATTATTCAGCTGGTAATAGTGTTTTTTAACAAATGTTTCTCGACCAATCAGATTCAACTAATTTTAAATGAAAGTATAATATTTACTGATATTACATGTACATGTATACTTACATGTTAACCAGTTGATTTGTTTTGTTGAGAAGCATTTGTTTACGCCTTCCAGCGTGATACCACATAGCAACAGTCAACATTGCAATTCTGGAAGATGCTGAATGCACAGACTTTATGCGCGCACGGTTCACTTTAATATGAACTTGTTTTTTAAAAAATCAGTACAATATAATAAATATTGTACGTAGTAGCGAATAACATTAAAAATCTACAACCCAATGCTATGGTTAACGAAGTCTGTGGCTTGGTCGACAGTGGTTTTCTTGGGGATGAAAATTTTCAGTGTCGCTCTTAACTTCTAGCAAAGGCAATGTTGTTTTGAAAAAAATAGAAACTGTTTTGAAGTCAAGATCAGATAAAATTCATACATTTGACCCATATCCATTTTTTAATCGTTAATTTAGTTTAACAATGCCTCTAAGTTATGTTTTTGAAAAATCATAACAAGTTTGTTCTTTATACGATTTTTGAGCAAAAACTTGATATTTACTAAGTTTTAATAATTTAACCATATTTTCTATTAAATATCAAAATCAAAAAGATCTGAGTAAATTGATACAAAAATATCCAAAGTGATCATATGTTTATATATTAGTCAAAGGATGTAGAACTCTAGACAAATGCCTTTGATTGCAATTCTTCCAATTTTGTCAATCATGGATTCTTTTGGAAACGTTTATACTCTAATCTGTATTTCCTGTCTACATCGCCCCCATGAAAGAGTACAGAAGTGTAACCTATTGATTCAATAATGCTGCTCATATCCAGTTTTGATTTTTTGTAATCATTTTCAAAGATCCAAGAGAATATTTATCATTACATTGATTTCTAGATCTTCGGTTTCATAAAACACAGCAGAGTGTCATTTAGAAAGGAATGGTTCAAATACGTTGTTTCTCATAAAGGAACTTTTTCTATAATGAAATTTCTACTACATATACATAAATTATATATAAAGGGAATATATGTACCTGTTTTCTTTAACTTATTTCTTTTCCAAAAAAAAAACATGACAAGTAATTTAAGCACCAGTAACTTACAGCGGGTTAGACAGGTTTGTTCACAACCAAAGACAACTGTGATCCCGGTAACCACTATACAAAGCTAAAGTTTTCATGGCTTTATGAACGTTTATGAACCATTGAAGCATTTAAGCTTTTTTGGCAAGTATAATCATGGGATATTCTTGATACTAAGCATAAGTTCGCCTTCATCTTGCAAACTGAAACAATGATAATTTGGTTGTTAGGAATTTCTGCCTCCATGGCAACGGTTATTAATGTTGAAAAAATATATATACTTAATCCGTAATTTATTCCTCATTAACTACTTAGTATGCGAAATTATTTTTAATTGAATATTTGAATGAACTTCAAATACAATTAAATATCCATGGTTTCTAGGAACAATGAAAAAAAAAAATCAGCATTTGTTTTATCCTGTTATTCCTCCTTACATTTCATCTGATTTAGATTAAGGTGGAATTGAAGGCTAGTTTTAGATTTGTGATTTATAAATAACCATAAAAAAAATTAAGAATTTTTTTCACTACAATGGTATGTATCCAAGGAAACAGGTGTCATCATACCTTGATAATTGATTTTTTATACCTTATTTCCATAACAATGTTATATATTTGTGTCATCTTCTTTAATATTGTTTAAATAATCCTATTTCATTTTTTTTTAAAGTTGCAGTAATAAAAATAGCATATATTTTCGATTTATTTTTGGTTGAAAATCATGTGCATGTATCAAATTCCTGAAATACATTTATTAAGAAATTGTAAATTCTCTCTGATGAACAATTTATCATTTTTGACACTCTCTTAATAAATATATTTTTTAATCGCTTTAAGGGACACTAAATAAAAAATAAACTTTATGTAGTCCAATTATTTTTAACTTGGAAAAAAAATAGATCTAGTATCTACTTTCATGATTTTTCGATGAAAGTTTAGCAAGTGGTCCGAAGCATGCCTCACAACAGCTAAGTTCTTGTTTAGTAATAAGATATGGTCTTCAAACTCTTGCAATATATTTTATAGATACATGCAATTAGTTATTATTTACTTCACAGGGTATCTGGAAGAGGGCCTTTTAGTTCGGGATGCCACAAAGCTCCGTAAAAATTACACTTCATCCTCCATGTTTATAGCCGATGTGATAAGTATTCTCCCTACTGATATTTTCTACTTTGCTACCGGCATCAACTACCCCGAGTTCCGGTTCAATCGAATTGTGAGATTTAACAGATTGTTCGAGTTTTTCAATCGAACAGCCACAAGGACTAGTTTTACAAATATGGTCCGTATATTTAATCTTCTATTGTACATACTCATCATCATCCACTGGAATGCGTGTATATACTTTGCAATTAGTAATGCAATAGGATTCGGCAGCGACAAATGGGTATATCCGAATGTGAGCATTCCAAAATACAAACCTCTCACTCGGAAATACATCTATAGTTTCTACTGGTCAACTTTGACCCTGACAACAATTGGTGAAACCCCATTGCCAGACAGAGATGAGGAATATCTGTTCGTGGTGGTGGATTTTCTTATCGGAGTGCTAATTTTCGCTACAATTGTAGGAAATGTTGGGAGTATGATTACCAATATGAACGCAACACGTGCGGAATTTCAACAGAAGATGGACGGTGTGAAGCAGTATATGGAATTTAGGAAAGTTTCTAAAGAGTTAGAACAAAGAGTGATCAAATGGTTTGATTATCTATGGACGAACAAACAGTCCCTGAATGAGGAGGAAGTGCTCTGTACTCTCCCGGACAAACTAAAGGCAGAAATAGCAATACACGTGCACCTCGACACACTGAAGCGTGTCGCCCTTTTTCAGGATTGTGAACCAGGTATGCTGGTAGATCTTGTGCTAAAACTGAAATTACAGGTGTTCAGTCCGGGGGATTACATATGTAGAAAAGGTGATATAGGAAAAGAAATGTATATTGTTAAACGAGGGCAGTTAGGGGTAGTATCTGACGATGGGAAACAAATATTTGCAACTTTACGGGAAGGAAGTGTGTTCGGTGAAATAAGCATACTAAATATCGCAGGAAATAAAAATGGCAATCGGCGAACAGCGAACATTAGGAGTATAGGATACAGTGATCTGTTCTGTTTGTCAAAAGATGACTTATGGGAAGTATTGACGCAATATCCGGATGCAAAGAAAATACTCATGGATCGTGGTAAACTAATTCTGCGCAAAGACAATTTGCTGGACGAGGATTTAATGAAAAAATTGGAAGCCCAGCAAGAAACGACAGAACAAAAGCTGGAACGGATAGATGGAAATCTGGACACTTTACAGACGAGATTTGCCAGACTCCTGGGAGATTACAATTCCACTCAACAAAAACTGAAGCAACGAATCACCAAGTTAGAGAAACTTTTGACACGTGATCATGATGACGTATCAAACATTTCTGCTCTGGAATGAAGAACGTTTTTGAATCCGTCTTGTAAAAGGTCAGCGAGAGTTTGTGTTCGCCAAGACGGCCACAGTTCGACTATAGGAGAATAACTAAGATACTGAAAGCAATGGTCATTTGTAATAAAAACCTATCTTACCAAAGCAATACAACCAAGTGACGTCACCACAATACCCTTATTATTGTGAATATACATCATAGAAATGCTTATGTTCACACCAAGGAACATTTACTAATGGACAGTCGGTTAGAATAAATAATGATGTATGTTGGCTAACAGAAATATTCACAAATTATTGTTAAGTGCTCTAAATAGCGAAAAAAGAATAATTTATTGGAATGAAAGAGGTCATTACTGTATGATGGACAAAAAGGCGCTGGATCGCTACTCCTGTAAAATTATTAAGGATTGTGATATGCTTCTTCTACCAATTAAACTAAGTAGAACTAATGTTGAATTTCTTTAGAAAATTATAAACAGTGTACTGACAGGCAAAAGTTCTTTGAAAATTCTCTTTCTTCTTTTTTTATGTCAGTGTAGCAAGCCTTGTGCCACCTTTTTAAAATACATGTTTTATCCTTCCCTGATCTTAAATATAGGCCTAAAGCTTTTGGGTAGGTATGTAGGTTGGCAATGGGTTTTCTTCAGGTGGTGGATACATGGTCTCTCCGGTATTTATGACACATCTGCCTACACATCGTTTCGATGATGTATAGTAGAAACGTGCGTTACAAAACATTTCACTGGCAGAAAACAAACTCTTGAAAAGTTTTGTGAAAAGAGGTCTTTTCTTAATACGTAAGGATAGTGTAACTGCTCCTCATCCAGTTCAGGAAGGATGCATTATGTGAAGATGTATTCAAGCTCAAAAGTCCATTAAACAATACAAATTTTGCAGCAGAGAAAACACGGACCTCAAAAAATCAGAGGTGGGATCAAAAGCAATGGAGGAGTGAGCATCCCCTACCAAACGGTCACACCCGCAGGGGCTGGTAACATACTATATTTGAATTTACGTAATCACTTTATATACATAAGTTCCTTTTTGTATATATGGTGACAAGGTACGTGTTTGAAAATATAGTGTTACCGGCCCCTGTGGTTGCTCCTTGTCATGGTCGGGAAAATCCATCGACAATTTTAAAATGTGCAAATAATGGTCTAACAATACATGTAGTATGAAAAACGTCAGACAGCATTTAACTTCAAGATAATTTGTAATACATTTGCTGTCAGGGTCATTGTATCAACCATAGAACTTAAGAAATAATTACTTCAAACGAGACTTGCAATATTCTTGTCTCATGAACTTGCCTGTCAATAACCTTCCTTGAGTTGTTCATTTGCACAAAATGCTCTTGCGTACCGAATCAACTGAGAGATATAAACCCCGTATGCAGGTGATGAAGGTATATTGCTGCGTAAGTAAAGGAAAGTGACGATTGAAAAGTTAAAGTCATCACGTTTATCATAAAGCTTGGTTGTTAGATTATCATTTATAATATGAATTATAACTCTTGAAACTATTATTTAATTTATACACATCAAAGTTTCACGATGGGGGCTGGAATCTCTTTATGCAACACTTTTCATTTCAAGTATCTTTATGTGATACAAGGTCTTTTGAAGTCTATAAGAAAAGGTTTTTGTAAACAATTGACATTTTTACTTAAGGTAAAATACAATTTTTAAGAAAATGAATTTCATTGATTCTTGCCTTATTTAGAAACTAATGCTAATTCGCATAAAATGAAATTAGAAGTGGTCTGTGATGTCCTGCAGTGATAAACTTTTAACATTATGTACAATAATGCAAAATAATGATTAAAAGTAAATGAAACTAAAATATAGCTGCAGTTCTGTAGCTCTCCGAAAAAATAATTTGACAGACCGGAAAAATTGAAAAAACTGTATATTTATTGCGCACAAAAATGTGCGCTGTTTATCGATTTATTTCTCCATGTTTTTAAAAATATAATTTCAAAAAATGTATTCTTAACAAAATTTGTTTATAGCCCTCCTGGCCCTGAAATCGAGATCATAGAAAATACTGTCTTTTGGTTTGTTAGATAATTTGGCCCAACGCGCTTCGTGTAGATGTCAACTACGAAAGTACTTGATAGAAGAGTAGGGAATTTTTTGAAATCTAATTTTTTTGCAATTGAGGTAAGAATTTGGAAGAATTAATCCATACACAAGCGCAAATTTTTGTGCGCAATAAATATACAGTTTTTTCAATGCGTGGCACTGTAGCTCTCCGGTCTATCAATATATTTTTCGGAGAGCTACAGTTCTGCAGCTAACTAAATACTGAAGTATTATTCAAAAAAGAAAAAATGCAATTTTCTCAGAATTTCTTTATTCCACAGGGGGTCGGCAGCATACTATATTTAATATTAAGTAATCTCTATATATACAAAAATAGACTCTCTTTTTGGTGTATAGTGATTACGTAAACTCAAATATAGTATGTTAGCGGTCCCTTTGCTTTATACACCTATAGTTTTTTAAAATTCCATCTGTAATAAGAAAATACAAACTAGTGTTTCTATTAACATTTGAGATTTGATAATTTTTTTCCCTTTATATAATTATTAACTATAATGCTAAATTTTGAAGAAATAATTTGAGCAAATACACATTAGTTCTTAGTAAATATTCAAAAACAGCTTTTTTTCAGCCACTTTTCAATTACTTCACATCTGATTTCATGAACCAGGGGATCAGATAAACTTATTCACAGTTCCTTCGTTATTTTGATTTCTACATTGTAAGTATTAAAGAAACTAAAAGTACCTTAAGGAAGCAAGGTAGGATTTTTTGGACTTAAGAGCGTCTTTGTTGCTGCGTAGACAGAAAAGATTTTTTTCCCGTTGCCCCCCAACAAATGTTGTTTTCGACATGTAAATGAATTCAATTTCATTGAATACAAAGGAACAAACAACACCTTCTTAGCCGTCCTAATGTAATAGCGTCAGTTCTTATAAAGCTAATCAATAAAAAAAAAGTGGTTTTCTGAAGAAAAAGCGTGCTGTTGGTTATTAAAAGCGATGCTATCAAATTGCAACCGTCAGTAAAATAAATAGTTTTCTGGCGTTGTCTAATCACTACTCCCGTCTTACTAGCTGATCAAAGTGCACATTGTTGAAAAATAATGATATCTATACATGCCTGTAACAGAATAATACATCACAGCGACCACTGTAAATCCTCTCCGAGCCCAAGTGTAACATCTATATTTTCTATATGCTGCAAAAGTTGCACAGTGCATTCTCTGTAGGCGCACAGCTTATTTATTGAAACAATGAATAGAAGTGGCCAAAGATTGTCAGATTTCTCCTTCGAGCCACAAAAAGAGCGTTAAATTTTGGGGGAGGGGGACTGTTGTTTTTTACTTTTTATTTTGAAGGAAGTGGGGGTTTAAGTAATGTAATGTATATGTTTTACAACTTTTCAAGTTTTGCAGTATTTTTTTACATATACAAATATCTTTGATCGCTAAGACCTGGGGATTATTAAACACTGTGAGTACCTTAATAGATGTGTTATCCTCGGTTACCACAGCAACCTGCGTGTCAACATCCTACCTGAGCGCCCGTTTGTATAAGACCATCCTTATGTGACATCGTGTTATACCACGTAATTAGGATAAGGTATACGGTTATCTGCGAGTCTACATCAATATACTAACACAGTCCTTGTAATTGGTAATAAACGCTACTTTCTTTAAATCAAAGAAAATCAATTCTTTGTTAACCAACTTAATTCTAATGTAGCATTCCATTTTAGTTGATTAGATCGTAAAGAATTATAAACTTCACGGGCAACATAAAAAAATCAATTTCAATACCATAGGATATTTGTTCATGTTGCATATTGAAAGAATTATAATCTTGAACGTAAGAATACCAAAAAAAAAAAAAACAACAACAATACAGAGTTCTATTTGTTTTTATTTGATATAAAAACAACCAAAAACATGAACAAGGATTATCACAGCTTGTTAGAGAAATTGTAGAAAAAAATCATAAAATGATACCAATGTAACATAAGTGCACACTTTAAAAGCAAGCGCATTCTTACAAGGATAACCATGTACATAATATGATTATAAAAATATTCATGAATCAACCTTCAATGACTCTTTTTTTTAAAATCCCCAAATCTATACTTTTTCTCCAATGTTCTGATGATGACAAATCAAATATTAGGGAACACCTACTTTAATTGAATGTTTAAACAATCAAAATAGACTGCCTGAGCAGTATTTATCTGCAGTGGAGTTTGGAGTTGAGTCAGCTTCTGGTTTAACCACGGCTGGGTCTGTACCTGAGTATAAGTAGGAGTACACAATGTACAGTACAAACATAAGAAGAGTCAGTGCTTGTAACAGTATCAGTAGGTTCACAGCCTTCTGTAGACTGGCATTACTTTCTATCAAGGAATCAACCTGAAAATGACAAAATAAATCATAATTTTTATTTTAACATAACCAGTAAAGAGTCTGATATCAAAAAGGGCCCATGGGCCATAACAGTCACCTACACATAGTGACATTGTAGGTTTTCTGTGTAACTTGGGACTGATATACTAGTATAAGAATTTACACAAACCTAAATCTACACTTTTTGTCTGACAAACAATCTTGCATTTAAATTTGACTCACCTAGACAATTAGTTCTTGATTTTCTTATTATTCAAATGAATCAATTATCAAAAATAAACCCTGCTTGGAGATGAAGAAAATTTCAGTTTTTGTAATGGCACCAGTTCTGATGTTTTCCTTACATGTAAAATATCAAAATTGAGAAAAAAAGCCTGGAAAAACTCAGATATTTCGGACTATCCATTGTCCAGTATTCATCATTATTCTAAACTCAAATATTATCCTAAATTTATCCTTTTTAGCTCACCTGAGCCGAAGGCTCAAGTGAGCTTTTCTGATCACATTTTGTCCGAGGTGCGTCCGTCTGACAGCCTGTCTGTAAACTTTTTACATTTTTAACTTCTCCAGAACCACTGGACCAATTTTAATCAAACTGTCACAAAGTATCCTTTGGTGAAAGGGATTCAAGTTTGTTACAAATGAAGGGCCACGCCCTTATTCAAGGGGAGATAATTGGGAATTAATGAAAATTTAGTGGTATATTTTAAAAATCTTCTTCTCAAGAACCATTGTGCCATGAAAGATGAAACTTATGGGGAAACATCCTCAGGTAGTGTAGATTCAAGTTTGTTCAAATCATGACCCCCGGGGGTAGGGCGGTGCCAAAATGGCCGACCAAAGTTTTACATAGAAATATATAGGAAAATTCTTTAAAAATCTTCTTCTCAAGAATGACAAAGCCATAATTCATCATATTTATATGGAAGCATGCTCATGTAGTGTAGATTCAAGTTTGTTCAAATCATGACCCCCCGGGTAAGGGCGGGGCCAAAATGGCCGACCAAAGTTTTACATAGAAATATATAGGAAATTCTTTAAAAATCTTCTTCTCAAGAATGACAAAGCCATAATTCATCATATTTACATGGAAACATGCTCAGGTAGTGTAGATTCAAATTTGTTCAAATCATGACACCTGGGGGTAGGGCGGGGCCAAAATGGCCGACCAAAGTTTTACATAGAAATATATAGGAAAATTCTTTAAAAATCTTCTTCTCAAGAATGACAAAGCCATAATTCATCATATTTATATGGAAGCATGCTCAGGTAGTGTAGATTCAAGTTTGTTCAAATCATGACCCCCGGGGGTAGGGCGGGGCCAAAATGGCCGACCAAGGTTTTACATAGAAATATATAGGAAAATTCTTTTAATATCTTCTTCTCAAAAATGACAAAGCCATTATTCATCATATTTATATGGAAGCATGTTTAGGTAGTGTAGATTCAATTTTGTTGAAATCAAGACCCCCGGACACCTCATGAGAGCTGGGCCAAAATGGCCGAACAAAGTTTTACATAGAAATATATAGGAAAATTCTTTAAAAATCTTCTTCTCAAGAATGACAAAGCCATAATTCATCATATATATATGGAAGCATGCTCAGGTAGTGTAGATTCAAGTTTGTTCAAATCATGACCCCCGGGGGTAGAGCTGGGCCAAAATGGCCGACCAAAGTTTTACATAGAAATATATAGGAAAGTTCATTAAAATTCTTCTCAAGAATGACCAAGCCATAATTCATCATATATATATGGAAGCATGCTCAGGTAGTGTAGATTCAATTTTGTTCAAATCATGACCCCCGGGGTAGGTCGTTGTCGGCCGACCAAGGTTTCGTTGTAGAAACATATAGGAAAATTCTTTAAAAATCTTCTTCTCAAGAATGACAAAGCCATAATTCATCATATTTATATGGAAACATGCTCAGGTAGTGTAGATTCAAGTTTGTTCAAATCATGACCCCCAATAGGGCGGGGCCAAAAAGGCCGACCAAAGTTTTACATAGAAATATATAGGAAAATTCTTTAAAAATCTTCTTCTCAAGAATGACAAAGCCATAATTCATCATATTTATATGGAAGCATGCTCAGGTAGTGTAGATTCAAGTTTGTTCAAATCATGACCCCCGGGGGTAGGGCGGGGCCAAAATGGCCGACCAAGGTTTTACATAGAAACATATAGGAAAATTCTTTAAAAATCTTCTTCTCAAGAATGACAAAGCCATAATTCATCATATTTATATGGAAGCATGCTCAGGTAGTGTAGATTCAAGTTTGTTCAAATCATGACCCTCGGGGGTAGGGCGGGGCCAAAATGGCCGACCAATGTTTTACATAGAAATATATAGGAAAATTCTTTAAAAATCTTCTTCTCAAGAATGACAAAGCCATAATTCATCATATATATATGGAAGCATGCTCAGGTAGTGTAGATTCAATTTTGTTCAAATCATGACCCCCAAGGGTAGGGCGGGGCCAAAATGGCCGACCAAGGTTTTACATAGAAATATATAGGAAAATTCTTTAAAAATCTTCTTCTCAATCATTTTCTAAAAAATAGCAAATCCATGATTGGTCATGGGACTACTTTTGGATTTAAACTTTACAATAAAAAGCCATTTTATACTAGTCCTACCCTTGGTGCTCAGGTGAGCGATGTGGCCCATGGGCCTCTTGTTATTAAAAGAAGAATTACATATGATGGTATTGTATCCTTCAGTTCTTAAAAATTCACTTCAGATGGGAAATTAAAGGTATACTTCTTACATACTTATCAGGAAATTTTTACATAAAATTTTTTTGATAAAGAAAACTCTATCTTAATGCTGAATTGTTAAAGTATCTTCTGATCATAGTCATGTTTGAAAAACTTACTAATTGATCTTTTGGAACTCTGGTAATCAAAAATTCATTTATAGTTTAGAATTATTATGTATACACTGTGGACTGTGTAATTACATATACGCAAAAGATAATGCAATGGAGCTGGCAAAGATGTAACTATCTATTATCTTTAATTGTATTTTCTCATCTCTCTTTGTCCCCAGAGTAAAAGAAATGTAAGAGTGAACTGAGGGCAACATACTCTTGAAAAAAGTTAATATGTCTAAAACAAGTTTTTAAGTATTTTGCAATATTTATATAGAGACTCTTTCATTTTATATTAAAAAAATCTTTGTTGAAAAGAGGTTTTTTCTGATTACTCATCATATGTATTCTGATGGTGATATGTTATAGACTTGATTCTACTTTCAGTGAACTCATTACCGCCTCTGCTGATAGTGACTTGCAGTAAAGGTTAATTACAAACAAACAGTTATTAAATTTTCACTAATGCTTCATGTTCACTTTACTCACTACAGGTAAACAGTTTTGGCATGTTTCCATAGAAACAATGTGAAATTGACATGCCCTTGGGACACCTCATGGGAAAGTTAAATAAATGTTGAGATTTTGGGAGCTAATTATGACTTAAAGAGCATTTATCATTTTTACCTGATCAATACCGGTACTTTTATCATTTTCATTTATAATGGCCTGGCGATCAATTCAATTTGAATTTTCTGTACCTGATAAGCAGCAAATATTTTATCAAAATTTTCTGCAGGTAAAAATCTTTATTCCTTTTTTTATTATTATTATCTATGTTTAAATTTAAACAACCGGGAATAAGTTGTTTTATTTTTGCAAGAAATATAGTACAGGTTAAAACAATGCATATGATATTATGCAAATGGGAGTCATGACTTAATTTGTGGGAGTCATGACTTAATTGATTTAATATCGTCAAGATGATTTGTCACTGCAACAAACAACTTTAGTCTACTACCTCAAGTCTGATTATACAAGGTGATTCTTAGGTTTATCAGGGCTCATGCTGTTTTTGTTTCTTTCAAACTTAACCAATATGTACATGAAATTGGTGACAAGTTATAACTATAGAATGTGTCTGTGCTACCATGGCTTTATATTTGATGTTAAATTGTTGACTAATGATTTTAGTTTACTTTCATCAATATTTCAATATTTTCAAGAATTTTATTATAACATTACAAATGGACAAATTACAATCAGAAAAGCTTACTTGAACCTGTAGCTCAGCTGAGCTTTTATTAAAAAAAATGATTGTATTACATTGAGATGTATACGTATAATCTGCTGTAAGGACCCCCTACCTTAGTAGAGAGAGCTGCAATTTGATCATCTGCTGACAGTATAGATGGAGAATCACTTGTATTGCTGTCTGATCGACGAATCTGGACACATCGTAATCTACAACAGGGGATAACTCATTATATTATTTATCATCATTTATCTGATACTTGGCTGCTTCAGTTTAAAATTCATTAAAGAAGATATTCCATTATGTGTCTTTTGGCTGCCTCCTTACCTATGCTCCATTATATTTTCTTTGGGAACAGTTTTCCAGTAGTCTGACAGATTATCAGGAGGGTCCCCATTCAGTTCAACAGCCATGATCAAGAACTTGTCTTTGTCTACTCCTTGGTGATGTTCTGAAATTATTCAAAGGGACATATTTAAGTTCAAATTTACATTGTAAATTCCATGACCTATACAGCAAGCCTTACAGTGCATCTGCCTTAAATATATTCTCAGTTATTTGCTTACAGATACTTGTAGCAATCAAGACAGTGCTGTATGCATAATCTAATTCTCCTAGGAATGGGTTGAGGTCAAAATCTAGTAATTTCACAATTCCAACTGATTTCTTTTATGCTTAATATAAATCCTTCTCTCATAGAAATTCTAATATAATTTGTAAACCTCAAGAATTCGCCTAGCAAATAGGCAAAGAGGGACAAATCTTTCGATTTGCTTTTCAATCTGTACCTTGATGAAGATGAACATTGACTTTTTCCGTTGTGCCTGGTTTAACAATACCAGAACTTGGACGAACTTTGTATTTTTCAGGTGAAGTTGTCTTTACCTTGAATTAGTAAAACATGGTTAAATTTTAAAATCCATTCCTTGATAAAAGAAATAAGTAGTTACATCTTTTTGTAAAATGAATGTGGGGAAAAGTCATCAGACTGGTCCCTAACAAATCAAACTTCAAAGTTTAATACTTATTTTAAATCTTGCTTCTTTTCCTAAAAATAAATACACATCAAATACCTACACTTATTTCTAATCTTGCTTTATACTTAATTTTTTGTTTTTTTTCCCTTGTACATTCCAAATTTACACAAATCTTTAGATAGTCATCTTATTCTGCTATCTTTATAGTACTTACTTTGTATGCGATTGGATAAGGGAGTGTGTTTTTAAGAGAAATGGTATCTTTTCCACCACAATCTGTGATGAACTTTAACTCCTCTGCTGGGCTGTAAAATGAAATTAACACAAATAAACACCCTTTTAAGAAAATTCCACCCAATAAAACTTCAATTTATAATCTTTTGTGGCTGGAGCTTCTCTATTTTTTTTTTCTATTTTTTTTTCTTTGCCTCCCACTTTTTTAACTTGGTGGTTTGGTGGACTTGGTGGTTTGGTGGGAAGTTAATGGGATAAAACAAATCTACAAATTCTTGTTTTTTTTTAAATGGATACTATAATCTTTTATTTCTTGACACCTTTCTCATCATGCCCAAGCTCTGACTGACCTTATGGTTAGAAGTCGGCCCACAAAACTGTTCCCCTCTGGTCGACTCCTCACAGGACCAGCATTCCTGTTGATGTTACTTCGAGGACTTGAAACCTGGAAAAGAGTATCTTATTGAAACTGTATCCTAAAATGTATTGCAAAGCACTTCTCTCTATTCTCTATTTTATTAACCTAAAATGATGAATTTATTCTAGAATTTCCTTAAATTTTATCAACAAAACATTTTTATTGGGAAATTCTCAAACATGGAATTATGTAAAATATTACACAACCTTTGAAAATACCAAACATCATCATAAAATTTACAAGGCTAAAAAATGTGTTTCGGGTAACCTGGCTGACCCTAATTCTTACTCGCCAATCCTTCTACTTTTTATTCTAGATTTGGATTTTGAACTACATGTACACTTTAGTTCACTAGTAGAGCTTTCTCAAATGCAATCAACAGAATGTGCATCTCAGATACTGTAAAAATGAGTCTATACAAGTGTTTTAAAGAGTACACTAGTTTTAATGTTTATACATGTATAAATTAATCTTGAGCCTTAAGTCTTAACTTACCACACTTGAATTACTAATATCTCCACTTTCTGCATTAAAACTCTGGTACAAAGGAGAATCCTGGTCAGCAAATGTTACCTGGGATAATAAAATTACCCATCATAAATACAATAAAATTACCCCTCATATATACAATAAATTATCCATCATAATTTCACTATACATCCATACAGTAATTCTTTAAATTTTACCATTATAAATCCATTCACCTCTGTTGTTCTTTAAAGCAGTTATAGAGATAGAAAAATATCTTTAATATGCACTTATTATTTTTTTTATCTGTCTTAATGTTTGAAAATCACAGTAGCCTTAATAGTAACCCTCTTCTTTAAGGCATCACTATTTTGATTATCTTCACTTTCTCTCTCCTCTGGGGGAATATATTTGTACTTGTATGTATCCTGAAAAATATTCATTTTTTTTGTATTAATTCCCAAAATAAATGCTTTTTCAAACCCCATTCAATTCAACATATCAAGATACAGCACTGTGTGCAGCAACACATATATATTCAACCATTTATATATACAGAAATTGTATTCAATAGTTAATTTGTGATATAAGTAAAGAAACAATAAATCAAATTCCCTTTTGTCCATTACAATTTACAAACATTTGACTGCAAAAAAAATTGATAAATCTGTTGTATAGAAGATAATATCTTGAGTGTAAATCACAAGTCTTCTTCTTATGTAAACTTACAGTGCCACCCATATGTTCTGGTAGATTTTCTTTGTCTATGTATTCCTGTATATCATTCTTACTGACAAATTTGAGCTTTTTCTGAGCTTCTGCACTCAACCAAGTTTTCACAATTTTCCAAGCAGCTAATAATTAAAACAATTATCAAACTCATAGTTACAAAATCGACAGATAAAAACATTATACAGCCATTTTCTTAAACAATAAAATGCTTTCTTTGCTTGCTAGTATGGAAATTAATGTTGCAACTCTTGCTGAAAAAAAATATATCACCTGCTTATGCAGGCTACATAAATTTTCTCTGCAATAGCTGCGACGTTAATTCCCATACTAACAATCAAAGAAAAAAATATTGTTTATATTTATATCAGTATAAATAGTCATTTAAAGTAGGATTTATGTCATAGTATGTTTCATTGATGGAATAGCAACTGATCAAGAAATCTGTGCAGGTAATATCCCTAATGTTTTTCTTGAACTGTTGAATGGCAATGGTTTTCTTAAGAAATAAAGGAGAAATATTCAGTGGATGTAAATATAGTACAGTGTTTGACAAAATAAAAATACTTCCTATCTATCTTGAAACCTGAGTTTTGAATGGTTAGTAAGCTTGGTGAGAATTTCTGTACATCCAACTTGAGCTGGAAGTAAATATTGTGCTGTCACAGAACCTATATTTTCTACCATAAAAAAGCAAATTATATGAAACATTGTAGTAAATTTTCTTACTAGTTTTTCAAACTTTGATTAGATCCTGTTACAATGAAAATCCTGTTACAATTAATCTTTACTGATCAAGCGATTCTCATCTGCTGCACACCCCTCCAAATGCTTACTTCATCATACTTATATAGGCTTTCAAACTTTTTTTTTTTTTGAAGGTTTAATTGTTATCACTTGACTATAACCACTTAGTGTATTTCATATCTGAAATTTTACAGCTTTTTTTGTAAATATTGAAAACCATATGTAAGATCATGATCCTTTAACATGAACAATATCAATTTTAAAATGGTTTGACAGTCTAAGTACTGTATTTGTGAGAGGTGTATCATCAGAGACAAATAACAGATTCATAACTCCATGCACCATTAACTTGTTTGTTTATCAAAATATGTGCCGGCCCTGGTATTATCCTAAGAATAACTCTTTATTGGTCTTGTATTTCTATCTAGAATAAAATTAATATTTATGCTATTATATATGGGTATATTTGTAAAGTGTTGCTGATTTTTATTAGCAAACTAGGCAAATTACCCCTGGTAAAGAGCTCAACGATAGAAAGTTGACAAACTCATTGGCTGACCAAGAGTCACTTGTTGCAGTTTCAGATTTCTCCTTTGTTATTGTGTAAGATAAAGAAACTTACAGAAATTTAATGTCCTGAATAGTTTTTTTTAATATAAAAAAAATTACTCTCTGATCCCTGATAATTTTAACATTTTTTAAGTTGTACGATATTTAAAAAATTAAAGAACAGGGAACACGATATCGCGTGAGACTTCGAACAGTTGCGGATCTCTGTTATTTATATCTCTAGATTCTTATAATTTGTAAAAAAAAAAAAAAAGCCTTATTCAAAAAAGCAATGATTATCTAATTATCATAATCATATTCTCCTTTATATACTGATAAACATTTACTGTGAAGTATAGAAATAAAATCATAGAAAATAAAGGATAAAAAGAGAATAAATACCATTAAATAACCAAGGCATTTCATAAATCAGCAGGTATCCTAAAATAAAACAGCCAGATTATCATGTGCCTTCATCTTCAAAAGGAATTGCTTTAAAATTTTAGTGCTTTTTGTTATCATTGAGAAAATAACTGACAGAGATCATTAAGTGTCAAATATATATATAATAGCCATACAAATAAAATTTACGTGAAAAAAGTCAAAATGTGCATGAATATTCAACAGATCAATCAATTTCATACTTTTGATTATATTTGGCAGACTTTTTTTAAAAATAAATTTCCAAAACACATGCATTGTTCGGCTGCATTATACTTACCCAATAATGTAGGATAATATACCTTGAAGGATGTAATAACAAATTTGATCATTTCCATATCCTAAAACAGGAAGAAAAATTAATGAACATTTTAACCAATTAGCACACACATGCTAGATTCCTTGAAACTTTTTTTTCCAGTTTATAAGTGTTCATCAATCAATTTCCTGTTATTTGACACTGGATCTAACAGGAAACACGATTATGAAAGGTAGGTTATTTCTCCTTATCAAATATATAAATAAATTAAAAAATATAAAAAGTTAAGCTGAAAAGTAGGCCATTAAAGTTCAGTACAAAGTTCACTTTTACAATACAATGAAATATTGTAATATCGACTTATCTACTTTTACATGTACTTATTAAAATACTGTATGGTTGCATTTCAAGCAAAATTAAAGATATCAATTTAAATTGTGCTCCTTTTTGAGTTAATTTGAAGACTTTAAAATATAATCTAATATACCAAATTTGAAAGCCCTGTGTTGGTCATATCAAAAAGCATCACAATTTCATCCTCTGGACTCTCATTATATGAAGTCTCAAAACAATATGCAAAATACTGTTTTATCATAGGCAACATATTTGCGTCTTTCTTGTGCATTGATATTTTCAGCCAGACTGTAAATGAAGTGAATATCACTTAAGTACATGTACTGTATTAAGACACAAATTGAAAAGTAACAATTTAACAATTTAAGTCACAAACAGTATTTATACATGCATGAATTATCAAAATATGATGATTGTTAAATTGTAGATCTGTAGCATGCTTGAAGAAAAAAGAAATTTATGTAGAAGCTGTATACTTATTTTGCGGCCTTCTTTGTCTGTGCTGTGGAAGTACATTGCACCAATCTCCCAAAACTCTCGGGGAAATGTGGACTCTGTTATATCTATCAATCAAGATATTTTGATTTATTAATGGAACCAATACAGCGTGCTTTTTTTTTTACTGAAAACTTTTCCCAGTTGATCTAAAATCAAACATAAGCACCCTATGTACAGAAATCCGGACACAACTTCTATAAATAATTGTTTTCATTGTTCTTCATCATAGTTGAATCTTCTTGATAAATGAAATAAATTTTATAAACTATTTTGATTTATTTTCATCTTAAATTGTGTTTAACATAAAAAGATTATAAAAAAAAAAAAACAGTCCAAAATCTTATTTACACTTTCACTAAAATAAGCAAATAAAAACTTCAGAACAAAATTAAGCCTATAGAAGGAAAACTGAACTCTTACAGTAATCACATTGTTCGGCACAAGAAAACGAAAAATATACCAGAATGCTATTCTGGTCAGAATCATTTAAATTATATAATATACAGTTATTTAGAGTAGACAAAGAATATTTCAAACCCATCCTAAAATATGGTAATAAATCTCTGACAAATTTTTAATTCATATTTCTGTGTGTACTTGAGTGAAAAAAAAAATTAAATTCTAGAAAATTTAAAAAATTGATTACTGTTTTTTTCATTTTTAAAAAGTTCACAAATGAAATACCGTAAATCTGGAAATTTTTACTGTAGATAAATTTTTAGCAAATTTGCGTATACATTGCATTCGCAAAAATATTTTTCTTAAAAATAAATCAACATTTGAAGATTTTTTTTTTCTGAGAACTCGTGTCATTTTTTTAACTCAGTGAATAGGCGTCGGTAAGCAATGGTCATATTTAAAAGAAACCTGTTTACACTAGTCCACTATATAACTACAAGTTAATTACCCGTGCGTGTAAATTTCCTTCATTATATGCAATATCGTCCGATGATTTGACAAGCACTGAGGCGGTATGCCCGTTTTTAATTACCGGTATTTTCATCAATTAATTTGCCAATAAAGAGAGAACTGTCATTTTATCTAACCGTGTATCAACACGGGCGATAACTCAAACTCAGTGCATTTACTAGAAAGTTCCAAATGTAAACGCGTCGTGTAAATTTTAGGTGAGAAAAAAAACCAAATGTTGAGAAAATTAGTTATACCGGTATTTTTTCTTCATTTGGATTATACTTCAGGTTGAAAGGCATACACAACCTCTAAAATGTTTGTTATAATTGATTAAGAAATTATTTTCCGTGCAAATCCTTTTGTATTTTTATCAAAATTGTTTCGGAGCGATTTTGCAATATCTTGCCACGTTGCGAGTATATTGGTGGTATTCTAACTAGGCATATTATTTGAAACATAACCTGATATGAAAATCTTTAGTGATTTTTATTTTTAACACCAGTGACAATTCGCAAAAATTTGAAGCGTAAAAATTAATCAACAGCTTTTTGACCCAAATTCGCAAAAATAAATCGACGTAAAAATTTCCAGATTTACGGTAATAATTCCTCATGAACATGAAGAACTCAGTGAAATATTATACCTGTAAGAGTGCAAGTTTTTTAAAAAGCAAATGTAGAAACCTTTAAAATATTGCAAAAATGAAAATATATTCTAATATTTCCATTTCTAATTTTTTTCTCTGTGATAACTCTTTGAAAATTAGTGGAGTTAATTTCTTGATAATTCTACCAGAATGTAAATTAGGCAGGTCAATAGGTCAGGAGCTAAGAAGGCCTAATATGCATGCAATTCTCGTGCGCATATGTCTCTGTGTCTGACGCTATAAAGGAGGCAAAATATGCATGTAAATCTCGTGCAGCTGCCTTTGTGTTTGACGTCAGTGAGCGAGGACTATTGAAATTGGCATGGGATTCCTCATGTTATTTCATCCATTAGTCTACATTTTAAAAGTCTAAATCTACAATTTTATTCCACAATGAAATGGAAATATAAGGAATCACTGTCTAGTTAGTATAGTATGCCAGGGACATCAACGATAGTGGGAAACATGGGATAATTTATGCATAACCGGCTTCGCCCATTATGCAAATTATCCCATGTTTCCCACTATTGTTGATGCCCTGGCATACTATACTAACTAGACAGTGATTCCTTAAATATAAACTACCTCTGACACCAATCTCTTTTCGCCATTTTAGAGCCTCGTGTAACCTGTCTGCTGCATCCTGAATGGTTTCAGTCTTTCTTATGAACTGACTGACATACAGGTCATTGGAGTTTATGTTATCAACATCTCTCTGATCATACACACCAGTCTTCACCAATTCATCCGCTATGAAAAAGTAAAATTTTATATCAATACATCTTCTAGTAAGTACTATTTTTCTTCTATCAAACCTCTAAATATTTACAGTCCCCAAAGTAAAGAAAACATTTAACATTATAAAAATGTGTACAGATATTTCCATTTTTGTTTTGTTTTGTGGCATTTAGCTCTGATAGCCATTACAGGGAGTTAAATTCATATGCATTTTAAAAGTGTTTCTCTAAGATTGTATAATATGTCACTTAAAGATTTTTTTTTTTTACTTACAACTGAGGGAATGAAAGATTCGTTCCAAAAATATAGCTGTAGAAAAAATTTAAATGAGTTCCCCTTTCCAAAAACATTTTTTTTTTTTGTTATTGGGCTTTTCTTGAACTCCCATGTTTTCTACTAGTTTATAATAAATAAAACAAGCAAATTTAAAGACTTCACCGTTCAAAAGTTATGGTCAAGGTTAAATATTTTTCATAAGTACGTAAATCTCCATGGTCAAGGTCAAAAGGTCAAGGCTGTTGGTATCAAATGAAAGGTCTTGCCACAAAAAATACATATGGGAAATACGAAAGTCCTAGTTCCTACCATTCCAAAGTTATGGCCAAAGTAAAAGTTTGGAATTTTTGTGTAAAAGTGGGTCAAACTCCAAGGTCAAGGTCAAAAGGTCAAATTTGGTGGTACCCAAGGAAAAGTCTTGTCACAAGAAATATACATGTGAAATATGAAAGTTATAGCTCCACTAAATCAAAAGTTATGGGCAAGGTTCAGGTTTTTGTGACTGACAGACTGACAGACGAATGAGATTTAATGTATCCTCGCTTTCGCAAAAGCGGGGGACAAAAAAACAATAGGATAACAAGATAATTTCAGATCAAGTTTCTCATGGTGCTAAAAATTCATTTGTATTAGCCTAGTATAAACAAATAGTTTATGTTCATGCAAGGAAGTACATATACTTGTCCCTGATTAGTTGTAGATCTATAAGCCTACAACTTATACTATAACAATATATGCTACTATCGACGGATTATCTACTCTACCTTTGTACTTTTTATTGTAAACATTCCTTAACTTATCGGCTTGTGTTCGGGGACTCTGCAAGAGAAACAATTTAAATTTACATAAAACTGAAAAGAATGAGTAAATTAAGTCTTGACTTATCCATCGTTACGTTTGTAAAAATCTAACAAAATACAGTAACGAACCCCGTCCCCTTCCGCCATAGTAAACCGTATCGTCGTCTGTTGCTTCCCTCCTCTCCTCAATGCCTACGTAAACAATGGGCGAATCTCGATCCCGAGAAAAATCTGCAGGGGGGGGGGGGTGTATCAACTAGAAATATGCATGATTTAGGAGAAATTGGTGGATTTTACATCCTATTCGGCATTTGGAAAATCATTACAGAATTAGGCCTAGCTTCTGAAATAATTTTTCCAATGTCATCAAAAAACAAAAACAAAAACAAAACAAAACAAAACAAAACAAAAACAAACAAACAAACAAACAAACAAACAAACAAAAGCAAAAAGTAAATAAAAAACGAACGAACGAACAAACAGTCAAAACCAAATTCTAAAAAAAAAAACTAAAATCAAAGAGCCAAAAAGAAAAAGACAAACCAAAAAACGAACATAGAAAATATAGAAAAGCAAATAAGCTATTCAGCAAAATAATTGTACATCTCTTAATCCTGGAACATTTTCAGTTTTAACTTCTTGAAGATTTTGATAACCCAAATTGTAAATTCAGAGAGTTCAAATGTGTTTTTAAGACAAAAAAAAGAAATATAGCAATTCAATAGATCTTATATTTTTTGTCGTCCTTAAATAATGTTCATGAGAGAGAGAGAGAGAGAGAGAGAGAGAGAGAGAGAGAGAGAGAGATTAATAATTGATATTCAGTTTCTGCATGAAAGGGTAAGACTTCTTAAACATGTAAATTAAAAAAGTAGCCGGCTTTGTTTGAAAATGCAGCGTATGTAACAATAAATGATTCATGTCATGCATATCCCCATATCTTGCAACAGGACCGTTGAGTTCCTCTTATCGGCACTTATTTCGTGTGGGTGGGTAGACCGTCGACAAAAAACCGGCTCAAAATCTTAAGCAAACATGTAAAGCGTGTGGAGTTTCATAAATTCTGTACAGAATAAAGAAATTGACATAATTTATCATAGACCGACCACACCCCCGCTGCCTGAGGTCAGGCAAAAGCAGAACAATTAAACTGCGGACGGAGCGGACATAAGGAAGGGAGGGGAATGGAGGACTCAGAAGGTAAGTGGCCAGTTAGTCAGGGCTATTGATTTATACAGTGATCATCCATAAAAATGAAGAACTAGAGACAAGTATCGATTTTTAAGACCCAAATAATGCTATGCCAAATAAAGCCAACAGACTGGGATAGAAATGAGATGACGCGCATATAGGATGAATGGCTGATTCAGATTTTCCCACGGGCAACTACTACATATGTAGTGACTAAGTGAGAACAAATTATCACTGCTCAGTGGACAATAAAATAAAAAAAAAACTTAGGTCCACAGCCTTATGGTTTGGATAAATTGGGTAGATGGGACAATATTTAAACTCCCGACATATCACCTCATCCCCATGCCGATACAGGGACATGGGTCGATCCTCAGGCACTTGTTTCGGTCATAATTTTTAACCCATCGATATTATACTATGGTTAAAAAAAATGCCTCGGCACGGTGCAGTACCACAGGTACACGTTTCTTTCGTAATATAATTTTTTTACCCATAGTATAATAATAACAGTAAACTCGTCGTATTATTATACTAAGAGTTAAAATTATATTACAGAAACAAGTGCACACCTGTGGGCAGTATATATAAGTGAAATTCACCCTTAATCAATCCATCCCTACAACAATACAATAAATTCAAATAAATACACGTGCGTATAAACAATTTTTTTTTATCCTTGTTTTCATATGCGTATTTAAAAGTTATGACTTTTTTTAAAATTGTAAATTAATTTGTATTAATTAAATGCGATGAGATAGACCACAGGTGTGGAAATAGTTATCCAGACTTCGTTTTTCTTTTTTAAACTTGTACTAGCATAATTTCCTAGACCATGTACATCTGTTATATATGTAACCATCCAATACTATTTGTATAAACTGTCAAAATAATTTTCCACAGATATCAATTTTATTGATCGAAAACATTTACCTATGCCTTCCACATTAACGAGTGGTGTCTATACATTTACTTGTATTTATGTCTTCTTTCGTTTTTTGGTTGCTGTTGACTGATTTTTTTAAAATAATGAATTTCCCGACATCAGATAAGAATTTTCACTTCTCAACAACTAATCAATACATTCTTGGCTTTATCTATGGAAATTATTGTTTTCGACTCCTCTTAAAAGAATTTTTTGGTTTTTAATATAAACGAATAAGATATACGCATACAGACGTAGCAGTCAAATTCAAAGGACAAACACTTAGTATCATGGAGGGCCAGGGGAAGGCCTGCCCCTTCTTTTTCCCCAAGATACTAAGTAATAATCTTTTTATTACTACTATTAAAATGTCAAGTGCAAAGGTTGTTGCCTCTACTTCGCACTGTTGTAGCACAGTTAGACCATGTAATTTATTAATTTTTAAAAGGATTATCCCCCCAAAGGATTTGGAGAAATTCCCATTTGAATGTTATAGTTTTTTTTAAAAAGAAAGTTAATTTGCTGGGTTTTTTTTATGGCTGTCCCTTAAAATTGATTGCCTTCAAGGGGTGCGAGGGGTGGGGGTAGGGGTCGATTCTGTCCGACTTTCAAGTTGGACTGTGTATTTTATCTTTCATAACTATATATACCTTGGTCTGAAGCTCTAAATACATTATAAATCAATAATAAGTTTTTAAAAACTTGAATAATACATAGGGATATGTTTTATTATCATTATTTTAATGGTAAATAATATAACCCAAAAGCAGCTGAACTGGATGGAAAACACATTTTGCCATGAAAAAAAAAATATGTTCACAGCTTCCAAGCGCAAAGATTGTTTAATTTTTTCAAACAAGCTGCAATCTTGTTCAGCTTTTTAATTTTCTGTCATTCATTATAAATTGTTTTTTCTCTTATATATATTATAGTCGATTTTTTTTGTTTTGGGTTCATTTGGTATCGGTTTCTATAGTCTTCAGTTTACTTGTAAGTGAAAATAAGAGAGAAAAATGTTTTAAAATAAGAGAATTAAAGAAAAATACAATGAAGATTTGGGTTATTAAAAATTATTGATTTCATTTTGGACATGTTAACAAACAGACCTTGGTATTACATGTACCTTCTTATGCGAAAGGGGCTAAGTTCATTCATAACTAGTCCAGAGTAACTTGATAGAACATATACATGTAACATTTAGAGTACGAGTTCCTACTGTATCGGAGTATAAGTAATATGAAAAACCAATTGTTTTATCTGCAGAGGTTGTAATGATGGCGGCGAAGCGCGATGGCCGATCTGTCATGAGGTTGGAGAGGATGTTCCGAAGTGAAATCGATGAAAAACTTGTCCACCATGTGGCGGGAGGTCCCCACAAAGGCATCCTGATAGCCAAGGCAGCGGACAGTCAGTTAATTTAAAAACACATGTGTTTTATAGTTAAAACAAAATCTTTCCAACGATTTTGTACCTCAAAGTAAAAATTCTGGTAACCTGTCAACATCGAGGTAGATGACTTACCAAAACTTTCTATTTGCAAAGGCAGACATACTTAAGTCAAATGAAAGAAAACCACCAACATAAACCAAAACGGGTTCATTTTGTATTTGATTAATGTCCAAATATTTTGTTTCAATGTTTAAATTTTCTGCAGTAAATCATCTTGCACACGCAATGCATATTGACATTAAAACCGACATTCTTTTATTGCTATAACTAAAGTTTATCTCAAAATTTGCATCAAGTACATTGTTAATTTGTAGATTTAAAAGACGTGGAACCTCCAGAAGGAAGGCTGGAGTTTCTGGCTTACCTTATCAACGAAGAGCAACAAAATCAATCCGTGCAGGTGACAAGCACCACTATTCATTTTGCAGACTGAAAATAATTCTAAAGTTTAACTATTAATTTATTCAAAGAGAATGACTATGTTTTATCGTGTCAAACGCCTACCCGATATTTAGTCTTGTTGATAACAGGTTACTCTATATTATAGGACTACTGGACGCTGAGGTTTTGGTTCCGGGGTCAGGCCGAGGGGGTCGTTAAAAAGAAGACGTTTACAGACTACTTCCAGGAACTTATGAATCCTTCTAACTTCCCTAAAAGCAAGATATTTAATTTTAGTTGGAACATTTTTGTTTGGTTTTAACACTTATCAAGTATTTTTTTCTGAATTTTCTGGAACCTTTAATAAAAAAGAAATTCCAGTCACTAAACAGGCACGTAGCATCGTTTTTGAAAGTGGGGGGGCCAACCTGAAAAAATTTTTTTTTCTTTACCAAAAAAAAGTTGACAAGCAAAAAAAAAAAAGGAAATTTGAAACTTCCAAAGATAAATCCTATGCCATTGGGGGGTATATGTGTAGTTTTGGCAACTTTTTTCAAGGTATCGATACTTCTGCTTTCACTTACATTTTTTAAGATATTTCTTGCTTTGTATATACTGTGGTAAAAAAAGGGTGGAGGGGGGGGGGGGGGGGGAGGATCGTCTTTTCAATAGACATTTTCTATTAGTAAAGGTAATGTTAGGGAAAAAAGTCTACCCAGAAAAAGAATTTGTAGCAAAACTATTAAAAACGAGATGCCCACGTACGGCAGAGTATGGCAAAGGTTGAATTTTCTTAAATGCAAGTCAAACTCCAAAGGTCAAGGTCAAAATTGTTGGTAACCATAGGAAGGTCTTGACACTAGGAATACACCTATATGCCATTGCTCGAGTATATGTTCAGTTTTGTCATTCATTAAAAAAAAATCCAATCCCTGAAATTTCTTGACTATAAAAAAAAAAAAAAAAAAACCTAAAGTTCTCCAAAGTCAAAAACCTATAAAAAGGGTGGGGGGGGGGGGGGGGGTGCCTCATTGCCTCAAATCTTTCACTTTTCATATCCATTTCACACACATTTGTAGCAAAACTATTAAGGGGGGATGCCCACGTTTTCCAGGGGGGGGCAAAGGTTGAACTTTTTTCTTGTTTTAGTATATACATTTTCAAAACCAAAGGTCAAGGTCAAAATTGTTGGTAACCATAGGGAGGTCTTGACACCAGGATTACATGCCTATGAAATATGAAAGCCTTAGGTCTAATTGTTCAAAAGTTATGACCAAGGTTAAAGTTTTTTAAAAGTGAGTCAAACTCTTAGGTCAAGGTCAGAAGGTCAGAAATAGTTTTACCCACTGTAAGGTTTTGTAACAATGAATACACATGTGAAGTACTGAAGTATGAAAGCCCTAGCACCAACTATCTAAAAGTTATAGCCAAAGTTAAAGTTTGGTAATTTTTTTGTAAAAGTGGGTCAGACTTTAAGGTCAAGGTCAAATTTGGCGATAACAAGAAAAAGTCTTGTCACAAGGAATATATATCTGTGAAATATGAAAGCCATGGCCCTACCCACTCTAAAGTTATGGGCAAGGTTAAAGTTTTTTTCGGATAAACAGACAGACGAACGGATGGACATGACCAAAACTGTATACATCTGAATTTTCGATTACGGGGCATAAAAATATTCAATTTAAAAACATGAAATTTGCTACGAAAACATGCATTTTAATAACGCGAAATGTAATAACAGTGCAATCTTTAATACGCTAAGATTATTGAATTTTGCTTTATAAAAGTTTGCGTTGAGATCAACGCTGAATGATATTACACAAATTGTAATAACATACTTTTAGAAACATTACATTTTGCATTATTGCATTTTGTGTCGAGGTAAACACAGAATGTAATAACGCAAAATATCATAACATATATATGGATTTGGGATAAACATATTTTGCTTTATTACATTTTGCGTCGAGATTCGGGCAAAACTTAATGTTATAACGCATATTTAAAAAAAAATAAAAAAAATAAAAACGCATCTTGAAACAAGTCTGCAAAAATATTTTACGTCTAGATTAACGCAGGTCTTAATATGCAAGTTCTGATTGTTACATTTTGCGTTATTTCAATTTTTGCGCTGAATAATCTCAAAATTATGTTATTCCATTTTGCGTTAATCTTTACACAAAATGTAATAATACAGCATGTAATGATTCTTAAAGTCTGTTATAACATTTTGCGTCTTAACTTTCCGCGGTGATCTCGACGAAAATGTAATAAATCAAAATGCAATAAACTTACTTTATTAAAGACTGCATGTAGTTATAACGGTTCGCGTTGCAAAAATGCATATTTATGAAACAAATTTCATCAGACATGTTTATTATTTATTTATCTAACACAAAATGTAATAATCCCATATTTATTACATTTTCGATGTTACATTTCACGTAGTAACATTGCATATAATAAATCATAAATAATATTTCATTAGGCCTAAAAAATATTGTGGTTTTGACAGAGTAATTATATATTTAACAAAAGATCATTGTGCTTAATATTCTTTCATTCTAGAAAGTTTTACATCAGTATTCACTCCAGCATCCTACACATACCAACTTGTACCAGAGGTACAAATCAACAATAAAACCTTCATCACATTTATGGTTAAAGCAGCAGCGGACGCTCATGTCGCACTGAGCGCAGTATATGGGGACGTAGATCGCAAAACGTTTGAAATCGTCATCGGAACTGACGGAAACACGAAGTCAATCATCCGTTATGGTGCGGGTGGACCTGTAATGACGGAATCTATGACGATGAACGTTCTGTCTCAGGACGATTTCCGATATTTCTGGATTAGCTGGGCGAACAATAAAATCGAGGTTGGACGTGGTGCTAATTATGGAGTGGGTGCTTTTCTTCAGTGGACGATCCCTCCAAGTAAACAGTTCAATATCAACTGTCTTGCAGTTTCTACCGGAACACCATCTAAAGGGCAGTGGGAGTTCGCAGAACTTTTGGGTTTGTAGAAGCAGGAAAATTTAATTCCATGATTTGAAAAAATATTCATTTTAGGGTTTAAATATGTTGTATTATATTTTCAGATGCTGAAAAGGACTTTGGTAGAGAGGCCAAGAAAAGAAGAATCAAACACTCTTTGCTGTGGATAGCAAAGAAACAGAAAATGTTACAATGCTTAGAAGATGCCTATCCTAATATGGCGAAGACACCGGATTTATTTAAGTATGAAAATTTAATAACAGAAATATATTTTCTCATCAAGGAAAGATTTTTTCTCATTATTAATGACCATTAATCGTTCTTCCTTCTTTTTAGCTCTTCTGAGCCAAAGGCTCAAAGAGCTAATGCTATGGCCATATGTGCGGTGTGCGTAAACTTTTTAGAATATGGGCCATAACTCAAGAACCCCTTGGCCAATCAGTACCAAATTTGTCACAGGGCTACCATTTATACTAAAATAAGTGTTGGGACCCTTAAACAAGGGGAGATAATCAGGAAAACAAAACCAAAAGTACTAGTTGCTAAAAAATCTTCTTCTCCATAACCACCAGGTAGATTTTCACCAAACTTACATACAAGGATCAGGATATGTCGAAGATTAAAATTTTCCCGGGGAATTACCCTGGGGCAAAGGGCGTGGTCTCAAGGTCACTTCAAAGTTGACCTAAATTTACAATTAATAAAAACGTGTATATTTTGCTTACTATAGGACTTTTACGAGAAGCGCTGACTTTTACAGTTGACGCTTACTTTTACACTAGGGCTATGTACGGTAGCTCTTTTATGATATAAATATATAGCTCAACATTTAATTGAACGAAAATAGCGGGTTATTTCAATGCACATATAGGTTGTCCTTGAAGAAAACGACAACCACCCTAGCCCCAACTCCCGGTCTTCACATATTAGTGCCCCTAACACCATACCTATGACACCTAGAAAGGTTTCTTATGCATTATCAATTCTGTACTTCCGTACATGATACAAGTTTAAATGTCCATGTAAACCGTCAACTGTAGAAGTCAGTGCTTCTCGTAAAAGTCCACTAGGACTAGGATCATCAATTCTTGTAAGTTGATGCATCTTACGATTTCACATCATGTTAACTCAAAAGTAGGTCACGGTGACCTACTTTTTAAATTTTGCTTGGATTTGTTTTCAAATTGATTTGAAGGCATATTTTGGACACTTTAAGGCCTATGATCATCAAACTTTGTCAGTTGATGCATCTTGGATCCTCAAACAATGTCAACTTAAAAGTAGGTCACCGTGACCTACTTTTTGAACTTCATGACTTATCCTTTTAAAAACATTAAATCCCATTATTTCAGACACTGGGAGGTTTAGAATCATCAAATCTTGTACTTTGATGCATCTTGGGACCTTAAAACATATTTATGAAAAAGAAGGTCATCACTGTGACTTACTTTTTGAATTTTGCCGACATTTGTTTTCAAATTGTTTGAAACTCATATTTTGATTACCTTCAGACCTACGATCATCAAACTTGGTCAGTAGATGCATCTTGGGTCTTTGAAAAATGTCGACCAAAATGTAGGTCAAGATGACCTACTTTCGCCATTTTATGGCTATATTTAAGTATCTTAGGTATTTATTGGCTTAGAATCATCAATCTTTGAGAGTCCATGCATATTTGGTTTTCGGAGAGTGACGACCTAAAAGTAGGTCACGGTGACCTACTTTTGACATTTTGTGACTATAATTAAGTATCTCAGGTACTTATTGACCTAAAATCATCAAACTTTGTCAGTTGATGCATCTTCGGTTTTCGGAGAACGTCGACCAAAAAGTAGGTCACAGTGACCTACTTTTGACATTTTATGGCTATATATAAGTATCTCAGGCACTTATTGGCTAAGAATCATCAAGCTTTGTCAGTTGAGGCATCTTGGGTTTTCGGAGAATGTCGACCAAAAAATAGGTCACAGTGATCTACTTTTGAATTTCTCAGGTAGGTATAAGCTTAGAATCATCAAACTTTGTCAGTTTAGGCACCTTGGGTTTTCGGAGAACGTCGACCAAAAAGTAGGTCACTGTGACCTACTTTTGACATTTTATGGCTATATTTAATTATATTTGGTACTTATTGGCTGGGAATTATCAAACTTTGTCAGTTGAGGCATCTTAGGGTTTCATTGAATTTCCAACAAGACGTAGGTCATTGTGACCTACTTTTGAATATCTTAGGTACTTATTGGCTTAGAATCATAAAATTTTGTCAGTTTAGGCATCTTGGGTTTTTGGATAACGTCGACCAAAAGTAGGTCACCGTGACCTACTTTTGACATTTGATGGCTTTATTTAATTATCTCTGGTACTAATTGGCTTAGAATCGTCAATCATGACCTACTTTTGAATATCTCAGGTACTTATTTAATTAGAATCATCAGTCTTTGTCAATTAATGTATCTTGAGTCCTCAGAAAATTTCAATCAAAAGGTAGGTCACTGTGACCTACTTATGGTATTTTATAATTATATTATAATATCTTCAGTCTTAACTGGCTAAATATTATCAAACTTTGTAAGTTGATGCATTTTGGGTCTTATGATTCTAATAGAGTTGGAGGCTTCTAATAGAAGTGATAGATTGTACAATTCATCAGAAGAGCGATTCAAGGCCCTTGGGCCTCTTGTTAATTCTGATCTTTCAATTCTTTTGATATACCTTGTAGACTCTGTAAGATAAAGCAGTCAGATACAATGGCTGCCTTGGTTTTCTTGTCGGACATGCAGAAGAAAAATCTTATTAAAGAAGTAGAAGGTGGTTTTTGGATGAGAATTCAGAGCAGCCAGGAAACGGAAGTCAGCAAACACGGTAGCCATATTATGTTATTACAGAACACCCCTCAATTTGAATAAAATTAAGAAGTTCATTTTATTTGAAAGAAATTTCGATGTTTATTTTAAGTTCATCGATATATTAATGCAAAAGCTTACATGATCGCAATATTCGACCATTAGTTTCTGAAAAATCTAAGAGGAAAGTAAAATCCCTTATTTTAATGAAGATTTAGTTTTCGTTGTTTTATCATCTGACATATTACACTGTACTGTCTAGAGATGCCTGTTTATTTAACATTTAAGGCGAATGGAGTAATTCAAAAATAATTCAAAACCATTTGGCCAGAATGTGAAAGCTCTTTAACAGAAATGTAGTATAGTTTGAATAGTGATGGTTCCTAGGGATCGGGTGATGCTATAGTATGTAGTGTACATGGGATTTTTTAAACGCTTTGTTAAGGACCAAAAAGACCTAAATTATAGTCAGACATATAATATCAACCAGCATCTCCAAACATTGTAGATTTTTAGTTTGTGCCACTCGTGACCAACATGGTGAAAGATCAGAGTATTGGTTCAATATTTTGAGGAAAAGTCATTGAGACCAATTTAACAAATATATATATTTCAAATTCATAATTTATCTTAAGTTTTCTTTGATACAGAAGTAAAAATTGTTAAAAACCTACCCCAGCTCAAACCATCAGATCAGCCAACCATTGCTATAGTGACGTCACTGTTCTGTGAAAAAGTGGCAGCTGATGCAATGATCGAAGAAAAGACAACTTATGTCAAATATAAAACTGAAGGTAAAACATATTGTACTAACATACCCCATATTGGGGGCCTTATTGTCAATCACTGACATGAAGAGTTTCAAAAGGTTATATATACATGTATATTCTGCTATTTAATCAGTATTATAGTTTTGAATGCATATGATATGGATAGATAGCATATTACCATTCTCTATCCAAAATTGTCGTTCCTGCTACACTCCCATATTGGAGCGAAGCTGAAACCAACTCGGGGAAAAGAATAAAATCAATAAATAATATCTTTTTACTTTTGGATACAGGAGAATCACAGGTGTACACACTAGGTAGAATTGGCAAGTATAAAATTGTATCAACGAAACTGTCCCGCAAAGCCAACTCAGAACAGGAAACAAGAATATCTGCCGAAAACACAATTACCAGACTTTTGGGTAAGGAACAATAATACCAGGTATATTACAATTCTTAAACTTCGATATTTTTGTAAGTATACTTTGTAACACAAGGTATCCTTTTTAATATTATAGGAACTTTCAACAAAGTTCATCACGTAATAATTGTGGGAGTAGGGAGTGGAGTGCCGCATTACACAGATGGTGATAAACACGTGCGTCTTGGCGATGTTGTTGTATCTGTGCCTTCCAGAAAGAATGGAGCAATCTATATGCACTGTCACAAAATAGAAAAGATGGAGGGTGGAGATGGTTACAATTATTCTACCCGGGAATGGGACTGTAGCGACAATTCTTTACAAGATGTCGCCGTCAGTCTAAAGCAAATCATTGAAAGAGACACAAATCCCCAGCGCCCCTGGGATCGCTACGTCAGCGACGCCAAGGACACCCTTCAAACCGAGGAATCCAACTTCCATCGACCGCCATTGAAAACAGATAGACTGTTTTACACGGACGACAACGGGACGGAACTAGAAGTGGAACATCCGGTAGCTGGCAAAGCTTATCGTGTGGGACAGAGTAACTGTCGTCTGGGTGTTATAGCAAGCGGCAAACTCGTCTCCCGAAATCCTCGGCTTAGACAGTCGTTTGCAGAATTGAACGGAATCCGTGCATACGACAGTGACGTCAGTGCTGTATTAGAATCATTAGAAGGGAATCGAACTAACAGCTTTATCATCATTCGCGGGATCTCAGATTATTCGGGCGGATCCAGAAAGGAGTGGCAACCTTACGCCTCTCTTGCTGCTGCTGCTTACATGAAATCATTAATCTATGCTCTGGCTTGAATTTTCCCTTGCATCTTTGTAACTAAAGCTAAAAAATACCTGTGTAATCAGCTAAATCAAAAAAAATTATTTGTGTTTGTTAAGTTTATATATTTTGCTTACACTTGCTGGATTTTAATGAAAGACATTAATATAAATACACGTGTTTCTGTAGTAATACATGTACGTTCCCTTGGTTATTCTATGAAAGGCAACTCATTAAACAGTAAGATAATGCCATGGTGAACCCAATATAGTCTGATTTGACGCCAATCCAATATCATATTAATATTATAGAGTCATACTAGTATTTCTTGCATTGATGTGAACATTGTGTATAAGTTCGTAGTCTGCATGAGAAGATGAGTTCATTAGAACGCATTCCACTTCTTTTAATTATCTGATGTATAGTATTTATCTCCAAGCAAATTATGGGTTCCCATGGAATACAATTAATAGTCCTTGTTTGTAAAAAGGAATAATTACTTTTTATAATCGCAGTAGAATGTTGGCAATGAACTGTGAAATGCTTTTACTGGGTGTGCATAGATTTTTTACCTTTAGGGCTTCTTCAGACACCGATACAAAATTTGATGAAAGCTGGAAAATAAGGCAATGGATTTGACCAATCCAGTCCATTTAATTCAATGATGAGGAAGATCAGCAATTTCAGATGACAAAACTCGTAATATGTTAACAAATGTCTAAATATTAACTTTTTATTTATATTCTTTCACCATTTTCTGAAAACGGAAAAATTTTCAAACACTTTTTCTGGCATTACAGGAACAATACTTATTTGTTTTGGACCAGAACTTTTCCGTCGAAATTTCCTTTTTCGAATGGTAAATATTGACTCCTGAGATAATTCACTTAATGATATGGGAATGCGACATTCACTTAAACTTTATACGATTTTCTTACTTTATATCATCCCTTTTCAATATCTTTTTTATATCTAACAAACGTGAAACAAAGACAGAAGGTGACGCAAAAAATAAACATCACACCAAGTAAAATATGACAAATGACAATCTGCCAAAGCGTAAAATTGAACACCATCCTGTCGCACCAGTTCTTTGGTTCGTGCAAAGGCGCTGTAAATTTTGGGATTCCGAGTCTAAACAACCAGAAGTTTCCAAAAACAAACCAAATACACAGAAATAAGGTTAGACACGCGTGTGTCACCTTAGTCAAGGTCATCAGTTCAGAATCATCGCGTATTGTGTCGTCGTCATCATCGCGTAACTTCCGGGCCTGCTTGCACAGAAGCATTAAGAGTTTTAATCCTCCAAAACATCCGCCCACTAATAAATATATGGGAATTTTGGGTTCTCGTGGACATTCCTCTAAATACTTCACTCCTGAAAATATGAAATATAAACGTGAAAATAACGAACAGACAGGTATGAAAAGGAAAAGTTGTAGTAAGAGCACTTGCTCTCGCGGAGTGAGAAGTACTTGTAGATCCTTACGTCAAGTCGTTAAACAATGCATAATCAAGCCTTAAATTGTTTCTAGTATAAATTTCTGGAACATCCGAATATTATCTCTGACTATAAAATCTTTACACTTGACTTCTGGTCATTGTAAACTTTGAGCTAGGTGGTAATTCATGTGATATAACTACTACCCTAACCTTGTGATTTAGTAAATCTTAACACACTCGAGTATAAGCAATATTCAAAAACTGTAAAAAAAAAAATAACTAGTAAAAGTCACTAAGAAGACTAGTAAATTTACTGTCCATAAAATCACTGCCTTCAAAGTAGCTTTACTAGTTATTGAAAAGAGTTATGAGATAAAATTAGTAAATCTATAATTTATAAGTAAATTTCACCAGGTTGGTAGGTATCCCGACGACCACCGCTCCATGTGACACCTACTACTCAATATCATAGTCGGTAAACAGAATGATTACTAATCACATAGACCTATTAGGTCTATGCTAATAACGCTTTACTATAGGCACACTATACTTAAATTAACTAAGTATGACCTTTCTCATAAGCTTACATGTAAGATTAAATAAGTATTGTACATCCAAATCGAAAAGTTTAGAAAGAATCTTGTAATCTTGTTCAGTGTCAGATTAAACCGTCCGTTTCCCTACAGGTGTCAATAAGCAAAGCAGTAGCCTATGCAGTCAGTTTATATTTACATGTAGGAAAGAGTTTGATTTAATAATTTTTTTTTAAAGAAAAAAAACCCTATGTTTGTAGATATAGGTGTTCATCATTTACAATCCCTCGAACATACTTGTGAAAAATCTTAGATATAAATTAATTCATCTGTTAAAATTTTTATCTGAAAATGCCAAATGCTTTCAAAATTCACTTGGAGAAATAAAATCTTACCTATAATAATCATAGTAACAGGCAAGGCTAAAAGTAGTCCGAGAAAAACAGTGGCAGGAACTGAAATTAAACCAAAATACATGTGTTTTAACTAAAACAAGATTTATATCTATTAAAATTCAATTTATTTGTAATGCAATAAATTCTGTATTTTTAGAAGGAATTTGGTTTGAAGTATTTTTGCTTTATTCATTTTTATTGTAAATTTGATAACATCATTTTAAGGTTTATCAACTTTCTAATTTTTCAAATCAAAATCTGCTCTATGCTCTAAAGCCAATGATTTTTCAGAAAAAAAAATAGTTTCAACAAAACGTTTAACAGAAATCTTTTACACGTTAAGTTTAGTGTTGAATAATATCCCAGCGATCTTTCTTATCAGATAGTCAATGGACCTTCAAGACAAACGCCCTAGACGGTAGACCTACTACATTCGAAAGGAAACATTGATTTCCATATCTGTCAGGAATGTTTCTCTGGATTGGCTCTTAGGATTTAAGATTCAAACTTTGGTTAAAAGTGACGGACCTTGTATACATAAGTTGATTCATATACTAGACGTATGTTACTAACAAGTCTCACCAGTTCGTCCAAAAATGATAAAAGCTCTATGTACAAAGTCGCAAGGACTTCCGGCCTCATCACATGCTTCCACAAGTCCAACATACACAGACAGTGAGTTTCCTTCCGCGGGGTCAGTCCAAAGGACAAAGCTTCCATAGTACTGTGGTTTATCACAAGGACTGTTAATGTTGCTAGACTACAAAAATAAGCATACTGTGCGTAATACAAGAAGTTTATGCAAAATACTGTTGTCTAGAATAAGCCTTAGGCCATTCAAAGTTTTGCTATGTTTACCGGTTTTGAGGTCATGAAATTAAAAACAAACACAAATTAAAATTGATAAACACAAATCTTTGAAAAACAATTAATTCTTTTGGAATCGGAGTCTTTCTTTTTTAGTGAAGTGCAAAAAATATTTTGTTTTGTTTTTTCAATAAGTAAGTAGTTAAACTTACTTACAATGGTATCATACTTTCAAATGATGATGATGATTAGAAAATATACAATTGTGCATAAAATGTTTGATTTTTCTTTTTTGGATTGTGTGTTTTTACCGGATAGAAAGATTAGACTTCCAATTTAGGGTGGATGCTAAACAAAGAAAAAACGTTGAATGGCCTTATATATACATGTATAAACAAGTAGTTTTATTTAGAATTCATATATAAAAATTATCACTGTTACAAATGTATATCAGAAAGTGTTGCAGATCTTTATAATGTTTGTATTGTTTCTACTGTTTGATTTTCACTGTTTGTCATCTTAACCTCTTTATTCACATTATGTGAAGAATCATGTGGTTCACCGTTGTGTGGCAAGTTCAATTTTAGTGCACGTTTCCCCTGTTACTGCAGTTGACACTCTAAAGTGTAATATAGCTGACCGTGCAATCGATTGCGTATTTGGAAAAACCGTGACATCATCAGAACTCAACCGCGAGCTTGCTGCCTTCAAATATCATACAGGTTTTTTTGGAACAGGCTCTCGAGCTTACCGCCGGCGCGAAAAAAGCTAGCGGGAATATTTGCTGTGAAACAATGCACAATAAATATCGTGTAAATACATTGAAAAGTTTTAAAAATAACTGTTCACTAGTATAAAAATTATATAAAAATTAAAAAAAAAATAAATAAATTCTTTGGGTAAGGAATTTCCAAACTTAGGCCTAACAGATATTAGATGTTTACTGATAAACTTCGCGACAGCATCTTAGGGAAGGTTGCATTATGACGTCATTTTTTTGGCATCAATTCAAATCTCCTACCTAAGCAAACTTTATGACGTCATTTTGTAGAATAGTTGGTATAAATACTGCGGTCATCCATCAAAGCTCTGGACTAACAACTCTAACACTAAACAGTATGGATAACGATAGTGTTCCAAGTCGACTATTAGAAGATCAGCAGCGATTAAGGCGAATAAGACGAATAATAGAATTATGTCGCATTATTTACCAACAACGGGAAACAGAAAAGGAACTTCAGGTTAAAAATACCCAGTTGTTGCGAACTTTGCAGAAAGCGAGAACAGACAAAGACGGAAAATTTCAACAAGAACAAGAAACTCCTGATTCCATTTGTGCAGACATGGTAACCATCAACAAAGAGGATTTTTGGATTTTAGCGACCAAATTAGATAATGTTACCAGCATCATGAGGAAATTTAGAGAAGATGTGGCTAATGAGTTTCGTCATATCAGAGAAAGTTTGGCAAAAATGGAGGTGAAATTGAAAACCATTCAGAACAAGATGAAATCAAAAGAAATTGACCAGAAGGACGAGGCAAAAGATCCAAGGAAGAAACCAAGTAGGGAAATAACTAACTGTTACATGGGAAAAGAACATGATCACCAGGCAACAGAATGCCCTGAAAACCAGGAAGATTGGTGCTTCATATGTGACCAGCCAGGGCACTGGGCGAATGAGTGCCCAGAAAAAGATGAAGATAGTGACACCCAGCAGGAGGGATTCCAGAAAAAATGGGTAGCCATATACTGGAACCTTTTAGGTCTACCTAAAAGCAAGGAACATGTACCGGCGACTGTGAGTAATGAGAAATCTATAATCTCCTCCAGCGAGTAGCCGAAGATAGAAAAGTGGGGGATATACAAAAGAAATAGACATTCAATTTAAATTGATTTTTGTGTTACTATGCATCGTTTATTGATATTCCTTTGTTAATAAATGTAGAAATTACTTATACATCATGTGGTACTTTTTTTTTTTTTTTTAAAGATGCTTTATATAGTCAAATGTGCCGTAAATTAAAGAAAAAGGGAACATTTGAAATCGAAGTCAAGAAACTTCTAAGAAGAGAATTCTGTCAAGAAAACTGTTGACGGTTACTTCTAGTACAAATCTAATACCTATGCCGAAATCTGTCCGTTCTGATTTTAAAAACCGTCTAAAAAGAAACAAAAAAAGAAAAAAGAAAGCCACTAGAAAGCTAAAAAAAGAAACCTATGCATTGCCACGTCAGACTGGACTAGCCTTATGTTTGTGATATAACCTTTGGTTGATGGACTTCATGCATTTCTCAGAACGATACGAATGTTTTGTCACAAAATTATACTTTTAAGGTAGAAATGAGTCTTTATAAACCAACAATTACACATTTTCTGCAGTTTTAGAGCAAACTTTAAAAATATGGAGCGTAGACCGACTTAGAAAATTGAAAAAAAAATGTTTTGAAAAGGATGAAAAAATGCTGTCTTTTGTCCTTTAGATTGATTGTATATTGTTTAACGTTCCTCTTGAGCATTTTTTACTCATATGGAGACGCCACTACTTGCCGGTGGAGAGCTACAAATTTTGTCCTATGCTCGGCACTCAGGGCCATTGAGCAGTGAGGGATCTTTTTCGTGCCAGCACCTACTGCGACACGGGACCTCGGTTTATACGGTCTCATCCGAAGGACCGGTCTCCACGTCTGTGGCAACGCACTTTGAAAACAACACGCACTTTAAAAAAACTTTCAAAGTCAACGTACTTTGAAATTTTTTTTCAATGTGCGTTAATTTTGGGACACACTCAACAAACTTTGAAAAAAAAAATTTCAAAGTGCGTTAAGAGTGTACATCAACCTTTTTACCATGGGGACATTTAACGCAGTTTGAAAAAAACATGTATAAAACAAAAAATTCTATACTTATATTCCAGTAATTGAGAGAATCAATTCGTAATAATTATATCTTTCAAAAAACTTTTAATTCACATGTACTCATTTAACTTCATTGAGAACAAAGAGAAGACGAGTAGAATGTTTCGCAACCCAACTCTTTTTTTTTTTTTCTTATACATGTATTGTACATAGCCGTCGGTAGCCAATTGAAAGCCCCAATTTTCAATCCATATATTATGCATATCTTTGAGAAACATTTGTGTGCCTAAGCCCCTCCCCCCCTTCCCGGTACTGATGCCTATGCTACACCCAAATATATGTATGTATTTGCATAACTGGTTTAACATTCAAAACTTTCAATGAATTTTAGTTTACATAAAATGCATGTAAACTGGAAAAATTAAGTACATAAAAACATTTATGAGAGAAAGAATTTTCAAAGTGTGGAAAAATCAAAATCGCTCACTTTCACATCCTAGTTATCAAACAGGTTCAATTATTTATCATACCTAAGATTTGCAAAAATATTGACCAAGCCATACACATTTTTTTCAATGTGCGTTAATATGGTCGATATTAATGCACTTTGAAAAGAAATTTTATTTTTTCAAAGTGCGTTAATTTGGTCCCTAATTTAAAGCACTTTGAAAAATTTTTAAAAGTGCGTAATTTTTCAAAGTCCGTTGTAACACACGTCCCATAGTGGGATTCGAACCCGCGACGTAAGGATTGACTCCTTACTTTGCGACTCTAGTAGTCTAGCAGACGCTCTAGATAACCACTGCGCCACTTTAGCTGACTGTAATTTTTTGATCTGTAATATATATTGAATAAAAATACCTATTTCATTTAAATCCACTTTACAAATCGTTTTAAATGTACTCGTTCCCATTTCCAGTTTATGTAAAGAATTCGTTAATTCCGTTTGATTACGTAACGTATTTCCAACTCGGCCTATGGCACTTCTTATCCCAATGCTTCCAATGCGTTTGATAAGGGGAAACCGTTTTACTTTATAAGCAGAAATAAAGATGCTCAAAACAACTTAAGATATTCTCTGGATTTATTTTTGTATTTCTCTCGGACTACAGTTTGGTCTTGACGGCACGGCTGTCCGTCTCCAACTGACTAACAAATAACAAGATTGAGTAAAACGAATTAAACACAAAGAAGAAATTAAGTGTCACACAAAGAGATAGATAAAAGAGTGACATTCTATAGATGGACAATTAAATCAACATGCCACATAAAGTGTTGTTATAAAAATCATCCGTAAATCCTTGTCGTGGTCAAGGTGTGAAAATTACTTTATGGGATTAACTCTGTTTAACACCAGCTGATAATTTGATTAATTCAAAATGGTTCACGTGGAATGTAAGATATTTTGCTAAATAAATAAAGGATCAGAAAGGGTTTCATAAAAATTATCACAAAAAGCAGCAATAATAACTAAATAACAAAACAGTAATTATAATGAATTTAAACCTATAAAATCTTGTAATTTTTTCATCACGACAAATGTCGTTCACTAATTATTGATTTAGAAATTCAAATAATGAGTACACGACAATTACCCCCTTAGCCACGATAAGTTTGGTCCCCAAACTTGAAAACAAATTTTACAGTTTTTATTTAATATCGTCTGTGATTGCCACGATAATAATTTTTGGAAGTCCGAAAATGTCCATGGTTCACGGGCATCTGCTGTACACTTGGCTGAGCCGGTGAATGGCGATGGTCCTCACGCAGTAATTCCCGCCGAATCTGTAGAAGACTTGATCGGAGGCCTTCATTGGAAGTTTTTAAGCTTTCGTTTTCCTCTTTAAGTTTTTGGTTTTCCGACGCGAGATGTATCTCTTTGTTTGTTGGACTCACTTGTTGCAGAGTGGCAATGGTTTCTTCATAATTTAGGCAGGTTTTCTGGTAACTGGAAATAATTTCTTCCATCTCTCTCATTCCATCTCTCTCATTTCGACTGGTCATTAATGAAAGTAATTGATTGTACAATTCGTCGTTCTCGGTAATGACATCTTTCTGTTTTTGAACAGTTTCTGTCGTTATCATAGTTAAAGCACACTGCTTACTGTATTTAGTTTTGATCGCTTTTAGCTCAGTTTTCAAGTTACCTTCAAGATCTAAACACTGTTGAAATGCGGTTGAACTTAACGAAGAAAAGGGCAGCAATCGCATGGTGTTCTTTCTGTCAAGGTAGTCCTGTAGACGCTTTTTGTTCCTCTGTTGTACTTTTTCAGGTTTGTTTGATTTTAGTGTTGATCGTTTGGAACGGCATACTCGTCCAAAGTGTCCGAATTTTCCACATTTGTGGAACTGCTTTCCTATGGAATTGCACATGCGGAATGGGTGACATTTTCCGCAGCGTATGCATGTTTCAAATGGGTTCTGTTCAAACGGAAAAGGTTTAAAATTCCGCTGTATCCATTGTGGTCTAAAAGAATACATGATTATCCTAAATATCCGTGTTACAATATGGGAAACTAGAGTCACTCGCTTGGCATTATTTAGAGAGATCCGGGATCCATGTTGAACACAAGTTGAACATGACCACTGTACTCCACCAGTAACGTATTTCCAACTCGGCCTATGGCACTTCTTATCCCAATGCTTCCAATGCGTTTGATAAGGGGAAACCGTTTTACTTTATAAGCAGAAATAAAGATGCTCAAAACAACTTAAGATATTCTCTGGATTTATTTTTGTATTTCTCTCGGACTAGTTTGGTCTTGACGGCACGGCTGTCCGTCTCCAACTGACTAACAAATAACAAGATTGAGTAAAACGAATTAAACACAAAGAAGAAATTAAGTGTCACACAAAGAGATAGATAAAAGAGCGACATTCTATAGATGGACAATTAAATCAACATGCCACATAAAGTGTTGTTATAAAAATCACCCGTAAATCCTTGTCGTGGTCAAGGTGTGAAAATTACTTTATGGGATTAACTCTGTTTAACACCAGCTGATAATTTGATTAATTCAAAATGGTTCACGTGGAATGTAAGATATTTTGCTAAATAAATAAAGGATCAGAAAGGGTTTCATAAAAATTATCACAAAAAGCAGCAATAATAACTAAATAACAAAACAGTAATTATAATGAATTTAAACCTATAAAATCTTGTAATTTTTTCATCACGACACTATTTCATAAGACGAAACGTTATATTACTTAATTGTGTACGAACTTCAAAAGTGTTTACCGAAAGAGCCAAACAAACGGACAATGTGATTCCTATAGGGCTAGGGTATGCATTTTACAACTGTATCTGACGTCCTAACATCGCATCGTTTTCTTAAAAAATGATATATGGCTGTCTTTCTCCAAAGTACAACTAAGATTAAAGAGGTTACCAAAATTATAGTGATTATTCATACAACTAAAGATAATGCATTTAAAAGCTTTTTCTAACACTTCTGAAAAGCAGGCCATAGATATTGCGTAATGGAACATTACACATGCAAATGCCATAACAGACCTTTTATACTAAAAGATTGAGGGATCATCTACAATATCTGTTATCCTATCGATCCTATATTGAGTTTAGATCAAACTAGAACTGTCCATGAATAGTAAATATGTCGTAAGCAAATGAACTGTTTCAAATGGTATAAATATAAACAAAAATATACATAGGCCTAATGCATGGTTCCTGAAGAACTTTGCTCGTTTCGATGACGTCATCAATATTTTGCTTGTACATGAACGCAATGCATTAATAAGTTTTGTTTAAATACTTATTAATCACAAAGAACCAATATTAATAAAGCGCATTTCTATGAGCGCCATGCTGTCTGTAAAATCAAAAATATTTTTTTCATAACTATGTATAAATATAATCCCAAATGTCTTATTTACCTTTCCAGAATGGTAAAATAACTACTTTTCAGAAATTAAATGTTTTTAAAGCTTTCAATTCACATACGGATTATCATAGATTTAAGCACTGGATCTCAATCTTTCGGGGCATCAAATCACGTAGGAAAAATATAATTAAAATTCATTGATAATTAAATGAGCTCACTAAATGATACCCCCGCCTACCATATGAATATAATGGCAGTGTACATGTTTTGCTATGGGAAACCTAAAATATGTGTCCGATCAAAAAGTAAAATAGGTGGTGCACAATGGCAATATGTAATAAAGATTCTGTGAAAGTCTCATCAAATTTCATTCAGTGGTATGAGAGGAGTTGCGGATAATAGATGGGTACCCCAAGTTGAACATGACCACTGTACTCCACCAGTAACGTATTTCCAACTCGGCCTATGGCACTTCTTATCCCAATGCTTCCAATGCGTTTGATAAGGGGAAACCGTTTTACTTTATAAGCAGAAATAAAGATGCTCAAAACAACTTAAGATATTCTCTGGATTTATTTTTGTATTTCTCTCGGACTAGTTTGGTCTTGACGGCACGGCTGTCCGTCTCCAACTGACTAACAAATAACAAGATTGAGTAAAACGAATTAAACACAAAGAAGAAATTAAGTGTCACACAAAGAGATAGATAAAAGAGCGACATTCTATAGATGGACAATTAAATCAACATGCCACATAAAGTGTTGTTATAAAAATCACCCGTAAATCCTTGTCGTGGTCAAGGTGTGAAAATTACTTTATGGGATTAACTCTGTTTAACACCAGCTGATAATTTGATTAATTCAAAATGGTTCACGTGGAATGTAAGATATTTTGCTAAATAAATAAAGGATCAGAAAGGGTTTCATAAAAATTATCACAAAAAGCAGCAATAATAACTAAATAACAAAACAGTAATTATAATGAATTTAAACCTATAAAATCTTGTAATTTTTTCATCACGACACTATTTCATAAGACGAAACGTTATATTACTTAATTGTGTACGAACTTCAAAAGTGTTTACCGAAAGAGCCAAACAAACGGACAATGTGATTCCTATAGGGCTAGGGTATGCATTTTACAACTGTATCTGACGTCCTAACATCGCATCGTTTTCTTAAAAAATGATATATGGCTGTCTTTCTCCAAAGTACAACTAAGATTAAAGAGGTTACCAAAATTATAGTGATTATTCATACAACTAAAGATAATGCATTTAAAAGCTTTTTCTAACACTTCTGAAAAGCAGGCCATAGATATTGCGTAATGGAACATTACACATGCAAATGCCATAACAGACCTTTTATACTAAAAGATTGAGGGATCATCTACAATATCTGTTATCCTATCGATCCTATATTGAGTTTAGATCAAACTAGAACTGTCCATGAATAGTAAATATGTCGTAAGCAAATGAACTGTTTCAAATGGTATAAATATAAACAAAAATATACATAGGCCTAATGCATGGTTCCTGAAGAACTTTGCTCGTTTCGATGACGTCATCAATATTTTGCTTGTACATGAACGCAATGCATTAATAAGTTTTGTTTAAATACTTATTAATCACAAAGAACCAATATTAATAAAGCGCATTTCTATGAGCGCCATGCTGTCTGTAAAATCAAAAATATTTTTTTCATAACTATGTATAAATATAATCCCAAATGTCTTATTTACCTTTCCAGAATGGTAAAATAACTACTTTTCAGAAATTAAATGTTTTTAAAGCTTTCAATTCACATACGGATTATCATAGATTTAAGCACTGGATCTCAATTTCGGGGCATCAAATCACGTAGGAAAAATATAATTAAAATTCATTGATAATTAAATGAGCTCACTAAATGATACCCCCGCCTACCATATGAATATAATGGCAGTGTACATGTTTTGCTATGGGAAACCTAAAATATGTGTCCGATCAAAAAGTAAAATAGGTGGTGCACAATGGCAATATGTAATAAAGATTCTGTGAAAGTCTCATCAAATTTCATTCAGTGGTATGAGAGGAGTTGCGGATAATAGATGGGTACCCCAAAGCTTAACAGACGAACGTACAGACGGACGGACATCCCGATTACTATATACCCACCCACTTTTCAAGCGGGGGGTATAAAATACTGCTACAATATGTATATCTGCTCTGTTCCATCAAAGAGAAAACCTATTTTCCTATAAAACAATACAGACAAAAGATCCTGCTTAAAATAGTCCTTATCACAATCCTAGACCACATTCTGTCAAATTGCGAAAATTAAATGACAGTAATGAAATCCATCTCCAGCTGAATTGCTATCGTGGATAATTCAGCAGAGGATGTCAATCATAGCGCTCACGTTCCGGAAAAATCCGAAAATATCTCATTTTAACTTCATAAAGTAAAAAGAAGGCCTTGACGGGTTACTTCCGGGGGATTTTATGTGGGAATCCTCACAAAACTTGCACTAATAGCGTGAGCTAACGAATTCAATGTATTGTGCCATTCTTATTTTTTAATTCTAAAAATTGTCTTTATGCTGTCAATATTTCCGATTTTCTAAATTCCATGTAACATGTGTGACTATGTATAATAAACATTTAAAGCATGTTTAGCCTTTTCGCGGATTATCTGCTCTTCTCTAAATTAATGTGACTCTCCAAACTTCCCTTGGTCAGGCACTGCATCCAGATATAGTCGTAGTGAAAGAAATGCGAAACAAGCTGTACATATGACTAATGTGGTCTTGACACGTACTGTCATTAGACAAACTGAATTGAATGAGACTCAGTGTAATAAGCTTAGCTAGGAAAATGAAATCGCCTTCATCTGTCTTTGGATCTAGAATTGCCCTCAGTTTTGTATCATAAACCATTATGACAATAGCTTTAATCACTTGCCCTAGCTTGTCTTTCTCGCTTTCCCCTTTGCGGGAGATTCATGCACGTACTGGAGACATGTTGTGATCCATATATTAAAGTTTAATAAGTAGTTTTGCATTTATTATATCCCCCGCTTGAAAAGTGGGAGGGTATATAGTGATCGGAATGTCCGTCCGTCCGTCTATCTGTCTGTACGTCTGTATGTTACGCTTCTTATCTCTTATCCGCAATTCTTCTTTTACCACTGATTGAAATTTTAAAATGAGACTCTCAAGAATCTTTGTTACTTAGTGCCATTGTAACTTCCTATTTTACTTTTTGATCGGACATATATTTTGGGTTTCTCAGAGCAAAACTGGACACTGCCAATTTTTCTATAATATTAGTACCCATCTCTTATCTGCAACTCCTTATATATCACTGAATAAAATTTTATGATACTTTCACTGATTCTTTATCACATAATGCCATTGTGCACCTCCTATTTACTTTTTGATCTGACGCTTATTTCGGGTCTCCCAATGCCAAACATTGACTTTGTCATTTTGACCATATGGGAAGCAGGTGTATGATTAAGTGAGCTCATTGCTTAACAGTACATTTAGTTTCAGATGATTACGAAATCAATTATGCAAAATAATTAAGATACACACATCCTGAATGATCCAGTTTTGTACAACTATTATCCTTCATGAAGACAAATGGACATCTGGAAACAGGATATTCCATGACATTTCTTTTAAACAAAACATCGAGATGTGTTAAAGTTCAGGACCAGTTTTTCATTCATTTACAATACAAAAAAATGAAGATATTATCTGAAATAACTGTAATTTACGTTTATTGTAACACAACTACAATAAGTCTTTTGAGACCAAAAGCGTTTCATCTCCTAAGCTCGGGTATGACTTAAATTCTCCATTGTTGTCAATTTTTGTCTCTTTAGAATACATATATAATCTATTTATATCAGACCATCAAACTTAAAAACAACTTATGGCCATATTTCAAATGTAGCCGAAATGGCATTGTTACACAAAAATATTCCAATTTCAAACTTTACTTTAATACTTATTCAAATATGAGATGATTTCTTTCTTTAGTATAACGTTCGTTATCCTTTACAATATCCAAAATGATCAGTGACAAAATTAAGAGAATTGACTTCGTTTTATTTAATTAATCGTTAAGAACAACTTCAAAAGATATCCCATCTGTATGGATTCAAACATGTTTTTTTTTGGCCACAAATCTAATTTATCTTTAAAGGAATACACGCACCATTAAAACACCTATCGTATACGAGCACAATCAAAATTGACATATCTGCTTACATCTTAAATCAGATGTTGTGGAGCTTTCCTATCTAAGTGTATTCAATATATAATTGGTATTTTTGAGATTCTTCTCGATATCAAACACTTCCTTATTTGGGGATATAAAGCTTTCATTGTCTAGTCCTCTGTCTGCATTTGACGTGTGAAATCAAGCTCGTTTCGTGACGTCATCTGCTAATAGGTGCCTTTAACGTTCCTTTTCACGGCCACGTTAATTAAACATCGCCATTTTTTTCGTATCATTTTTAGTTCCTAGCAACAAGAATGGGAATCTTTTCTGGCTAATCGAATTTCTATAAATGTCAGGTTTCAATGTGACTTATAGTTGCTTCAACACCACATCCCCTCTGAGGTTCATGCGTACTCACTCTGTAAGCTAAGTATAGAACGAATCAGGGAATTTTAACAAACTTTCAAAAGGTATTGACATTTGCCTCTACAAACTTCTTGTTTAATTTCGTAAATAGTTCTAATTTTGTCTTGTGTCAGTTTAAAGTGGGGAACGTAAAATATTGGATTTTTTCCCCAGATTTCTCCTTTTGCAAGTGATCCGTGTAATTTTTCTGGTGTTATGAAAAATAATATTTAATACACAGAACTATTTCGACCTGTGAATAATAATTTGATAATCGAAACACTCTCCTTGTCAGCGAACGACTTCATAAAACTTTACTTCCCTTAGGATGTCTGTTAGTAGCAGAACATGGATTCATTCTATCATGTTTTCAGATAAAAAGTAAAATTCTATGCATGACATTACTGGTGTATACAACCATTTAAAACTATAACTCGGGCCTTCGAGGGACTACAGATGTTTAATCATCGATTTTCTAATTTCAAAAACATACAGGTATTTCATTAGATAAACGATACCGTTTCTAAAATAATACCTATTCTTCGCTTAATCAACAGAGCATTTGTTTCGTTTACATGGCATCTAACCATTCTTTATCTACATTATATCTAACTCAATTTCAGACATCAACACTTCAAACTCGTAGTTTAATATTAAACTATTAGTCTACATTATCTTGATATATAGTTTGCTCTGAAATACTTTTTTGTTGTCTCATAAGACGCCTTTTTATTCAAAAACACGTTATCCAAGAAGCATCAACTTCCGGTTTAGTTTTATGGCTAATGTAAGAGGAGAGAAGAACCTGACCGGGATTCGAACTAATGCCCTGAATCTCCAGTCAGGTGCAATATACCAACTGAGCTATCTAGTCATCGGTGAACGAAACTGTTGGACCAACACAATAAAGTGAACAGCTTGGGTGCATTCATGGGACAATAAACTGACATTTTTAGATCTATACTGGTCAGAGACCAGGCCTGGAGACCATAAACTGAGAACAGACTTAAGTCAAAATTTTGATTTTGAATAACTTGTTATTTATAAGACATACGTTACCAAGAACTTGTAGGTTTGTATAATATTCCAATTTAACATACGGTAAAATTTTGTTTTCTTATCAAAATTATTTTTAAAGTTATATTGATTTATCCTCCTACAGCTTCACTGTAAAAAAAAATAACTAGTTAATGTCACGAAGAAAACTAGTAGATTCACTGTCCATACAATCACTACCTTAATAGGTGTTTAATTTACCAGATATTGGTATATATTTACTAGATAAGATTAGTAAATTTAGAATTGATGAGTAACTTTCACTAGGTATCTAAAACAATTCTTTAAAATACGACCCCCGCTCCACAACTCACTATCTTAACCAGTAAACTGAAAGTTTACTAATCACGACTAACGCTTTACGAAACACACTAGTTAAAATACTAGGTTTTTCTTTCAGTGAATTTGGTCTGATTTCAGTATAACTTGGCACGCAAATCGAATACACTTAGATACATGAAGTAGCGCGTGGATTTTTGATTTTGATGAACGGTGTTGCCATGATTACTAAAAATAGATTTCTTTGAAATTCCTTTAAAACGCTAGTCCTCCTACTGTTTTGATTTGTTTTGAATAGAACTTGGCACACAAGAAGTGTAAGCTACATATCTAAGTGCATCGTTTTTGATGGATGTTGTTGCCATGGTAATTAAAAAAAATTTCTGTGAAATTCCCTTTAAACTCTACTCCTCCTACAGTTTTGGTCTAATCTAAATATTAAATATAAGTTGGTTCAGAAGAAGACTACATTAAGATCACAGGTGCTTGAGGACAGGATCCCCCCCCCCCCCAAGAATCCTGTAGATTTTTTTGTGTTATAAATCATATATGGATGACACATTTGTGATATAATCTATTTTATCAATTTAGAAAATTTGCATAAATAAACATTTTATAAAAATTTCTACCCCACTCTCTCTATATATAAATGAACTTGATTTTTATACATAGAATTTAGGGTAGATTTTATAGAACGTTTGTTTTAGGCGATTTTTCGATTTGTTGGTATAGATCTTATCACAAATATGTCAATGAAAGATTATTTATGAGAAAAAAGTCGAAAAAGCCCAAGGGTCTATATCGAAAGGGGGGGGGGGGTTCCTGTCCTCAAGCACCTGTGATTAAGATACAAGATTTAGTACATGGGTTTTTTGATTTCAATTTCATGGTATTGCCATTGTGACTAAAAATAGTAATTTCTATGACACCCCTTTTAAATATTACTCTTCCTATAGTTTTGGTCTGATTTCAATATACTAGTAACTTGGCACACAAGTAGACTACATTTATATACATAATTCTATTGCTGCCTATCACAATCCTTGTGCTTCTTTTCTTTTCTTATACGTACAGACAGTAGAGCTACAGTCTCATCACAGACTTCTGGTTTATAAAACATTCTACTTAACGGTGTCTACATAATTTTTTTATCACTATACGCTCAATATGTTCGTAGCATTTCAAAATCAATGCAATTCAATGTAGTCATCATCTTCAGGCGCGTAATCGTTTTTGAAAGTGGGGGGGGTTAAATTCAGAGAAATTTTTTTTTTACTCACCTGAAAAAAAAGTTGACAAGTGAAAAAAAAAAAAGTTCCCAAAGTCGAAAATCCGATTTCGTGTGTGTGTGTGTGGGGGGGGGGGGGGGGGGGGGGGGAAGGGGTATAGGTAAACTTTTTCTCAGTTTCAGCTACTTTCAGTACCAATTCTAATACTACATTTTCGGTACATCACTTAAAGTGGGGGGGGGGCAACCAGGCTTTCTATTAACATTTCCTGTAGTATAAGTAAAGTTGGGAAAACAAGTATACCCCAATATGTAAAGTATTATTTCCCCCCCCCCCCCCCCCGTTGCTACGCCCCTGATCTTTGCTCTGATTAATATGTCCTTGATATATACCGTACAATGTACAACGTATTATTGCTTGGCATTTTAATAAGATTTTTTTTTCTCAGAATGCTGCTTAATCGGGATCCCATAAAATTAATTTTCAGATTCGCGTGTTGTTTTGCAAAAAATATAGAAAAGATTGGGATGATCAATTCAATCTGTAAGATTAATATAATGAGAGAAACATCTTGCAAGGCTTTTGTTCTAGATGGCAAAATTATCCCTCTTGATTAATTTTATTCCCGTCTTACTTGGAAGACGGTATGCACAATATTGAATATTTTACAGTCTTCGGACGATGCACTTTCTCTTTTTTGTGTGGTTGGTAAAAAACAGAAGATTTCAAATTTTTCAATTATTTCATGGGCTGAAATGCTGTTCAAGGCAGTTAGATTATTTTTGGCGATCTAATTTTTTTTAAAATCTTAAAATTATCAACAAAACGAACAAAAGAAAAACTGACACTCTCATTTTTAAAGCACTATATCATGTTTTTCAATATTCTCGTAATTAAGAGAAAGTTTTTTTTCTTCTGCATGCGAACACTGAAATGTATCTTTCATTTATATAGTAGGACTTTTGTCTTTAAAAATTGTTGAGGAAGCACAAAGCCAAGAACCACAATACTCAAAGATAATTGGACCTAATAGGTACATATAGTTTAAGGTTGTTGCTAAAGACGGCAAAGCTTTTTGAAAAAAAAATGCATTCGTACATATGAATGTCTTTGTACATATAAAAGATACTTTTCAATCTCAAAATGAATGAGCAGACATTTCGGTCACTAACACCAGTGTAGAAAAAATACGTGTTTTAAAAATTTTATGATAATTCTACTCGGGTAAAAACGATATATTCATATAACCATGTTGATTATTTGTATGTCTCTTTGACATTTTGTTTAATATACATGCAATGAAGTTGATCCTATTTTGGGGGGGGGGGGGGTTAAAAATAAATAAAATAATTAAAATGCAATTTATTTTTTCTTTATAGCCACCAGTAAATTTAAGTATAACTGAACTCTTACTTGTCGGCGACTAGACAAAATATCAGGAGAGTAGCAGAGTTTTCTCTCGCTCTCGAAGCTGAATGCGACGCTCTTTGACGGCGAGGGCTGCGGCGTCAGGTACGTCCTCGTGTTTGAGAGGTGTCTCCGGGGAGACGAGGGAGGGACACAGCCTGCCTGAAGTACGGTGGGAGCGGATCCACGTCGACAAGTCCCCCTTCCGCTGGAACGTCGGCGGTTCTTCCGGATCACGGTACCTGTCCGTGTCAACATACCGGAAATTATCGGGAACGGTTGATGTTCTGCATCACTGAATATTCCTTAAAATTTAAAAGAACTAACACTTGAAAAAGTATTTAAAGTTTATGCATTCAAATTTTTTAAAAAAAACGCCTCTGTTTGAGAAAATGTCAATTTATACAGGCATGTTTATTTTTTTAACAAAAAAAAATATGCAGTATTTTTTTGCTATAAATTAATTTACCTGAGAGAAAGAATAATCTCCAACCTGAACACCAGCCAAAGGGCGAGTGGCTCCGTGATTGGCGCTTCTCTTCCATGTCTACGGAAGGTGACTGACTGCAGTGTCTATTGATTGCCGCTAGAATCTAACGGTAAATAGGAGCTTTATTCTCATGTCTAAAAAGAAACGTCATTGTATGTACGTAGCATTTCATTATCTCGGAGTAATTAGACCGAACTTTGATTTCAAACGTCAAAAGCCATTTGAACATAGTCTTCTTCACGTGATGAAAGCATATTCTTGTACGAAATAGCTAAAAATGATCTGCTCCTCGACTCCAGTTTTGTATCCGTTTGAACATTTCACGGTTGATCTGCGAACGCGGAGAAATTTGATTACTCATTTTAAGTTATATAATTATACAAGTATTCCCATGGGTTATATAATGTAAAATGCTCCAGACAAAGTGTAAGCATGTTTAGTAGTCTTTCTGAATATCACTGAGTATTTTTAAAAGCTGTGTGAATAAGATTCGGAAATTCAAATAAGGGTATGTTAATTACTTTTTATGCCCCCGTTATCGATGATTCGGAGGTACAGTGTATTGTAACGTGTAACCTAATTTAAGGGTCCGTTTTCAGGAGATACAGGGTCTTAATATTACCCAAATATATATATATAAACTTTTCCTCTGGCTCTATCTGAGCCTATAATTAATACGGGGAATCAATATTATATACAACAATGATGATTTGTTATTTTCAGGGGATACTTGTTCTTGTTTTTTTTTTTTATTTAAACAGCGGGATACAATTAGAGGTTCTTTGTAACCGGGTTCTATGACTGGGCTCCTTACACCTGGTTCCGTAACCAAGTTCCTATTGAAATGAACACTCGGTGCCTCACCCTTACTCAGGATTACTACACCTTGTACTTCAGTTCAATTCCTTGGCTAAATACACACCGGTGCTCTAGCTGTACCCTAGCCTTACTTATCTTTCTTTTACCCTTTAAATACTTCTAATTTTATTAATCCGACTTAACTCAATATGAGTTAAGTCCCGTTATGGAGACAAATAGAGATAAAAGGTTCAGGGAAGATAACTCTCACTCAAATGCACTGACTTCATTTAGTCACATCATTACGCATGTGCATTTGCTCTTCCTTTCCATCTTCCGTCAGCCATTGAAACTCAGCATCGAGTTTAGTCTCAACAATATTCATCTTCATCTTGCATTCCTTTGACCATCCAACGTCGGTAATATGAACATAATCAGGGCAAATAGATCCTGGACTAACGGCCCATCCATATCACCCGACGTGCGAATTTATCATAGCATATCTAAAGTATCAACATCCCCAACGACGATATTAACCATGCGTCCAGCAACCACCGCAGTAGATGAACTCTTGTTTGAGAACAAGACCTCAGTGTATTAATACATTGGTGAAATCGAGACCAACTTTTCGTTGTTATAAAAACCAGCGTTTACAAATGGTGCCCACATACATTGGACATTACCAATAGCCATCCTGCAGTGATCACGTGCCTCTTGGATCCGCCACGACATAGATCAGTGTCACATATCATCGGGTTCGGACTGCAAAATATTCCATCCATCATGGATTCATGTGTCGGTAAAATTGTTTTAATTTTTAAGTGCAGCGAGGAACTTGGCTGTGAATGTACCTTAAGAAAGACAATTTCTGCAAATTCAACCAAAGTGGCATTTATTACTTTGTTAATTTAACTGTTTTAAAATATTTACTTGTCATTTCATTAAATCATTTCGTGCATCAATCAGCTGATCTCTTGACAGTCTTGTCGTAACACTTGTGCTTGTCTTGATATATGCTATTTATTCAATGTTTATCTATTTATTTTGCATTTACATCACATTGATCACCACCATCATTGTTTGTGCCTCAATGTTGTACACTGGTTGAGAAATATCTTTGAAGAAAGAGTCACAGATGTGTGAGAGTTGAGGGTAAGTTACGACTGATTGAGAAGGGAACCATCTACAGATCACGTTCATAGACCATAGATATGGTAAGATTGTGTTTAGCAAAGTTTGTGTATATTGTGATGTCTGTGTTTAATACAATTTCATTTGGCAACTATAGGAATTGAAATGTTTATAGTGAAAAGTAAAGTATTTTATGATGACAAATTTGCATAATATAATGCATGAAATGTTATTCTACGATCCTTAAAAGTTACTAGGAAAATGGAATAATTTCCTTGAGCAAAAAATTCAGTGTCCAACATTTGTAAGTGCATGCTCCTTGGGTGTTCAACGACGATGTCTTACTTTAGGAAAAATTTACATCTATAAACTCCATTGGATTGTCAGTCAATAGGTTACAAAAATAAATAAATAACTAAATAAATAAAATAATAAATAAATAAAATAAAATTATTGAATTAATGATATAAAAAATAATAAATAAATAATGCGGGAAACGATGACATTTCAACAAACTTGTCAGGAAATAGGAATTCCAGTTAACGCAGATTAAGATGGAAAGCCCACCCACTTATTTAGAATAAATAAATAAATTCCATGGATTCCGTAGAGTCTGAGAAACTACCTAAACATTTTAACAAAATTGTCAGGAAATAAAAAAAAAAAAAAAAAAAAAAAAAATTGCAATTAAAACAGTTTAAAATCGTAGGCCACACATTGTATTATAAAAATAGATAAACAAATGAATAAGTTTCAAGGATTCCTTAGTGTATTAGAAACTACATGTACCTAAACACTAACAAACTTGTCAGGAAATAAAAATTTCAATTAATCCAGTTTTCAATCCCTGGTTTTAGATTACCGATAATTGATACACATACAAATGGACACAAATATGGAGGATTAGATGCACGGGATTGACGTACACACTGTAATGGGATAAAGGGATCTTATCGCATTGTTTACAAAACCTCTCTATTTTGTCATTGTTCAGATATGTCACAATACGTAATTTAAATATTTTTTCTGAATAGTAAATAACAACTGCAGATAGACAAAAATAATAACATATTATAATACATTTAACCAGGACAGGAACAAAAATAAATTCAGGAAATAAAAAATTCCAATGAAATCAGTTTAAAATTTGTAGGCATTTAACATAAAATAGATAAATGAATAAATAAGTTTTAAGGATTCCCTAGTGTGTTAGAAACTACATGTACCTAAACACTTACAAACTTGTCAGGAAATATAAATCTCAATTAATTCAGGTTAAAATTGAAGGCCCAACTACTAATTTAACATTTCTTGTTCTAGTTAAAAATTGGAAGTTCAAGTTCAAGTTATTCACTCAAACCGTATAAATGCTACATGAGGTTCAACAATATATGTACAATATATACAAAAAATAATATACAAGATACAAGTGAAATGGCGGAATTAATTTTCGTACGAGTAACAACATATAATTATGCCAAAACATATTCACCCCAGAGCATTTTGTAAAGAGTGAAAATTTGTTTGGCTGATTATTGGCATTTTCAAATGCAGTATCGTTCAATGCTGTGGCATTAGTAATTTAATTTTGTTAAACAGTAAAGTTTTATCAGAAAGTGTGGCATGTAGCTGAAGATTTCACAATGCAGCTTTAACCCATAATTTAAAAAAAAAAAAAAAAAAAAAAAAAAAAAACGTTATGTTTATAATATAATAATAGACAAATGGCTAATTAGATATAAATAAATAAATAATTAATAAATAGATTAAATAGATCTAATTAAAATAAATAGTCAAATAAATATAATAATAAAAATGCAAAAGCATAATTATACATGTATATATATCTTCCACATTTTGTCAAATCAAGAAAAATCTTCATTATTTAAAATACTTCACAGGTATTTGTCAATTAGACCCTACTTTCCATGTTCAGTTTTTGATTATTTGGCGTGAAGCCTTCTTATCATTCCATTACTTTAATGCTACAGAAATTTATTTTATTTCTTGGGTTTGACACTAAAACATTTAAGGGTAATACTCTTAGAATTGGGGGTGCTACACATTGAATTCATCAGGCTTGTCTGAAGATTATATAAATATTAAAGAAAAAGGGAAGTCCATGCATTTCAGACTTTCATTCAATTTTAGTCAGACACAGTCTCACTTGTCAACACCTTTTACTGTTTTTAAATTTATTCTAAGTTTGCAGGCACTTAATTCTGTCATTGTATGTGTTATTGCATCATCTTTATGAGTATTATGCAAAAAAAAAAAAAAAAAAAAAAAAAAAAAAAAACCCACACATTCATCAATTTAGATTATGCGAATCGGACTTAAAACAATACAACATCCATATCAGATGGTTTGGTCAACAAGGAATCACCTGGAAAAGGGTCCCACCATTCAAATAATTGAACTCTGGTGTCATAACACAACATCCCACATGTCATAATGATACATTGGGGGTAATAGTATTGGTTCCATGTCCCTTCGCCATCTACAAAAGTTTATGAAATTGACTGTCTTGTTTTCAATTATGTTTAATACCAAGGTTAAAATTTATTGGGTCACAAATGCTGCCAAGAAATTATTTCAGGCCCATGTTGTCACACAAGGTTTGCATTAGGATAAATAGCTCATATATTGGTTCATTGACACAAGAGGTGGGGGTATAGTCACTTCCTCAATATTCAACAGGGCTCACCAAAATTGTATCCAGAGGGTGTTCACCTTTCCCATATACCACACTCTACAATTATTCTCTATACCATTCAGTGTGACATAATAAAAATAATTTGTCAAAATTTTCAGTGCTACCTACCATTTCCATTTAGTTATTGAGCATTGCATATATTATTGTCTCGCCTGCGACGAATGTCGCGAAGCGAGACATAGCGACCATAGATTCCGTCGTCGTCGTCGTCGTCGTCGGCGTCCAACTTTTGGTTAACCCAAATGTCAAAGTTTTATAAACTGCAATAACTTTCTCAAATTTTATTCAGTCTTCTTGAAATTTGGACACAATATTCAGTATGGATAAAAATTTATATCCCAAGTATGATTTTGAAAAAAAAAATTCAAATTTTTCCGTATTTTTTCCTTAAGTTGGACTTAGTTTTTTCATGATAATTTATGGTGAAGACCTATATTCCAGCAACTATAAGTTATAGGGATATGATAATTAGTCAGTGGATACATCATGGGTAACCACAAACGTCAGTACCAGAATTAGGTCATCTTGACCTACATTTTTCTGCATGAGTGACTTTGGTTAAATTTTTGGTGGAGGTCCATATCTCAGCATCTATAACTTATAATGGCATGATGATTTGTCATTGTACAGGTTATAAGTAACCAACAACATCAGTACCAGAATTAGGTCATTTTGACCTACATTTTTCTGCATGAATGACTTTGGTTAAATTGATAATGGAGGTTCATATTTCAGCAACTATAACTTATAGTGGCATGATAGTTAGTAAGTGGATACATCATGGGTAACCACAAACGCCTGTACCAGAATTAGGTCATCTTGACCTACATTTTTCCGCATGAGTGACTTTGCATAAATTTATGGTGGAGGTCCATATCTCAGCAACTATAACTTATAGTGGCATGATAATTTGTCAGTGGATACATCATGGGTAACCACAAACGCCTGTACCAGAATTAGGTCATCTTGACCTACATTTTTCCGCATGAGTGACTTTGCATAAATTTATGGTGGAGGTCCATATCTCAGCAACTATAACTTATAGTGGCATGATAATTTGTCAGTCTACACATCATGGGTAACCAACAATATCAGTACCATAATTAGGTAATCTTCACCTACATTTTCTGCATGAATGACTTGATACATATACAGTGGATTTGATTTCAAAATGCAAGTTCAAATTATTGCGACTCATAACACGTTGCAATATTCGCAATAATAAAAACATCACAATAATTTGTGAATTTACAGGGTATATGTATATATATATAAATGCCAATATAATCGCCAAGGGATTAGATATTAAGTCAGCTGTTCCATTTCTTTATTATTGTATTTTTGAGTTATTCCTTCTGAAATGTCAATAAATGCTTCAGTTTATCAGACAATCATTTCTTACTAACCACAGCGACAGCAGGCG